>NW_027436615.1:304023-608046 GCF_031877795.1 Strix aluco | reverse complement strand
GGCAGAGAATTCCCTGCTAGCACCTTCTCTGTGCCTGGGAAGCAGAAGTGTTCACATTGCTTCGCAGAATCGCTTTTGTGCAGAAAACAGTAACACTTGTTCAGAAGGAAAGAAAGCACAGCGCCCCAGATTCTATGTTGTCCTGGAGAGCTTGCAGAGCACTGGGGAAAGGCAGGCAGAGAATTCCCTGATAGCACCTTCTCTGTGCCTGTTCACATTGCTTCGCAGAATCGCTTTTGTGCAGAAAACAGTAACACTTGTTCAGAAGGAAAGAAAGCACAGAGCCCCAGATTCTATGTTGTCCTGGAGAGCTTGCAGAGCACTGGGGAAAGGCAGGCAGAGAATTCCCTGCTAGCACCTTCTCTGTGCCTGGGAAGCAGAAGTGTTCACATTGCTTCGCAAGAATCGCTTTTGTGCAGAAAACAGTAACAGTTGTTCAGAATAAAAGAAAGCACAGAGCCCCAGATTCTATGTTGTCCTGGAGAGCTTGCAGAGCACTGGGGAAAGGCAGGCAGAGAATTCCCTGCTAGCACCTTCTCTGTGCCTGGGAAGCAAAAGTGTTCACATTGCTTCACAGAATCGCTTTTGTGCAGAAAACAGTAACACTTGTGCAGAAGGAAAGAAAGCACAGAGCCCCAGATTCTATGTTGTCCTGGAGAGCTTGCAGAGCACTGGGGAAAGGCAGGCAGAGAATTCCCTGCTAGCACCTTCTCTGTGCCTGGGAAGCAGAAGTGTTCACATTGCTTCGCAGAATCGCTTTTGTGCAGAAAACAGTAACACTTGTTCAGAAGGAAAGAAAGCACAGAGCCCCAGATTTTATGTTGTCCTGGAGAGCTTGCAGAGCACTGGGGAAAGGCAGGCAGAGAATTCCCTGCTAGCACCTTCTCTGTGCCTGGGAAGCAGAAGTGTTCACATTGCTTCGCAGAATCGCTTTTGTGCAGAAAACAGTAACACTTGTTCAGAAGGAAAGAAAGCACAGAGCCCCAGATTTGCTGTTGTCCTGGAGAGCTTGCAGAGCACTGGGGAAAGGCAGGCAGAGAATTCCCTGATAGCACCTTCTCTGTGCCTGGGAAGCAGAAGTGTTCACATTGCTTCGCAAGAATCGCTTTTGTGCAGAAAACAGTAACAGTTGTTCAGAACAAAAGAAAGCACAGAGCCCCAGATTCTATGTTGTCCTGGAGAGCTTGCAGAGCACTGGGGAAAGGCAGGCAGAGAATTCCCTGCTAGCACCTTCTCTGTGCCTGGGAAGCAGAAGTGTTCACATTGCTTCGCAGAATCGCTTTTGTGCAGAAAACAGTAACACTTGTTCAGAAGGAAAGAAAGCACAGAGCCCCAGATTTTATGTTGTCCTGGAGAGCTTGCAGAGCACTGGGGAAAGGCAGGCAGAGAATTCCCTGATAGCACCTTCTCTGTGCCTGTTCACATTGCTTCGCAGAATCGCTTTTGTGCAGAAAACAGTAACACTTGTTCAGAAGGAAAGAAAGCACAGCGCCCCAGATTCTATGTTGTCCTGGAGAGCTTGCAGAGCACTGGGGAAAGGCAGGCAGAGAATTCCCTGCTAGCACCTTCTCTGTGCCTGGGAAGCAGAAGTGTTCACATTGCTTCGCAAGAATCGCTTTTGTGCAGAAAACAGTAACAGTTGTTCAGAACAAAAGAAAGCACAGAGCCCCAGATTCTATGTTGTCCTGGAGAGCTTGCAGAGCACTGGGGAAAGGCAGGCAGAGAATTCCCTGCTAGCACCTTCTCTGTGCCTGGGAAGCAGAAGTGTTCACATTGCTTCACAGAATCGCTTTTGTGCAGAAAACAGTAACACTTGTTCAGAAGGAAAGAAAGCACAGAGCCCCAGATTCTATGTTGTCCTGGAGAGCTTGCAGAGCACTGGGGAAAGGCAGGCAGAGAATTCCTTGCTAGCACCTTCTCTGTGCCTGGGAAGCAGAAGTGTTCACATTGCTTCGCAGAATCGCTTTTGTGCAGAAAACAGTAACACTTGTTCAGAAGGAAAGAAAGCACAGAGCCCCAGATTTTATGTTGTCCTGGAGAGCTTGCAGAGCACTGGGGAAAGGCAGGCAGAGAATTCCTTGCTAGCACCTTCTCTGTGCCTGGGAAGCAGAAGTGTTCACATTGCTTCGCAGAATCGCTTTTGTGCAGAAAACAGTAACACTTGTTCAGAACGAAAGAAAGCACAGCGCCCCAGATTCTATGTTGTCCTGGAGAGCTTGCAGAGCACTGGGGAAAGGCAGGCAGAGAATTCCCTGCTAGCACCTTCTCTGTGCCTGGGAAGCAGAAGTGTTCACATTGCTTCGCAGAATCGCTTTTGTGCAGAAAACAGTAACACTTGTTCAGAAGGAAAGAAAGCACAGCGCCCCAGATTCTATGTTGTCCTGGAGAGCTTGCAGAGCACTGGGGAAAGGCAGGCAGAGAATTCCCTGATAGCACCTTCTCTGTGCCTGTTCACATTGCTTCGCAGAATCGCTTTTGTGCAGAAAACAGTAACACTTGTTCAGAAGGAAAGAAAGCACAGCGCCCCAGATTCTATGTTGTCCTGGAGAGCTTGCAGAGCACTGGGGAAAGGCAGGCAGAGAATTCCCTGCTAGCACCTTCTCTGTGCCTGGGAAGCAGAAGTGTTCACATTGCTTCGCAAGAATCGCTTTTGTGCAGAAAACAGTAACACTTGTTCAGAAGGAAAGAAAGCACAGAGCCCCAGATTTGCTGTTGTCCTGGAGAGCTTGCAGAGCACTGGGGAAAGGCAGGCAGAGAATTCCCTGATAGCACCTTCTCTGTGCCTGTTCACATTTCTTCGCAGAATCGCTTTTGTGCAGAAAACAGTAACAGTTGTTCAGAAGGAAAGAAAGCACAGAGCCCCAGATTCTATGTTGTCCTGGAGAGCTTGCAGAGCACTGGGGAAAGGTAGGCAGAGAATTCCCTGCTAGCACCTTCTCTGTGCCTGGGAAGCAGAAGTGTTCACATTGCTTCGCAGAATCGTTTTTGTGCAGAAAACAGTAACACTTGTTCAGAAGGAAAGAAAGCACAGAGCCCCAGATTTTATGTTGTCCTGGAGAGCTTGCAGAGCACTGGGGAAAGGCAGGCAGAGAATTCCCTGCTAGCACCTTCTCTGTGCCTGTTCACATTGCTTCGCAGAATCGCTTTTGTGCAGAAAACAGTAACACTTGTTCAGAAGGAAAGAAAGCACAGCGCCCCAGATTCTATGTTGTCCTGGAGAGCTTGCAGAGCACTGGGGAAAGGCAGGCAGAGAATTCCCTGCTAGCACCTTCTCTGTGCCTGGGAAGCAGAAGTGTTCACATTGCTTCGCAAGAATCGCTTTTGTGCAGAAAACAGTAACACTTGTTCAGAAGGAAAGAAAGCACAGAGCCCCAGATTTGCTGTTGTCCTGGAGAGCTTGCAGAGCACTGGGGAAAGGCAGGCAGAGAATTCCCTGATAGCACCTTCTCTGTGCCTGTTCACATTTCTTCGCAGAATCGCTTTTGTGCAGAAAACAGTAACAGTTGTTCAGAAGGAAAGAAAGCACAGAGCCCCAGATTTTATGTTGTCCTGGAGAGCTTGCAGAGCACTGGGGAAAGGCAGGCAGAGAATTCCCTGATAGCACCTTCTCTGTGCCTGTTCACATTGTTTCGCAGAATCGCTTTTGTGCAGAAAACAGTAACACTTGTTCAGAAGGAAAGAAAGCACAGAGCCCCAGATTTTATGTTGTCCTGGAGAGCTTGCAGAGCACTGGGGAAAGGCAGGCAGAGAATTCCCTGATAGCACCTTCTCTGTGCCTGTTCACATTGCTTCGCAGAATCGCTTTTGTGCAGAAAACAGTAACACTTGTTCAGAAGGAAAGAAAGCACAGCGCCCCAGATTCTATGTTGTCCTGGAGAGCTTGCAGAGCACTGGGGAAAGGCAGGCAGAGAATTCCCTGCTAGCACCTTCTCTGTGCCTGGGAAGCAGAAGTGTTCACATTGCTTCGCAAGAATCGCTTTTGTGCAGAAAACAGTAACAGTTGTTCAGAACAAAAGAAAGCACAGAGCCCCAGATTCTATGTTGTCCTGGAGAGCTTGCAGAGCACTGGGGAAAGGCAGGCAGAGAATTCCCTGCTAGCACCTTCTCTGTGCCTGGGAAGCAGAAGTGTTCACATTGCTTCACAGAATCGCTTTTGTGCAGAAAACAGTAACACTTGTTCAGAAGGAAAGAAAGCACAGAGCCCCAGATTCTATGTTGTCCTGGAGAGCTTGCAGAGCACTGGGGAAAGGCAGGCAGAGAATTCCCTGCTAGCACCTTCTCTGTGCCTGGGAAGCAGAAGTGTTCACATTGCTTCGCAGAATCGCTTTTGTGCAGAAAACAGTAACACTTGTTCAGAAGGAAAGAAAGCACAGAGCCCCAGATTCTATGTTGTCCTGGAGAGCTTGCAGAGCACTGGGGAAACGCAGGCAGAGAATTCCCTGATAGCACGTTCTCTGTGCCTGGGAAGCAGAAGTGTTCACATTGCTTCGCAGAATCGCTTTTGTGCAGAAAACAGTAACACTTGTTCAGAAGGAAAGAAAGCACAGCGCCCCAGATTCTATGTTGTCCTGGAGAGCTTGCAGAGCACTGGGGAAAGGCAGGCAGAGAATTCCCTGCTAGCACCTTCTCTGTGCCTGGGAAGCAGAAGTGTTCACATTGCTTCGCAGAATCGCTTTTGTGCAGAAAACAGTAACACTTGTTCAGAAGGAAAGAAAGCACAGCGCCCCAGATTCTATGTTGTCCTGGAGAGCTTGCAGAGCACTGGGGAAAGGCAGGCAGAGAATTCCCTGCTAGCACCTTCTCTGTGCCTGGGAAGCAGAAGTGTTCACATTGCTTCGCAGAATCGCTTTTGTGCAGAAAACAGTAACACTTGTTCAGAACGAAAGAAAGCACAGAGCCCCAGATTTTATGTTGTCCTGGAGAGCTTGCAGAGCACTGGGGAAAGGCAGGCAGAGAATTCCCTGCTAGCACCTTCTCTGTGCCTGGGAAGCAGAAGTGTTCACATTGCTTCGCAGAATCGCTTTTGTGCAGAAAACAGTAACAGTTGTTCAGAAGGAAAGAAAGCACAGCGCCCCAGATTCTATGTTGTCCTGGAGAGCTTGCAGAGCACTGGGGAAAGGCAGGCAGAGAATTCCCTGCTAGCACCTTCTCTGTGCCTGGGAAGCAGAAGTGTTCACATTGCTTCGCAAGAATCGCTTTTGTGCAGAAAACACTAACAGTTGCTCAGAACGAAAGAAAGCACAGAGCCCCAGATTCTATGTTGTCCTGGAGAGCTTGCAGAGCACTGGGGAAAGGCAGGCAGAGAATTCCCTGCTAGCACCTTCTCTGTGCCTGGGAAGCAGAAGTGTTCACATTGCTTCGCAGAATCGCTTTTGTGCAGAAAACAGTAACACTTGTTCAGAAGGAAAGAAAGCACAGAGCCCCAGATTTTATGTTGTCCTGGAGAGCTTGCAGAGCACTGGGGAAAGGCAGGCAGAGAATTCCCTGATAGCACCTTCTCTGTGCCTGTTCACATTGCTTCGCAGAATCGCTTTTGTGCAGAAAACAGTAACACTTGTTCAGAACGAAAGAAAGCACAGAGCCCCAGATTCTATGTTGTCCTGGAGAGCTTGCAGAGCACTGGGGAAAGGTAGGCAGAGAATTCCCTGCTAGCACCTTCTCTGTGCCTGGGAAGCAGAAGTGTTCACATTGCTTCGCAGAATCGTTTTTGTGCAGAAAACAGTAACACTTGTTCAGAAGGAAAGAAAGCACAGAGCCCCAGATTTTATGTTGTCCTGGAGAGCTTGCAGAGCACTGGGGAAAGGCAGGCAGAGAATTCCCTGCTAGCACCTTCTCTGTGCCTGTTCACATTGCTTCGCAGAATCGCTTTTGTGCAGAAAACAGTAACACTTGTTCAGAAGGAAAGAAAGCACAGCGCCCCAGATTCTATGTTGTCCTGGAGAGCTTGCAGAGCACTGGGGAAAGGCAGGCAGAGAATTCCCTGCTAGCACCTTCTCTGTGCCTGGGAAGCAGAAGTGTTCACATTGCTTCGCAAGAATCGCTTTTGTGCAGAAAACAGTAACAGTTGTTCAGAACAAAAGAAAGCACAGAGCCCCAGATTCTATGTTGTCCTGGAGAGCTTGCAGAGCACTGGGGAAAGGCAGGCAGAGAATTCCCTGCTAGCACCTTCTCTGTGCCTGGGAAGCAAAAGTGTTCACATTGCTTCACAGAATCGCTTTTGTGCAGAAAACAGTAACACTTGTTCAGAAGGAAAGAAAGCACAGCGCCCCAGATTCTATGTTGTCCTGGAGAGCTTGCAGAGCACTGGGGAAAGGCAGGCAGAGAATTCCCTGCTAGCACCTTCTCTGTGCCTGGGAAGCAGAAGTGTTCACATTGCTTCGCAAGAATCGCTTTTGTGCAGAAAACAGTAACAGTTGTTCAGAACGAAAGAAAGCACAGAGCCCCAGATTCTATGTTGTCCTGGAGAGCTTGCAGAGCACTGGGGAAAGGCAGGCAGAGAATTCCCTGATAGCACCTTCTCTGTGCCTGGGAAGCAGAAGTGTTCACATTGCTTCGCAGAATCGCTTTTGTGCAGAAAACAGTAACACTTGTTCAGAAGGAAAGAAAGCACAGAGCCCCAGATTTTATGTTGTCCTGGAGAGCTTGCAGAGCACTGGGGAAAGGCAGGCAGAGAATTCCCTGCTAGCACCTTCTCTGTGCCTGGGAAGCAGAAGTGTTCACATTGCTTCGCAGAATCACTTTTGTGCAGAAAACAGTAACACTTGTTCAGAAGGAAAGAAAGCACAGAGCCCCAGATTCTATGTTGTCCTGGAGAGCTTGCAGAGCACTGGGGAAAGGCAGGCAGAGAATTCCCTGCTAGCACCTTCTCTGTGCCTGGGAAGCAAAAGTGTTCACATTGCTTTACAGAATCGCTTTTGTGCAGAAAACAGTAACACTTGTTCAGAAGGAAAGAAAGCACAGCGCCCCAGATTCTATGTTGTCCTGGAGAGCTTGCAGAGCACTGGGGAAAGGCAGGCAGAGAATTCCCTGCTAGCACCTTCTCTGTGCCTGGGAAGCAGAAGTGTTCACATTTCTTCGCAGAATCGCTTTTGTGCAGAAAACAGTAACAGTTGTTCAGAAGGAAAGAAAGCACAGAGCCCCAGATTTTATGTTGTCCTGGAGAGCTTGCAGAGCACTGGGGAAAGGCAGGCAGAGAATTCCCTGATAGCACCTTCTCTGTGCCTGTTCACATTGTTTCGCAGAATCGCTTTTGTGCAGAAAACAGTAACACTTGTTCAGAAGGAAAGAAAGCACAGAGCCCCAGATTTTATGTTGTCCTGGAGAGCTTGCAGAGCACTGGGGAAAGGCAGGCAGAGAATTCCCTGATAGCACCTTCTCTGTGCCTGTTCACATTGCTTCGCAGAATCGCTTTTGTGCAGAAAACAGTAACACTTGTTCAGAAGGAAAGAAAGCACAGCGCCCCAGATTCTATGTTGTCCTGGAGAGCTTGCAGAGCACTGGGGAAAGGCAGGCAGAGAATTCCCTGCTAGCACCTTCTCTGTGCCTGGGAAGCAGAAGTGTTCACATTGCTTCGCAAGAATCGCTTTTGTGCAGAAAACAGAAACAGTTGTTCAGAACAAAAGAAAGCACAGAGCCCCAGATTCTATGTTGTCCTGGAGAGCTTGCAGAGCACTGGGGAAAGGCAGGCAGAGAATTCCCTGCTAGCACCTTCTCTGTGCCTGGGAAGCAGAAGTGTTCACATTGCTTCACAGAATCGCTTTTGTGCAGAAAACAGTAACACTTGTTCAGAAGGAAAGAAAGCACAGAGCCCCAGATTCTATGTTGTCCTGGAGAGCTTGCAGAGCACTGGGGAAAGGCAGGCAGAGAATTCCCTGCTAGCACCTTCTCTGTGCCTGGGAAGCAGAAGTGTTCACATTGCTTCGCAGAATCGCTTTTGTGCAGAAAACAGTAACACTTGTTCAGAAGGAAAGAAAGCACAGAGCCCCAGATTTTATGTTGTCCTGGAGAGCTTGCAGAGCACTGGGGAAAGGCAGGCAGAGAATTCCCTGATAGCACCTTCTCTGTGCCTGGGAAGCAGAAGTGTTCACATTGCTTCGCAGAATCGCTTTTGTGCAGAAAACAGTAACACTTGTTCAGAAGGAAAGAAAGCACAGCGCCCCAGATTCTATGTTGTCCTGGAGAGCTTGCAGAGCACTGGGGAAAGGCAGGCAGAGAATTCCCTGCTAGCACCTTCTCTGTGCCTGGGAAGCAGAAGTGTTCACATTGCTTCGCAGAATCGCTTTTGTGCAGAAAACAGTAACACTTGTTCAGAAGGAAAGAAAGCACAGCGCCCCAGATTCTATGTTGTCCTGGAGAGCTTGCAGAGCACTGGGGAAAGGCAGGCAGAGAATTCCCTGATAGCACCTTCTCTGTGCCTGTTCACATTGCTTCGCAGAATCGCTTTTGTGCAGAAAACAGTAACACTTGTTCAGAAGGAAAGAAAGCACAGAGCCCCAGATTCTATGTTGTCCTGGAGAGCTTGCAGAGCACTGGGGAAAGGCAGGCAGAGAATTCCCTGCTAGCACCTTCTCTGTGCCTGGGAAGCAGAAGTGTTCACATTGCTTCGCAAGAATCGCTTTTGTGCAGAAAACAGTAACAGTTGTTCAGAATAAAAGAAAGCACAGAGCCCCAGATTCTATGTTGTCCTGGAGAGCTTGCAGAGCACTGGGGAAAGGCAGGCAGAGAATTCCCTGCTAGCACCTTCTCTGTGCCTGGGAAGCAAAAGTGTTCACATTGCTTCACAGAATCGCTTTTGTGCAGAAAACAGTAACACTTGTTCAGAAGGAAAGAAAGCACAGAGCCCCAGATTCTATGTTGTCCTGGAGAGCTTGCAGAGCACTGGGGAAAGGCAGGCAGAGAATTCCCTGCTAGCACCTTCTCTGTGCCTGGGAAGCAGAAGTGTTCACATTGCTTCGCAGAATCGCTTTTGTGCAGAAAACAGTAACACTTGTTCAGAAGGAAAGAAAGCACAGAGCCCCAGATTTTATGTTGTCCTGGAGAGCTTGCAGAGCACTGGGGAAAGGCAGGCAGAGAATTCCCTGCTAGCACCTTCTCTGTGCCTGGGAAGCAGAAGTGTTCACATTGCTTCGCAGAATCGCTTTTGTGCAGAAAACAGTAACACTTGTTCAGAAGGAAAGAAAGCACAGAGCCCCAGATTTGCTGTTGTCCTGGAGAGCTTGCAGAGCACTGGGGAAAGGCAGGCAGAGAATTCCCTGATAGCACCTTCTCTGTGCCTGGGAAGCAGAAGTGTTCACATTGCTTCGCAAGAATCGCTTTTGTGCAGAAAACAGTAACACTTGTTCAGAACGAAAGAAAGCACAGAGCCCCAGATTCTATGTTGTCCTGGAGAGCTTGCAGAGCACTGGGGAAAGGCAGGCAGAGAATTCCCTGCTAGCACCTTCTCTGTGCCTGGGAAGCAGAAGTGTTCACATTGCTTCGCAGAATCGCTTTTGTGCAGAAAACAGTAACACTTGTTCAGAAGGAAAGAAAGCACAGAGCCCCAGATTTTATGTTGTCCTGGAGAGCTTGCAGAGCACTGGGGAAAGGCAGGCAGAGAATTCCCTGATAGCACCTTCTCTGTGCCTGTTCACATTGCTTCGCAGAATCGCTTTTGTGCAGAAAACAGTAACACTTGTTCAGAAGGAAAGAAAGCACAGCGCCCCAGATTCTATGTTGTCCTGGAGAGCTTGCAGAGCACTGGGGAAAGGCAGGCAGAGAATTCCCTGCTAGCACCTTCTCTGTGCCTGGGAAGCAGAAGTGTTCACATTGCTTCGCAAGAATCGCTTTTGTGCAGAAAACAGTAACAGTTGTTCAGAACAAAAGAAAGCACAGAGCCCCAGATTCTATGTTGTCCTGGAGAGCTTGCAGAGCACTGGGGAAAGGCAGGCAGAGAATTCCCTGCTAGCACCTTCTCTGTGCCTGGGAAGCAGAAGTGTTCACATTGCTTCACAGAATCGCTTTTGTGCAGAAAACAGTAACACTTGTTCAGAAGGAAAGAAAGCACAGAGCCCCAGATTCTATGTTGTCCTGGAGAGCTTGCAGAGCACTGGGGAAAGGCAGGCAGAGAATTCCTTGCTAGCACCTTCTCTGTGCCTGGGAAGCAGAAGTGTTCACATTGCTTCGCAGAATCGCTTTTGTGCAGAAAACAGTAACACTTGTTCAGAAGGAAAGAAAGCACAGAGCCCCAGATTTTATGTTGTCCTGGAGAGCTTGCAGAGCACTGGGGAAAGGCAGGCAGAGAATTCCTTGCTAGCACCTTCTCTGTGCCTGGGAAGCAGAAGTGTTCACATTGCTTCGCAGAATCGCTTTTGTGCAGAAAACAGTAACACTTGTTCAGAACGAAAGAAAGCACAGCGCCCCAGATTCTATGTTGTCCTGGAGAGCTTGCAGAGCACTGGGGAAAGGCAGGCAGAGAATTCCCTGCTAGCACCTTCTCTGTGCCTGGGAAGCAGAAGTGTTCACATTGCTTCGCAGAATCGCTTTTGTGCAGAAAACAGTAACACTTGTTCAGAAGGAAAGAAAGCACAGCGCCCCAGATTCTATGTTGTCCTGGAGAGCTTGCAGAGCACTGGGGAAAGGCAGGCAGAGAATTCCCTGCTAGCACCTTCTCTGTGCCTGTTCACATTGCTTCGCAGAATCGCTTTTGTGCAGAAAACAGTAACACTTGTTCAGAAGGAAAGAAAGCACAGCGCCCCAGATTCTATGTTGTCCTGGAGAGCTTGCAGAGCACTGGGGAAAGGCAGGCAGAGAATTCCCTGCTAGCACCTTCTCTGTGCCTGGGAAGCAGAAGTGTTCACATTGCTTCGCAAGAATCGCTTTTGTGCAGAAAACAGTAACAGTTGTTCAGAATAAAAGAAAGCACAGAGCCCCAGATTCTATGTTGTCCTGGAGAGCTTGCAGAGCACTGGGGAAAGGCAGGCAGAGAATTCCCTGCTAGCACCTTCTCTGTGCCTGGGAAGCAAAAGTGTTCACATTGCTTCACAGAATCGCTTTTGTGCAGAAAACAGTAACACTTGTTCAGAAGGAAAGAAAGCACAGCGCCCCAGATTCTATGTTGTCCTGGAGAGCTTGCAGAGCACTGGGGAAAGGCAGGCAGAGAATTCCCTGCTAGCACCTTCTCTGTGCCTGGGAAGCAGAAGTGTTCACATTGCTTCGCAGAATCGCTTTTGTGCAGAAAACAGTAACACTTGTTCAGAAGGAAAGAAAGCACAGAGCCCCAGATTTTATGTTGTCCTGGAGAGCTTGCAGAGCACTGGGGAAAGGCAGGCAGAGAATTCCCTGCTAGCACCTTCTCTGTGCCTGGGAAGCAGAGGTGTTCACATTGCTTCGCAGAATCGCTTTTGTGCAGAAAACAGTAACACTTGTTCAGAAGGAAAGAAAGCACAGAGCCCCAGATTTGCTGTTGTCCTGGAGAGCTTGCAGAGCACTGGGGAAAGGCAGGCAGAGAATTCCCTGCTAGCACCTTCTCTGTGCCTGGGAAGCAAAAGTGTTCACATTGCTTCACAGAATCGCTTTTGTGCAGAAAACAGTAACACTTGTTCAGAAGGAAAGAAAGCACAGAGCCCCAGATTCTATGTTGTCCTGGAGAGCTTGCAGAGCACTGGGGAAAGGCAGGCAGAGAATTCCCTGCTAGCACCTTCTCTGTGCCTGGGAAGCAGAAGTGTTCACATTGCTTCGCAAGAATCGCTTTTGTGCAGAAAACAGTAACACTTGTTCAGAACGAAAGAAAGCACAGAGCCCCAGATTCTATGTTGTCCTGGAGAGCTTGCAGAGCACTGGGGAAAGGCAGGCAGAGAATTCCCTGCTAGCACCTTCTCTGTGCCTGGGAAGCAGAAGTGTTCACATTGCTTCGCAGAATCGCTTTTGTGCAGAAAACAGTAACACTTGTTCAGAAGGAAAGAAAGCACAGCGCCCCAGATTCTATGTTGTCCTGGAGAGCTTGCAGAGCACTGGGGAAAGGCAGGCAGAGAATTCCCTGATAGCACCTTCTCTGTGCTTGTTCACATTGCTTCGCAGAATCGCTTTTGTGCAGAAAACAGTAACACTTGTTCAGAAGGAAAGAAAGCACAGCGCCCCAGATTCTATGTTGTCCTGGAGAGCTTGCAGAGCACTGGGGAAAGGCAGGCAGAGAATTCCCTGCTAGCACCTTCTCTGTGCCTGGGAAGCAGAAGTGTTCACATTGCTTCGCAAGAATCGCTTTTGTGCAGAAAACAGTAACACTTGTTCAGAAGGAAAGAAAGCACAGAGCCCCAGATTCTATGTTGTCCTGGAGAGCTTGCAGAGCACTGGGGAAAGGCAGGCAGAGAATTCCCTGCTAGCACCTTCTCTGTGCCTGGGAAGCAAAAGTGTTCACATTGCTTCACAGAATCGCTTTTGTGCAGAAAACAGTAACACTTGTTCAGAAGGAAAGAAAGCACAGAGCCCCAGATTCTATGTTGTCCTGGAGAGCTTGCAGAGCACTGGGGAAAGGCAGGCAGAGAATTCCCTGCTAGCACCTTCTCTGTGCCTGGGAAGCAGAAGTGTTCACATTGCTTCGCAGAATCGCTTTTGTGCAGAAAACAGTAACACTTGTTCAGAAGGAAAGAAAGCACAGAGCCCCAGATTTTATGTTGTCCTGGAGAGCTTGCAGAGCACTGGGGAAAGGCAGGCAGAGAATTCCCTGCTAGCACCTTCTCTGTGCCTGGGAAGCAGAAGTGTTCACATTGCTTCGCAGAATCGCTTTTGTGCAGAAAACAGTAACACTTGTTCAGAAGGAAAGAAAGCACAGAGCCCCAGATTTGCTGTTGTCCTGGAGAGCTTGCAGAGCACTGGGGAAAGGCAGGCAGAGAATTCCCTGATAGCACCTTCTCTGTGCCTGGGAAGCAGAAGTGTTCACATTGCTTCGCAAGAATCGCTTTTGTGCAGAAAACAGTAACACTTGTTCAGAACGAAAGAAAGCACAGAGCCCCAGATTCTATGTTGTCCTGGAGAGCTTGCAGAGCACTGGGGAAAGGCAGGCAGAGAATTCCCTGCTAGCACCTTCTCTGTGCCTGGGAAGCAGAAGTGTTCACATTGCTTCGCAGAATCGCTTTTGTGCAGAAAACAGTAACACTTGTTCAGAAGGAAAGAAAGCACAGAGCCCCAGATTTTATGTTGTCCTGGAGAGCTTGCAGAGCACTGGGGAAAGGCAGGCAGAGAATTCCCTGATAGCACCTTCTCTGTGCCTGTTCACATTGCTTCGCAGAATCGCTTTTGTGCAGAAAACAGTAACACTTGTTCAGAAGGAAAGAAAGCACAGCGCCCCAGATTCTATGTTGTCCTGGAGAGCTTGCAGAGCACTGGGGAAAGGCAGGCAGAGAATTCCCTGCTAGCACCTTCTCTGTGCCTGGGAAGCAGAAGTGTTCACATTGCTTCGCAAGAATCGCTTTTGTGCAGAAAACAGTAACAGTTGTTCAGAACAAAAGAAAGCACAGAGCCCCAGATTCTATGTTGTCCTGGAGAGCTTGCAGAGCACTGGGGAAAGGCAGGCAGAGAATTCCCTGCTAGCACCTTCTCTGTGCCTGGGAAGCAGAAGTGTTCACATTGCTTCACAGAATCGCTTTTGTGCAGAAAACAGTAACACTTGTTCAGAAGGAAAGAAAGCACAGAGCCCCAGATTCTATGTTGTCCTGGAGAGCTTGCAGAGCACTGGGGAAAGGCAGGCAGAGAATTCCTTGCTAGCACCTTCTCTGTGCCTGGGAAGCAGAAGTGTTCACATTGCTTCGCAGAATCGCTTTTGTGCAGAAAACAGTAACACTTGTTCAGAAGGAAAGAAAGCACAGAGCCCCAGATTTTATGTTGTCCTGGAGAGCTTGCAGAGCACTGGGGAAAGGCAGGCAGAGAATTCCTTGCTAGCACCTTCTCTGTGCCTGGGAAGCAGAAGTGTTCACATTGCTTCGCAGAATCGCTTTTGTGCAGAAAACAGTAACACTTGTTCAGAAGGAAAGAAAGCACAGCGCCCCAGATTCTATGTTGTCCTGGAGAGCTTGCAGAGCACTGGGGAAAGGCAGGCAGAGAATTCCCTGCTAGCACCTTCTCTGTGCCTGGGAAGCAGAAGTGTTCACATTGCTTCGCAGAATCGCTTTTGTGCAGAAAACAGTAACACTTGTTCAGAAGGAAAGAAAGCACAGCGCCCCAGATTCTATGTTGTCCTGGAGAGCTTGCAGAGCACTGGGGAAAGGCAGGCAGAGAATTCCCTGATAGCACCTTCTCTGTGCCTGTTCACATTGCTTCGCAGAATCGCTTTTGTGCAGAAAACAGTAACACTTGTTCAGAAGGAAAGAAAGCACAGCGCCCCAGATTCTATGTTGTCCTGGAGAGCTTGCAGAGCACTGGGGAAAGGCAGGCAGAGAATTCCCTGATAGCACCTTCTCTGTGCCTGTTCACATTGCTTCGCAGAATCGCTTTTGTGCAGAAAACAGTAACACTTGTTCAGAAGGAAAGAAAGCACAGCGCCCCAGATTCTATGTTGTCCTGGAGAGCTTGCAGAGCACTGGGGAAAGGCAGGCAGAGAATTCCCTGCTAGCACCTTCTCTGTGCCTGGGAAGCAGAAGTGTTCACATTTCTTCGCAGAATCGCTTTTGTGCAGAAAACAGTAACAGTTGTTCAGAAGGAAAGAAAGCACAGAGCCCCAGATTCTATGTTGTCCTGGAGAGCTTGCAGAGCACTGGGGAAAGGCAGGCAGAGAATTCCCTGATAGCACCTTCTCTGTGCCTGTTCACATTGTTTCGCAGAATCGCTTTTGTGCAGAAAACAGTAACACTTGTTCAGAAGGAAAGAAAGCACAGAGCCCCAGATTTTATGTTGTCCTGGAGAGCTTGCAGAGCACTGGGGAAAGGCAGGCAGAGAATTCCCTGATAGCACCTTCTCTGTGCCTGTTCACATTGCTTGGCAGAATCGCTTTTGTGCAGAAAACAGTAACACTTGTTCAGAAGGAAAGAAAGCACAGCGCCCCAGATTCTATGTTGTCCTGGAGAGCTTGCAGAGCACTGGGGAAAGGCAGGCAGAGAATTCCCTGCTAGCACCTTCTCTGTGCCTGGGAAGCAGAAGTGTTCACATTGCTTCGCAAGAATCGCTTTTGTGCAGAAAACAGTAACAGTTGTTCAGAACAAAAGAAAGCACAGAGCCCCAGATTCTATGTTGTCCTGGAGAGCTTGCAGAGCACTGGGGAAAGGCAGGCAGAGAATTCCCTGCTAGCACCTTCTCTGTGCCTGGGAAGCAGAAGTGTTCACATTGCTTCACAGAATCGCTTTTGTGCAGAAAACAGTAACACTTGTTCAGAAGGAAAGAAAGCACAGAGCCCCAGATTCTATGTTGTCCTGGAGAGCTTGCAGAGCACTGGGGAAAGGCAGGCAGAGAATTCCCTGCTAGCACCTTCTCTGTGCCTGGGAAGCAGAAGTGTTCACATTGCTTCGCAGAATCGCTTTTGTGCAGAAAACAGTAACACTTGTTCAGAAGGAAAGAAAGCACAGAGCCCCAGATTTTATGTTGTCCTGGAGAGCTTGCAGAGCACTGGGGAAACGCAGGCAGAGAATTCCCTGATAGCACCTTCTCTGTGCCTGGGAAGCAGAAGTGTTCACATTGCTTCGCAGAATCGCTTTTGTGCAGAAAACAGTAACACTTGTTCAGAAGGAAAGAAAGCACAGCGCCCCAGATTCTATGTTGTCCTGGAGAGCTTGCAGAGCACTGGGGAAAGGCAGGCAGAGAATTCCCTGCTAGCACCTTCTCTGTGCCTGGGAAGCAGAAGTGTTCACATTGCTTCGCAGAATCGCTTTTGTGCAGAAAACAGTAACACTTGTTCAGAAGGAAAGAAAGCACAGCGCCCCAGA
Organism: Strix aluco; assembly: GCF_031877795.1. Classification (NCBI taxonomy): domain Eukaryota; kingdom Metazoa; phylum Chordata; class Aves; order Strigiformes; family Strigidae; genus Strix; species Strix aluco. Next base: position 592,162 of record NW_027436615.1, on the reverse strand, counting down.
TTCTATGTTGTCCTGGAGAGCTTGCAGAGCACTGGGGAAAGGCAGGCAGAGAATTCCCTGCTAGCACCTTCTCTGTGCCTGGGAAGCAGAAGTGTTCACATTGATTCGCAGAATCGCTTTTGTGCAGAAAACAGTAACACTTGTTCAGAACGAAAGAAAGCACAGAGCCCCAGATTTTATGTTGTCCTGGAGAGCTTGCAGAGCACTGGGGAAAGGCAGGCAGAGAATTCCCTGCTAGCACCTTCTCTGTGCCTGGGAAGCAGAAGTGTTCACATTGCTTCGCAGAATCGCTTTTGTGCAGAAAACAGTAACACTTGTTCAGAAGGAAAGAAAGCACAGCGCCCCAGATTCTATGTTGTCCTGGAGAGCTTGCAGAGCACTGGGGAAAGGCAGGCAGAGAATTCCCTGCTAGCACCTTCTCTGTGCCTGGGAAGCAGAAGTGTTCACATTGCTTCGCAAGAATCGCTTTTGTGCAGAAAACAGTAACAGTTGCTCAGAACGAAAGAAAGCACAGCGCCCCAGATTCTATGTTGTCCTGGAGAGCTTGCAGAGCACTGGGGAAAGGCAGGCAGAGAATTCCCTGCTAGCACCTTCTCTGTGCCTGGGAAGCAGAAGTGTTCACATTGCTTCGCAAGAATCGCTTTTGTGCAGAAAACAGTAACACTTGTTCAGAAGGAAAGAAAGCACAGAGCCCCAGATTTTATGTTGTCCTGGAGAGCTTGCAGAGCACTGGGGAAAGGCAGGCAGAGAATTCCCTGATAGCACCTTCTCTGTGCCTGTTCACATTGCTTCGCAGAATCGCTTTTGTGCAGAAAACAGTAACACTTGTTCAGAACGAAAGAAAGCACAGAGCCCCAGATTCTATGTTGTCCTGGAGAGCTTGCAGAGCACTGGGGAAAGGTAGGCAGAGAATTCCCTGCTAGCACCTTCTCTGTGCCTGGGAAGCAGAAGTGTTCACATTGCTTCGCAGAATCGTTTTTGTGCAGAAAACAGTAACACTTGTTCAGAAGGAAAGAAAGCACAGAGCCCCAGATTTTATGTTGTCCTGGAGAGCTTGCAGAGCACTGGGGAAAGGCAGGCAGAGAATTCCCTGCTAGCACCTTCTCTGTGCCTGTTCACATTGCTTCGCAGAATCGCTTTTGTGCAGAAAACAGTAACACTTGTTCAGAAGGAAAGAAAGCACAGCGCCCCAGATTCTATGTTGTCCTGGAGAGCTTGCAGAGCACTGGGGAAAGGCAGGCAGAGAATTCCCTGCTAGCACCTTCTCTGTGCCTGGGAAGCAGAAGTGTTCACATTGCTTCGCAAGAATCGCTTTTGTGCAGAAAACAGTAACAGTTGTTCAGAACAAAAGAAAGCACAGAGCCCCAGATTCTATGTTGTCCTGGAGAGCTTGCAGAGCACTGGGGAAAGGCAGGCAGAGAATTCCCTGCTAGCACCTTCTCTGTGCCTGGGAAGCAAAAGTGTTCACATTGCTTCACAGAATCGCTTTTGTGCAGAAAACAGTAACACTTGTTCAGAAGGAAAGAAAGCACAGCGCCCCAGATTCTATGTTGTCCTGGAGAGCTTGCAGAGCACTGGGGAAAGGCAGGCAGAGAATTCCCTGCTAGCACCTTCTCTGTGCCTGGGAAGCAGAAGTGTTCACATTGCTTCGCAAGAATCGCTTTTGTGCAGAAAACAGTAACAGTTGTTCAGAATAAAAGAAAGCACAGAGCCCCAGATTCTATGTTGTCCTGGAGAGCTTGCAGAGCACTGGGGAAAGGCAGGCAGAGAATTCCCTGCTAGCACCTTCTCTGTGCCTGGGAAGCAAAAGTGTTCACATTGCTTCACAGAATCGCTTTTGTGCAGAAAACAGTAACACTTGTTCAGAAGGAAAGAAAGCACAGAGCCCCAGATTCTATGTTGTCCTGGAGAGCTTGCAGAGCACTGGGGAAAGGCAGGCAGAGAATTCCCTGCTAGCACCTTCTCTGTGCCTGGGAAGCAGAAGTGTTCACATTGCTTCGCAGAATCGCTTTTGTGCAGAAAACAGTAACACTTGTTCAGAAGGAAAGAAAGCACAGAGCCCCAGATTTTATGTTGTCCTGGAGAGCTTGCAGAGCACTGGGGAAAGGCAGGCAGAGAATTCCCTGCTAGCACCTTCTCTGTGCCTGGGAAGCAGAAGTGTTCACATTGCTTCGCAGAATCGCTTTTGTGCAGAAAACAGTAACACTTGTTCAGAAGGAAAGAAAGCACAGAGCCCCAGATTTGCTGTTGTCCTGGAGAGCTTGCAGAGCACTGGGGAAAGGCAGGCAGAGAATTCCCTGATAGCACCTTCTCTGTGCCTGGGAAGCAGAAGTGTTCACATTGCTTCGCAAGAATCGCTTTTGTGCAGAAAACAGTAACACTTGTTCAGAACGAAAGAAAGCACAGAGCCCCAGATTCTATGTTGTCCTGGAGAGCTTGCAGAGCACTGGGGAAAGGCAGGCAGAGAATTCCCTGCTAGCACCTTCTCTGTGCCTGGGAAGCAGAAGTGTTCACATTGCTTCGCAGAATCGCTTTTGTGCAGAAAACAGTAACACTTGTTCAGAAGGAAAGAAAGCACAGAGCCCCAGATTTTATGTTGTCCTGGAGAGCTTGCAGAGCACTGGGGAAAGGCAGGCAGAGAATTCCCTGATAGCACCTTCTCTGTGCCTGTTCACATTGCTTCGCAGAATCGCTTTTGTGCAGAAAACAGTAACACTTGTTCAGAAGGAAAGAAAGCACAGCGCCCCAGATTCTATGTTGTCCTGGAGAGCTTGCAGAGCACTGGGGAAAGGCAGGCAGAGAATTCCCTGCTAGCACCTTCTCTGTGCCTGGGAAGCAGAAGTGTTCACATTGCTTCGCAAGAATCGCTTTTGTGCAGAAAACAGTAACAGTTGTTCAGAACAAAAGAAAGCACAGAGCCCCAGATTCTATGTTGTCCTGGAGAGCTTGCAGAGCACTGGGGAAAGGCAGGCAGAGAATTCCCTGCTAGCACCTTCTCTGTGCCTGGGAAGCAGAAGTGTTCACATTGCTTCACAGAATCGCTTTTGTGCAGAAAACAGTAACACTTGTTCAGAAGGAAAGAAAGCACAGAGCCCCAGATTCTATGTTGTCCTGGAGAGCTTGCAGAGCACTGGGGAAAGGCAGGCAGAGAATTCCCTGCTAGCACCTTCTCTGTGCCTGGGAAGCAGAAGTGTTCACATTGCTTCGCAGAATCGCTTTTGTGCAGAAAACAGTAACACTTGTTCAGAAGGAAAGAAAGCACAGAGCCCCAGATTTTATGTTGTCCTGGAGAGCTTGCAGAGCACTGGGGAAACGCAGGCAGAGAATTCCCTGATAGCACCTTCTCTGTGCCTGGGAAGCAGAAGTGTTCACATTGCTTCGCAGAATCGCTTTTGTGCAGAAAACAGTAACACTTGTTCAGAAGGAAAGAAAGCACAGCGCCCCAGATTCTATGTTGTCCTGGAGAGCTTGCAGAGCACTGGGGAAAGGCAGGCAGAGAATTCCCTGCTAGCACCTTCTCTGTGCCTGGGAAGCAGAAGTGTTCACATTGCTTCGCAGAATCGCTTTTGTGCAGAAAACAGTAACACTTGTTCAGAAGGAAAGAAAGCACAGCGCCCCAGATTCTATGTTGTCCTGGAGAGCTTGCAGAGCACTGGGGAAAGGCAGGCAGAGAATTCCCTGCTAGCACCTTCTCTGTGCCTGGGAAGCAGAAGTGTTCACATTGATTCGCAAGAATCGCTTTTGTGCAGAAAACAGTAACACTTGTTCAGAACGAAAGAAAGCACAGAGCCCCAGATTTTATGTTGTCCTGGAGAGCTTGCAGAGCACTGGGGAAAGGCAGGCAGAGAATTCCCTGCTAGCACCTTCTCTGTGCCTGGGAAGCAGAAGTGTTCACATTGCTTCGCAGAATCGCTTTTGTGCAGAAAACAGTAACACTTGTTCAGAAGGAAAGAAAGCACAGCGCCCCAGATTCTATGTTGTCCTGGAGAGCTTGCAGAGCACTGGGGAAAGGCAGGCAGAGAATTCCCTGCTAGCACCTTCTCTGTGCCTGGGAAGCAGAAGTGTTCACATTGCTTCGCAAGAATCGCTTTTGTGCAGAAAACAGTAACAGTTGCTCAGAACGAAAGAAAGCACAGCGCCCCAGATTCTATGTTGTCCTGGAGAGCTTGCAGAGCACTGGGGAAAGGCAGGCAGAGAATTCCCTGCTAGCACCTTCTCTGTGCCTGGGAAGCAGAAGTGTTCACATTGCTTCGCAAGAATCGCTTTTGTGCAGAAAACAGTAACACTTGTTCAGAAGGAAAGAAAGCACAGAGCCCCAGATTTTATGTTGTCCTGGAGAGCTTGCAGAGCACTGGGGAAAGGCAGGCAGAGAATTCCCTGATAGCACCTTCTCTGTGCCTGTTCACATTGCTTCGCAGAATCGCTTTTGTGCAGAAAACAGTAACACTTGTTCAGAAGGAAAGAAAGCACAGCGCCCCAGATTCTATGTTGTCCTGGAGAGCTTGCAGAGCACTGGGGAAAGGCAGGCAGAGAATTCCCTGATAGCACCTTCTCTGTGCCTGTTCACATTGCTTCGCAGAATCGCTTTTGTGCAGAAAACAGTAACACTTGTTCAGAAGGAAAGAAAGCACAGCGCCCCAGATTCTATGTTGTCCTGGAGAGCTTGCAGAGCACTGGGGAAAGGCAGGCAGAGAATTCCCTGCTAGCACCTTCTCTGTGCCTGGGAAGCAGAAGTGTTCACATTGCTTCGCAAGAATCGCTTTTGTGCAGAAAACAGTAACAGTTGTTCAGAATAAAAGAAAGCACAGAGCCCCAGATTCTATGTTGTCCTGGAGAGCTTGCAGAGCACTGGGGAAAGGCAGGCAGAGAATTCCCTGCTAGCACCTTCTCTGTGCCTGGGAAGCAAAAGTGTTCACATTGCTTCACAGAATCGCTTTTGTGCAGAAAACAGTAACACTTGTTCAGAAGGAAAGAAAGCACAGAGCCCCAGATTCTATGTTGTCCTGGAGAGCTTGCAGAGCACTGGGGAAAGGCAGGCAGAGAATTCCCTGCTAGCACCTTCTCTGTGCCTGGGAAGCAGAAGTGTTCACATTGCTTCGCAGAATCGCTTTTGTGCAGAAAACAGTAACACTTGTTCAGAAGGAAAGAAAGCACAGCGCCCCAGATTCTATGTTGTCCTGGAGAGCTTGCAGAGCACTGGGGAAAGGCAGGCAGAGAATTCCCTGATAGCACCTTCTCTGTGCCTGTTCACATTGCTTCGCAGAATCGCTTTTGTGCAGAAAACAGTAACACTTGTTCAGAAGGAAAGAAAGCACAGCGCCCCAGATTCTATGTTGTCCTGGAGAGCTTGCAGAGCACTGGGGAAAGGCAGGCAGAGAATTCCCTGCTAGCACCTTCTCTGTGCCTGGGAAGCAGAAGTGTTCACATTTCTTCGCAGAATCGCTTTTGTGCAGAAAACAGTAACAGTTGTTCAGAAGGAAAGAAAGCACAGAGCCCCAGATTCTATGTTGTCCTGGAGAGCTTGCAGAGCACTGGGGAAAGGCAGGCAGAGAATTCCCTGATAGCACCTTCTCTGTGCCTGTTCACATTGTTTCGCAGAATCGCTTTTGTGCAGAAAACAGTAACACTTGTTCAGAAGGAAAGAAAGCACAGAGCCCCAGATTTTATGTTGTCCTGGAGAGCTTGCAGAGCACTGGGGAAAGGCAGGCAGAGAATTCCCTGATAGCACCTTCTCTGTGCCTGTTCACATTGCTTCGCAGAATCGCTTTTGTGCAGAAAACAGTAACACTTTTTCAGAAGGAAAGAAAGCACAGCGCCCCAGATTCTATGTTGTCCTGGAGAGCTTGCAGAGCACTGGGGAAAGGCAGGCAGAGAATTCCCTGCTAGCACCTTCTCTGTGCCTGGGAAGCAGAAGTGTTCACATTGCTTCGCAAGAATCGCTTTTGTGCAGAAAACAGTAACAGTTGTTCAGAACAAAAGAAAGCACAGAGCCCCAGATTCTATGTTGTCCTGGAGAGCTTGCAGAGCACTGGGGAAAGGCAGGCAGAGAATTCCCTGCTAGCACCTTCTCTGTGCCTGGGAAGCAGAAGTGTTCACATTGCTTCACAGAATCGCTTTTGTGCAGAAAACAGTAACACTTGTTCAGAAGGAAAGAAAGCACAGAGCCCCAGATTCTATGTTGTCCTGGAGAGCTTGCAGAGCACTGGGGAAAGGCAGGCAGAGAATTCCCTGCTAGCACCTTCTCTGTGCCTGGGAAGCAGAAGTGTTCACATTGCTTCGCAGAATCGCTTTTGTGCAGAAAACAGTAACACTTGTTCAGAAGGAAAGAAAGCACAGAGCCCCAGATTTTATGTTGTCCTGGAGAGCTTGCAGAGCACTGGGGAAACGCAGGCAGAGAATTCCCTGATAGCACCTTCTCTGTGCCTGGGAAGCAGAAGTGTTCACATTGCTTCGCAGAATCGCTTTTGTGCAGAAAACAGTAACACTTGTTCAGAAGGAAAGAAAGCACAGCGCCCCAGATTCTATGTTGTCCTGGAGAGCTTGCAGAGCACTGGGGAAAGGCAGGCAGAGAATTCCCTGCTAGCACCTTCTCTGTGCCTGGGAAGCAGAAGTGTTCACATTGCTTCGCAGAATCGCTTTTGTGCAGAAAACAGTAACACTTGTTCAGAAGGAAAGAAAGCACAGCGCCCCAGATTCTATGTTGTCCTGGAGAGCTTGCAGAGCACTGGGGAAAGGCAGGCAGAGAATTCCCTGCTAGCACCTTCTCTGTGCCTGGGAAGCAGAAGTGTTCACATTGATTCGCAGAATCGCTTTTGTGCAGAAAACAGTAACACTTGTTCAGAACGAAAGAAAGCACAGAGCCCCAGATTTTATGTTGTCCTGGAGAGCTTGCAGAGCACTGGGGAAAGGCAGGCAGAGAATTCCCTGCTAGCACCTTCTCTGTGCCTGGGAAGCAGAAGTGTTCACATTGCTTCGCAGAATCGCTTTTGTGCAGAAAACAGTAACACTTGTTCAGAAGGAAAGAAAGCACAGCGCCCCAGATTCTATGTTGTCCTGGAGAGCTTGCAGAGCACTGGGGAAAGGCAGGCAGAGAATTCCCTGCTAGCACCTTCTCTGTGCCTGGGAAGCAGAAGTGTTCACATTGCTTCGCAAGAATCGCTTTTGTGCAGAAAACAGTAACAGTTGCTCAGAACGAAAGAAAGCACAGCGCCCCAGATTCTATGTTGTCCTGGAGAGCTTGCAGAGCACTGGGGAAAGGCAGGCAGAGAATTCCCTGCTAGCACCTTCTCTGTGCCTGGGAAGCAGAAGTGTTCACATTGCTTCGCAAGAATCGCTTTTGTGCAGAAAACAGTAACACTTGTTCAGAAGGAAAGAAAGCACAGAGCCCCAGATTTTATGTTGTCCTGGAGAGCTTGCAGAGCACTGGGGAAAGGCAGGCAGAGAATTCCCTGATAGCACCTTCTCTGTGCCTGTTCACATTGCTTCGCAGAATCGCTTTTGTGCAGAAAACAGTAACACTTGTTCAGAACGAAAGAAAGCACAGAGCCCCAGATTCTATGTTGTCCTGGAGAGCTTGCAGAGCACTGGGGAAAGGTAGGCAGAGAATTCCCTGCTAGCACCTTCTCTGTGCCTGGGAAGCAGAAGTGTTCACATTGCTTCGCAGAATCGTTTTTGTGCAGAAAACAGTAACACTTGTTCAGAAGGAAAGAAAGCACAGAGCCCCAGATTTTATGTTGTCCTGGAGAGCTTGCAGAGCACTGGGGAAAGGCAGGCAGAGAATTCCCTGCTAGCACCTTCTCTGTGCCTGTTCACATTGCTTCGCAGAATCGCTTTTGTGCAGAAAACAGTAACACTTGTTCAGAAGGAAAGAAAGCACAGCGCCCCAGATTCTATGTTGTCCTGGAGAGCTTGCAGAGCACTGGGGAAAGGCAGGCAGAGAATTCCCTGCTAGCACCTTCTCTGTGCCTGGGAAGCAGAAGTGTTCACATTGCTTCGCAAGAATCGCTTTTGTGCAGAAAACAATAACAGTTGTTCAGAACAAAAGAAAGCACAGAGCCCCAGATTCTATGTTGTCCTGGAGAGCTTGCAGAGCACTGGGGAAAGGCAGGCAGAGAATTCCCTGCTAGCACCTTCTCTGTGCCTGGGAAGCAAAAGTGTTCACATTGCTTCACAGAATCGCTTTTGTGCAGAAAACAGTAACACTTGTTCAGAAGGAAAGAAAGCACAGCGCCCCAGATTCTATGTTGTCCTGGAGAGCTTGCAGAGCACTGGGGAAAGGCAGGCAGAGAATTCCCTGCTAGCACCTTCTCTGTGCCTGGGAAGCAGAAGTGTTCACATTGCTTCGCAAGAATCGCTTTTGTGCAGAAAACAGTAACAGTTGTTCAGAACGAAAGAAAGCACAGAGCCCCAGATTCTATGTTGTCCTGGAGAGCTTGCAGAGCACTGGGGAAAGGCAGGCAGAGAATTCCCTGATAGCACCTTCTCTGTGCCTGGGAAGCAGAAGTGTTCACATTGCTTCGCAGAATCGCTTTTGTGCAGAAAACAGTAACACTTGTTCAGAAGGAAAGAAAGCACAGAGCCCCAGATTTTATGTTGTCCTGGAGAGCTTGCAGAGCACTGGGGAAAGGCAGGCAGAGAATTCCCTGCTAGCACCTTCTCTGTGCCTGGGAAGCAGAAGTGTTCACATTGCTTCGCAGAATCACTTTTGTGCAGAAAACAGTAACACTTGTTCAGAAGGAAAGAAAGCACAGAGCCCCAGATTCTATGTTGTCCTGGAGAGCTTGCAGAGCACTGGGGAAAGGCAGGCAGAGAATTCCCTGCTAGCACCTTCTCTGTGCCTGGGAAGCAAAAGTGTTCACATTGCTTTACAGAATCGCTTTTGTGCAGAAAACAGTAACACTTGTTCAGAAGGAAAGAAAGCACAGCGCCCCAGATTCTATGTTGTCCTGGAGAGCTTGCAGAGCACTGGGGAAAGGCAGGCAGAGAATTCCCTGCTAGCACCTTCTCTGTGCCTGGGAAGCAGAAGTGTTCACATTTCTTCGCAGAATCGCTTTTGTGCAGAAAACAGTAACAGTTGTTCAGAAGGAAAGAAAGCACAGAGCCCCAGATTTTATGTTGTCCTGGAGAGCTTGCAGAGCACTGGGGAAAGGCAGGCAGAGAATTCCCTGATAGCACCTTCTCTGTGCCTGTTCACATTGTTTCGCAGAATCGCTTTTGTGCAGAAAACAGTAACACTTGTTCAGAAGGAAAGAAAGCACAGAGCCCCAGATTCTATGTTGTCCTGGAGAGCTTGCAGAGCACTGGGGAAAGGCAGGCAGAGAATTCCCTGATAGCACCTTCTCTGTGCCTGTTCACATTGCTTCGCAGAATCGCTTTTGTGCAGAAAACAGTAACACTTGTTCAGAAGGAAAGAAAGCACAGCGCCCCAGATTCTATGTTGTCCTGGAGAGCTTGCAGAGCACTGGGGAAAGGCAGGCAGAGAATTCCCTGCTAGCACCTTCTCTGTGCCTGGGAAGCAGAAGTGTTCACATTGCTTCGCAAGAATCGCTTTTGTGCAGAAAACAGTAACAGTTGTTCAGAACAAAAGAAAGCACAGAGCCCCAGATTCTATGTTGTCCTGGAGAGCTTGCAGAGCACTGGGGAAAGGCAGGCAGAGAATTCCCTGCTAGCACCTTCTCTGTGCCTGGGAAGCAGAAGTGTTCACATTGCTTCACAGAATCGCTTTTGTGCAGAAAACAGTAACACTTGTTCAGAAGGAAAGAAAGCACAGAGCCCCAGATTCTATGTTGTCCTGGAGAGCTTGCAGAGCACTGGGGAAAGGCAGGCAGAGAATTCCCTGCTAGCACCTTCTCTGTGCCTGGGAAGCAGAAGTGTTCACATTGCTTCGCAGAATCGCTTTTGTGCAGAAAACAGTAACACTTGTTCAGAAGGAAAGAAAGCACAGAGCCCCAGATTTTATGTTGTCCTGGAGAGCTTGCAGAGCACTGGGGAAAGGCAGGCAGAGAATTCCCTGATAGCACCTTCTCTGTGCCTGGGAAGCAGAAGTGTTCACATTGCTTCGCAGAATCGCTTTTGTGCAGAAAACAGTAACACTTGTTCAGAAGGAAAGAAAGCACAGCGCCCCAGATTCTATGTTGTCCTGGAGAGCTTGCAGAGCACTGGGGAAAGGCAGGCAGAGAATTCCCTGCTAGCACCTTCTCTGTGCCTGGGAAGCAGAAGTGTTCACATTGCTTCGCAGAATCGCTTTTGTGCAGAAAACAGTAACACTTGTTCAGAAGGAAAGAAAGCACAGCGCCCCAGATTCTATGTTGTCCTGGAGAGCTTGCAGAGCACTGGGGAAAGGCAGGCAGAGAATTCCCTGATAGCACCTTCTCTGTGCCTGTTCACATTGCTTCGCAGAATCGCTTTTGTGCAGAAAACAGTAACACTTGTTCAGAAGGAAAGAAAGCACAGAGCCCCAGATTCTATGTTGTCCTGGAGAGCTTGCAGAGCACTGGGGAAAGGCAGGCAGAGAATTCCCTGCTAGCACCTTCTCTGTGCCTGGGAAGCAGAAGTGTTCACATTGCTTCGCAAGAATCGCTTTTGTGCAGAAAACAGTAACAGTTGTTCAGAATAAAAGAAAGCACAGAGCCCCAGATTCTATGTTGTCCTGGAGAGCTTGCAGAGCACTGGGGAAAGGCAGGCAGAGAATTCCCTGCTAGCACCTTCTCTGTGCCTGGGAAGCAAAAGTGTTCACATTGCTTCACAGAATCGCTTTTGTGCAGAAAACAGTAACACTTGTTCAGAAGGAAAGAAAGCACAGAGCCCCAGATTTTATGTTGTCCTGGAGAGCTTGCAGAGCACTGGGGAAAGGCAGGCAGAGAATTCCCTGCTAGCACCTTCTCTGTGCCTGGGAAGCAGAAGTGTTCACATTGCTTCGCAGAATCACTTTTGTGCAGAAAACAGTAACACTTGTTCAGAAGGAAAGAAAGCACAGAGCCCCAGATTCTATGTTGTCCTGGAGAGCTTGCAGAGCACTGGGGAAAGGCAGGCAGAGAATTCCCTGCTAGCACCTTCTCTGTGCCTGGGAAGCAAAAGTGTTCACATTGCTTTACAGAATCGCTTTTGTGCAGAAAACAGTAACACTTGTTCAGAAGGAAAGAAAGCACAGCGCCCCAGATTCTATGTTGTCCTGGAGAGCTTGCAGAGCACTGGGGAAAGGCAGGCAGAGAATTCCCTGCTAGCACCTTCTCTGTGCCTGGGAAGCAGAAGTGTTCACATTTCTTCGCAGAATCGCTTTTGTGCAGAAAACAGTAACAGTTGTTCAGAAGGAAAGAAAGCACAGAGCCCCAGATTTTATGTTGTCCTGGAGAGCTTGCAGAGCACTGGGGAAAGGCAGGCAGAGAATTCCCTGCTAGCACCTTCTCTGTGCCTGTTCACATTGTTTCGCAGAATCGCTTTTGTGCAGAAAACAGTAACACTTGTTCAGAAGGAAAGAAAGCACAGAGCCCCAGATTTTATGTTGTCCTGGAGAGCTTGCAGAGCACTGGGGAAAGGCAGGCAGAGAATTCCCTGATAGCACCTTCTCTGTGCCTGTTCACATTGCTTCGCAGAATCGCTTTTGTGCAGAAAACAGTAACACTTGTTCAGAAGGAAAGAAAGCACAGCGCCCCAGATTCTATGTTGTCCTGGAGAGCTTGCAGAGCACTGGGGAAAGGCAGGCAGAGAATTCCCTGCTAGCACCTTCTCTGTGCCTGGGAAGCAGAAGTGTTCACATTGCTTCGCAAGAATCGCTTTTGTGCAGAAAACAGTAACAGTTGTTCAGAACAAAAGAAAGCACAGAGCCCCAGATTCTATGTTGTCCTGGAGAGCTTGCAGAGCACTGGGGAAAGGCAGGCAGAGAATTCCCTGCTAGCACCTTCTCTGTGCCTGGGAAGCAGAAGTGTTCACATTGCTTCGCAGAATCGCTTTTGTGCAGAAAACAGTAACACTTGTTCAGAAGGAAAGAAAGCACAGAGCCCCAGATTCTATGTTGTCCTGGAGAGCTTGCAGAGCACTGGGGAAAGGCAGGCAGAGAATTCCCTGCTAGCACCTTCTCTGTGCCTGGGAAGCAGAAGTGTTCACATTGCTTCGCAGAATCGCTTTTGTGCAGAAAACAGTAACACTTGTTCAGAAGGAAAGAAAGCACAGAGCCCCAGATTTTATGTTGTCCTGGAGAGCTTGCAGAGCACTGGGGAAAGGCAGGCAGAGAATTCCCTGCTAGCACCTTCTCTGTGCCTGGGAAGCAGAAGTGTTCACATTGCTTCGCAGAATCGCTTTTGTGCAGAAAACAGTAACACTTGTTCAGAAGGAAAGAAAGCACAGAGCCCCAGATTTGCTGTTGTCCTGGAGAGCTTGCAGAGCACTGGGGAAAGGCAGGCAGAGAATTCCCTGCTAGCACCTTCTCTGTGCCTGGGAAGCAGAAGTGTTCACATTGCTTCGCAAGAATCGCTTTTGTGCAGAAAACAGTAACACTTGTTCAGAACGAAAGAAAGCACAGAGCCCCAGATTCTATGTTGTCCTGGAGAGCTTGCAGAGCACTGGGGAAAGGCAGGCAGAGAATTCCCTGCTAGCACCTTCTCTGTGCCTGGGAAGCAGAAGTGTTCACATTGCTTCGCAGAATCGCTTTTGTGCAGAAAACAGTAACACTTGTTCAGAAGGAAAGAAAGCACAGAGCCCCAGATTTTATGTTGTCCTGGAGAGCTTGCAGAGCACTGGGGAAAGGCAGGCAGAGAATTCCCTGATAGCACCTTCTCTGTGCCTGTTCACATTGCTTCGCAGAATCGCTTTTGTGCAGAAAACAGTAACACTTGTTCAGAAGGAAAGAAAGCACAGCGCCCCAGATTCTATGTTGTCCTGGGGAGCTTGCAGAGCACTGGGGAAAGGCAGGCAGAGAATTCCCTGCTAGCACCTTCTCTGTGCCTGGGAAGCAGAAGTGTTCACATTGCTTCGCAAGAATCGCTTTTGTGCAGAAAACAGTAACAGTTGTTCAGAACAAAAGAAAGCACAGAGCCCCAGATTCTATGTTGTCCTGGAGAGCTTGCAGAGCACTGGGGAAAGGCAGGCAGAGAATTCCCTGCTAGCACCTTCTCTGTGCCTGGGAAGCAGAAGTGTTCACATTGCTTCACAGAATCGCTTTTGTGCAGAAAACAGTAACACTTGTTCAGAAGGAAAGAAAGCACAGAGCCCCAGATTCTATGTTGTCCTGGAGAGCTTGCAGAGCACTGGGGAAAGGCAGGCAGAGAATTCCTTGCTAGCACCTTCTCTGTGCCTGGGAAGCAGAAGTGTTCACATTGCTTCGCAGAATCGCTTTTGTGCAGAAAACAGTAACACTTGTTCAGAAGGAAAGAAAGCACAGAGCCCCAGATTTTATGTTGTCCTGGAGAGCTTGCAGAGCACTGGGGAAAGGCAGGCAGAGAATTCCTTGCTAGCACCTTCTCTGTGCCTGGGAAGCAGAAGTGTTCACATTGCTTCGCAGAATCGCTTTTGTGCAGAAAACAGTAACACTTGTTCAGAAGGAAAGAAAGCACAGCGCCCCAGATTCTATGTTGTCCTGGAGAGCTTGCAGAGCACTGGGGAAAGGCAGGCAGAGAATTCCCTGCTAGCACCTTCTCTGTGCCTGGGAAGCAGAAGTGTTCACATTGCTTCGCAGAATCGCTTTTGTGCAGAAAACAGTAACACTTGTTCAGAAGGAAAGAAAGCACAGCGCCCCAGATTCTATGTTGTCCTGGAGAGCTTGCAGAGCACTGGGGAAAGGCAGGCAGAGAATTCCCTGATAGCACCTTCTCTGTGCCTGTTCACATTGCTTCGCAGAATCGCTTTTGTGCAGAAAACAGTAACACTTGTTCAGAAGGAAAGAAAGCACAGCGCCCCAGATTCTATGTTGTCCTGGAGAGCTTGCAGAGCACTGGGGAAAGGCAGGCAGAGAATTCCCTGATAGCACCTTCTCTGTGCCTGTTCACATTGCTTCGCAGAATCGCTTTTGTGCAGAAAACAGTAACACTTGTTCAGAAGGAAAGAAAGCACAGCGCCCCAGATTCTATGTTGTCCTGGAGAGCTTGCAGAGCACTGGGGAAAGGCAGGCAGAGAATTCCCTGCTAGCACCTTCTCTGTGCCTGGGAAGCAGAAGTGTTCACATTGCTTCGCAAGAATCGCTTTTGTGCAGAAAACAGTAACAGTTGTTCAGAATAAAAGAAAGCACAGAGCCCCAGATTCTATGTTGTCCTGGAGAGCTTGCAGAGCACTGGGGAAAGGCAGGCAGAGAATTCCCTGCTAGCACCTTCTCTGTGCCTGGGAAGCAAAAGTGTTCACATTGCTTCACAGAATCGCTTTTGTGCAGAAAACAGTAACACTTGTTCAGAAGGAAAGAAAGCACAGAGCCCCAGATTCTATGTTGTCCTGGAGAGCTTGCAGAGCACTGGGGAAAGGCAGGCAGAGAATTCCCTGCTAGCACCTTCTCTGTGCCTGGGAAGCAGAAGTGTTCACATTGCTTCGCAGAATCGCTTTTGTGCAGAAAACAGTAACACTTGTTCAGAAGGAAAGAAAGCACAGCGCCCCAGATTCTATGTTGTCCTGGAGAGCTTGCAGAGCACTGGGGAAAGGCAGGCAGAGAATTCCCTGATAGCACCTTCTCTGTGCCTGTTCACATTGCTTCGCAGAATCGCTTTTGTGCAGAAAACAGTAACACTTGTTCAGAAGGAAAGAAAGCACAGCGCCCCAGATTCTATGTTGTCCTGGAGAGCTTGCAGAGCACTGGGGAAAGGCAGGCAGAGAATTCCCTGCTAGCACCTTCTCTGTGCCTGGGAAGCAGAAGTGTTCACATTTCTTCGCAGAATCGCTTTTGTGCAGAAAACAGTAACACTTGTTCAGAAGGAAAGAAAGCACAGAGCCCCAGATTCTATGTTGTCCTGGAGAGCTTGCAGAGCACTGGGGAAAGGCAGGCAGAGAATTCCCTGATAGCACCTTCTCTGTGCCTGTTCACATTGTTTCGCAGAATCGCTTTTGTGCAGAAAACAGTAACACTTGTTCAGAAGGAAAGAAAGCACAGAGCCCCAGATTTTATGTTGTCCTGGAGAGCTTGCAGAGCACTGGGGAAAGGCAGGCAGAGAATTCCCTGATAGCACCTTCTCTGTGCCTGTTCACATTGCTTCGCAGAATCGCTTTTGTGCAGAAAACAGTAACACTTTTTCAGAAGGAAAGAAAGCACAGCGCCCCAGATTCTATGTTGTCCTGGAGAGCTTGCAGAGCACTGGGGAAAGGCAGGCAGAGAATTCCCTGCTAGCACCTTCTCTGTGCCTGGGAAGCAGAAGTGTTCACATTGCTTCGCAAGAATCGCTTTTGTGCAGAAAACAGTAACAGTTGTTCAGAACAAAAGAAAGCACAGAGCCCCAGATTCTATGTTGTCCTGGAGAGCTTGCAGAGCACTGGGGAAAGGCAGGCAGAGAATTCCCTGCTAGCACCTTCTCTGTGCCTGGGAAGCAGAAGTGTTCACATTGCTTCACAGAATCGCTTTTGTGCAGAAAACAGTAACACTTGTTCAGAAGGAAAGAAAGCACAGAGCCCCAGATTCTATGTTGTCCTGGAGAGCTTGCAGAGCACTGGGGAAAGGCAGGCAGAGAATTCCCTGCTAGCACCTTCTCTGTGCCTGGGAAGCAGAAGTGTTCACATTGCTTCGCAGAATCGCTTTTGTGCAGAAAACAGTAACACTTGTTCAGAAGGAAAGAAAGCACAGAGCCCCAGATTTTATGTTGTCCTGGAGAGCTTGCAGAGCACTGGGGAAACGCAGGCAGAGAATTCCCTGATAGCACCTTCTCTGTGCCTGGGAAGCAGAAGTGTTCACATTGCTTCGCAGAATCGCTTTTGTGCAGAAAACAGTAACACTTGTTCAGAAGGAAAGAAAGCACAGCGCCCCAGATTCTATGTTGTCCTGGAGAGCTTGCAGAGCACTGGGGAAAGGCAGGCAGAGAATTCCCTGCTAGCACCTTCTCTGTGCCTGGGAAGCAGAAGTGTTCACATTGCTTCGCAGAATCGCTTTTGTGCAGAAAACAGTAACACTTGTTCAGAAGGAAAGAAAGCACAGCGCCCCAGATTCTATGTTGTCCTGGAGAGCTTGCAGAGCACTGGGGAAAGGCAGGCAGAGAATTCCCTGCTAGCACCTTCTCTGTGCCTGGGAAGCAGAAGTGTTCACATTGCTTCGCAGAATCGCTTTTGTGCAGAAAACAGTAACACTTGTTCAGAAGGAAAGAAAGCACAGAGCCCCAGATTTTATGTTGTCCTGGAGAGCTTGCAGAGCACTGGGGAAAGGCAGGCAGAGAATTCCCTGCTAGCACCTTCTCTGTGCCTGGGAAGCAGAAGTGTTCACATTGCTTCGCAGAATCGCTTTTGTGCAGAAAACAGTAACACTTGTTCAGAAGGAAAGAAAGCACAGCGCCCCAGATTCTATGTTGTCCTGGAGAGCTTGCAGAGCACTGGGGAAAGGCAGGCAGAGAATTCCCTGCTAGCACCTTCTCTGTGCCTGGGAAGCAGAAGTGTTCACATTGCTTCGCAAGAATCGCTTTTGTGCAGAAAACAGTAACAGTTGCTCAGAACGAAAGAAAGCACAGCGCCCCAGATTCTATGTTGTCCTGGAGAGCTTGCAGAGCACTGGGGAAAGGCAGGCAGAGAATTCCCTGCTAGCACCTTCTCTGTGCCTGGGAAGCAGAAGTGTTCACATTGCTTCGCAAGAATCGCTTTTGTGCAGAAAACAGTAACACTTGTTCAGAAGGAAAGAAAGCACAGAGCCCCAGATTTTATGTTGTCCTGGAGAGCTTGCAGAGCACTGGGGAAAGGCAGGCAGAGAATTCCCTGATAGCACCTTCTCTGTGCCTGTTCACATTGCTTCGCAGAATCGCTTTTGTGCAGAAAACAGTAACACTTGTTCAGAACGAAAGAAAGCACAGAGCCCCAGATTCTATGTTGTCCTGGAGAGCTTGCAGAGCACTGGGGAAAGGTAGGCAGAGAATTCCCTGATAGCACCTTCTCTGTGCCTGGGAAGCAGAAGTGTTCACATTGCTTCGCAGAATCGTTTTTGTGCAGAAAACAGTAACACTTGTTCAGAAGGAAAGAAAGCACAGAGCCCCAGATTTTATGTTGTCCTGGAGAGCTTGCAGAGCACTGGGGAAAGGCAGGCAGAGAATTCCCTGATAGCACCTTCTCTGTGCCTGTTCACATTGCTTCGCAGAATCGCTTTTGTGCAGAAAACAGTAACACTTGTTCAGAACGAAAGAAAGCACAGAGCCCCAGATTCTATGTTGTCCTGGAGAGCTTGCAGAGCACTGGGGAAAGGCAGGCAGAGAATTCCCTGCTAGCACCTTCTCTGTGCCTGGGAAGCAGAAGTGTTCACATTGCTTCTCAAGAATCGCTTTTGTGCAGAAAACAGTAACACTTGTTCAGAAGGAAAGAAAGCACAGAGCCCCAGATTTTATGTTGTCCTGGAGAGCTTGCAGAGCACTGGGGAAAGGCAGGCAGAGAATTCCCTGCTAGCACCTTCTCTGTGCCTGGGAAGCAGAAGTGTTCACATTGCTTCGCAAGAATCGCTTTTGTGCAGAAAACAGTAACAGTTGTTCAGAACGAAAGAAAGCACAGAGCCCCAGATTTTATGTTGTCCTGGAGAGCTTGCAGAGCACTGGGGAAAGGCAGGCAGAGAATTCCCTGATAGCACCTTCTCTGTGCCTGGGAAGCAGAAGTGTTCACATTGCTTGGCAGAATCGCTTTTGTGCAGAAAACAGTAACACTTGTTCAGAAGGAAAGAAAGCACAGCGCCCCAGATTCTATGTTGTCCTGGAGAGCTTGCAGAGCACTGGGGAAAGGCAGGCAGAGAATTCCCTGATAGCACCTTCTCTGTGCCTGGGAAGCAGAAGTGTTCACATTGCTTCGCAAGAATCGCTTTTGTGCAGAAAACAGTAACAGTTGTTCAGAACGAAAGAAAGCACAGAGCCCCAGATTCTATGTTGTTCTGGAGAGCTTGCAGAGCACTGGGGAAAGGCAGGCAGAGAATTCCCTGCTAGCACCTTCTCTGTGCCTGGGAAGCAGAAGTGTTCACATTGCTTCGCAAGAATCGCTTTTGTGCAGAAAACAGTAACAGTTGTTCAGAACGAAAGAAAGCACAGAGCCCCAGATTTTATGTTGTCCTGGAGAGCTTGCAGAGCACTGGGGAAAGGCAGGCAGAGAATTCCCTGATAGCACCTTCTCTGTGCCTGGGAAGCAGAAGTGTTCACATTGCTTGGCAGAATCGCTTTTGTGCAGAAAACAGTAACACTTGTTCAGAAGGAAAGAAAGCACAGCGCCCCAGATTCTATGTTGTCCTGGAGAGCTTGCAGAGCACTGGGGAAAGGCAGGCAGAGAATTCCCTGATAGCACCTTCTCTGTGCCTGGGAAGCAGAAGTGTTCACATTGCTTCGCAAGAATCGCTTTTGTGCAGAAAACAGTAACAGTTGTTCAGAACGAAAGAAAGCACAGAGCCCCAGATTCTATGTTGTCCTGGAGAGCTTGCAGAGCACTGGGGAAAGGCAGGCAGAGAATTCCCTGCTAGCACCTTCTCTGTGCCTGGGAAGCAGAAGTGTTCACATTGCTTCGCAGAATCGCTTTTGTGCAGAAAACAGTAACACTTGTTCAGAAGGAAAGAAAGCACAGAGCCCCAGATTTTATGTTGTCCTGGAGAGCTTGCAGAGCACTGGGGAAAGGCAGGCAGAGAATTCCCTGATAGCACCTTCTCTGTGCCTGTTCACATTGCTTCGCAGAATCGCTTTTGTGCAGAAAACAGTAACACTTGTTCAGAACGAAAGAAAGCACAGAGCCCCAGATTCTATGTTGTCCTGGAGAGCTTGCAGAGCACTGGGGAAAGGTAGGCAGAGAATTCCCTGCTAGCACCTTCTCTGTGCCTGGGAAGCAGAAGTGTTCACATTGCTTCGCAGAATCGTTTTTGTGCAGAAAACAGTAACACTTGTTCAGAAGGAAAGAAAGCACAGAGCCCCAGATTTTATGTTGTCCTGGAGAGCTTGCAGAGCACTGGGGAAAGGCAGGCAGAGAATTCCCTGCTAGCACCTTCTCTGTGCCTGGGAAGCAGAAGTGTTCACATTGCTTCGCAGAATCGCTTTTGTGCAGAAAACAGTAACACTTGTTCAGAAGGAAAGAAAGCACAGAGCCCCAGATTCTATGTTGTCCTGGAGAGCTTGCAGAGCACTGGGGAAAGGCAGGCAGAGAATTCCCTGATAGCACCTTCTCTGTGCCTGGGAAGCAGAAGTGTTCACATTGCTTCGCAGAATCGCTTTTGTGCAGAAAACAGTAACACTTGTTCAGAAGGAAAGAAAGCACAGAGCCCCAGATTTTATGTTCTCCTGGAGAGCTTGCAGAGCACTGGGGAAAGGCAGGCAGAGAATTCCCTGCTAGCACCTTCTCTGTGCCTGGGAAGCAGAAGTGTTCACATTGCTTCGCAGAATCACTTTTGTGCAGAAAACAGTAACACTTGTTCAGAAGGAAAGAAAGCACAGCGCCCCAGATTCTATGTTGTCCTGGAGAGCTTGCAGAGCACTGGGGAAAGGCAGGCAGAGAATTCCCTGATAGCACCTTCTCTGTGCCTGTTCACATTGCTTCGCAGAATCGCTTTTGTGCAGAAAACAGTAACACTTGTTCAGAAGGAAAGAAAGCACAGAGCCCCAGATTCTATGTTGTCCTGGAGAGCTTGCAGAGCACTGGGGAAAGGCAGGCAGAGAATTCCCTGATAGCACCTTCTCTGTGCCTGTTCACATTGCTTCGCAGAATCGCTTTTGTGCAGAAAACAGTAACACTTGTTCAGAAGGAAAGAAAGCACAGAGCCCCACATTTTATGTTGTCCTGGAGAGCTTGCAGAGCACTGGGGAAAGGCAGGCAGAGAATTCCCTGCTAGCACCTTCTCTGTGCCTGGGAAGCAGAAGTGTTCACATTGCTTCGCAAGAATCGCTTTTGTGCAGAAAACAGTAACAGTTGTTCAGAACGAAAGAAAGCACAGAGTCCCAGATTCTATGTTGTCCTGGAGAGCTTGCAGAGCACTGGGGAAAGGCAGGCAGAGAATTCCCTGCTAGCACCTTCTCTGTGCCTGGAAAGCAGAAGTGTTCACATTGCTTCGCAGAATCGCTTTTGTGCAGAAAACAGTAACACTTGTTCAGAAGGAAAGAAAGCACAGAGCCCCACATTTTATGTTGTCCTGGAGAGCTTGCAGAGCACTGGGGAAAGGCAGGCAGAGAATTCCCTGCTAGCACCTTCTCTGTGCCTGGGAAGCAGAAGTGTTCACATTGCTTCGCAAGAATCGCTTTTGTGCAGAAAACAGTAACAGTTGTTCAGAACGAAAGAAAGCACAGAGTCCCAGATTCTATGTTGTCCTGGAGAGCTTGCAGAGCACTGGGGAAAGGCAGGCAGAGAATTCCCTGCTAGCACCTTCTCTGTGCCTGGGAAGCAGAAGTGTTCACATTGCTTCGCAAGAATTGCTTTTGTGCAGAAAACAGTAACACTTGTTCAGAAGGAAAGAAAGCACAGAGCCCCAGATTTTATGTTGTCCTGGAGAGCTTGCAGAGCACTGGGGAAAGGCAGGCAGAGAATTCCCTGCTAGCACCTTCTCTGTGCCTGGGAAGCAGAAGTGTTCACATTGCTTCGCAAGAATCGCTTTTGTGCAGAAAACAGTAACACTTGTTCAGAAGGAAAGAAAGCACAGAGCCCCAGATTCTATGTTGTCCTG
Organism: Strix aluco; assembly: GCF_031877795.1. Classification (NCBI taxonomy): domain Eukaryota; kingdom Metazoa; phylum Chordata; class Aves; order Strigiformes; family Strigidae; genus Strix; species Strix aluco. The sequence goes on along the minus strand of NW_027436615.1, from coordinate 571,398 downwards.
GAGAGCTTGCAGAGCACTGGGGAAAGGCAGGCAGAGAATTCCCTGATAGCACCTTCTCTGTGCCTGTTCACATTGCTTCGCAGAATCGCTTTTGTGCAGAAAACAGTAACACTTGTTCAGAAGGAAAGAAAGCACAGAGCCCCAGATTCTATGTTGTCCTGGAGAGCTTGCAGAGCACTGGGGAAAGGCAGGCAGAGAATTCCCTGCTAGCACCTTCTCTGTGCCTGGGAAGCAGAAGTGTTCACATTGCTTCGCAAGAATCGCTTTTGTGCAGAAAACAGTAACAGTTGTTCAGAACAAAAGAAAGCACAGAGCCCCAGATTCTATGTTGTCCTGGAGAGCTTGCAGAGCACTGGGGAAAGGCAGGCAGAGAATTCCCTGCTAGCACCTTCTCTGTGCCTGGGAAGCAAAAGTGTTCACATTGCTTCACAGAATCGCTTTTGTGCAGAAAACAGTAACAGTTGTTCAGAACGAAAGAAAGCACAGAGCCCCAGATTCTATGTTGTCCTGGAGAGCTTGCAGAGCACTGGGGAAAGGCAGGCAGAGAATTCCCTGATAGCACCTTCTCTGTGCCTGTTCACATTGCTTCGCAGAATCGCTTTTGTGCAGAAAACAGTAACACTTGTTCAGAACGAAAGAAAGCACAGAGCCCCAGATTCTATGTTGTCCTGGAGAGCTTGCAGAGCACTGGGGAAAGGCAGGCAGAGAATTCCCTGATAGCACCTTCTCTGTGCCTGTTCACATTGCTTCGCAGAATCGCTTTTGTGCAGAAAACAGTAACACTTGTTCAGAAGGAAAGAAAGCACAGAGCCCCAGATTCTATGTTGTCCTGGAGAGCTTGCAGAGCACTGGGGAAAGGCAGGCAGAGAATTCCCTGCTAGCACCTTCTCTGTGCCTGGGAAGCAGAAGTGTTCACATTGCTTCGCAAGAATCGCTTTTGTGCAGAAAACAGTAACACTTGTTCAGAAGGAAAGAAAGCACAGAGCCCCAGATTTTATGTTGTCCTGGAGAGCTTGCAGAGCACTGGGGAAAGGCAGGCAGAGAATTCCCTGATAGCACCTTCTCTGTGCCTGTTCACATTGCTTCGCAGAATCGCTTTTGTGCAGAAAACAGTAACACTTGTTCAGAACGAAAGAAAGCACAGAGCCCCAGATTCTATGTTGTCCTGGAGAGCTTGCAGAGCACTGGGGAAAGGCAGGCAGAGAATTCCCTGCTAGCACCTTCTCTGTGCCTGGGAAGCAGAAGTGTTCACATTGCTTCGCAAGAATCGCTTTTGTGCAGAAAACAGTAACACTTGTTCAGAAGGAAAGAAAGCACAGAGCCCCAGATTTTATGTTGTCCTGGAGAGCTTGCAGAGCACTGGGGAAAGGCAGGCAGAGAATTCCCTGCTAGCACCTTCTCTGTGCCTGGGAAGCAGAAGTGTTCACATTGCTTCGCAAGAATCGCTTTTGTGCAGAAAACAGTAACAGTTGTTCAGAACGAAAGAAAGCACAGAGCCCCAGATTTTATGTTGTCCTGGAGAGCTTGCAGAGCACTGGGGAAAGGCAGGCAGAGAATTCCCTGCTAGCACCTTCTCTGTGCCTGGGAAGCAGAAGTGTTCACATTGCTTGGCAGAATCGCTTTTGTGCAGAAAACAGTAACACTTGTTCAGAAGGAAAGAAAGCACAGCGCCCCAGATTCTATGTTGTCCTGGAGAGCTTGCAGAGCACTGGGGAAAGGCAGGCAGAGAATTCCCTGATAGCACCTTCTCTGTGCCTGGGAAGCAGAAGTGTTCACATTGCTTCGCAAGAATCGCTTTTGTGCAGAAAACAGTAACAGTTGTTCAGAACGAAAGAAAGCACAGAGCCCCAGATTCTATGTTGTCCTGGAGAGCTTGCAGAGCACTGGGGAAAGGCAGGCAGAGAATTCCCTGCTAGCACCTTCTCTGTGCCTGGGAAGCAGAAGTGTTCACATTGCTTCGCAAGAATCGCTTTTGTGCAGAAAACAGTAACAGTTGTTCAGAACGAAAGAAAGCACAGAGCCCCAGATTTTATGTTGTCCTGGAGAGCTTGCAGAGCACTGGGGAAAGGCAGGCAGAGAATTCCCTGATAGCACCTTCTCTGTGCCTGGGAAGCAGAAGTGTTCACATTGCTTGGCAGAATCGCTTTTGTGCAGAAAACAGTAACACTTGTTCAGAAGGAAAGAAAGCACAGCGCCCCAGATTCTATGTTGTCCTGGAGAGCTTGCAGAGCACTGGGGAAAGGCAGGCAGAGAATTCCCTGATAGCACCTTCTCTGTGCCTGGGAAGCAGAAGTGTTCACATTGCTTCGCAAGAATCGCTTTTGTGCAGAAAACAGTAACAGTTGTTCAGAACGAAAGAAAGCACAGAGCCCCAGATTCTATGTTGTCCTGGAGAGCTTGCAGAGCACTGGGGAAAGGCAGGCAGAGAATTCCCTGCTAGCACCTTCTCTGTGCCTGGGAAGCAGAAGTGTTCACATTGCTTCGCAGAATCGCTTTTGTGCAGAAAACAGTAACACTTGTTCAGAAGGAAAGAAAGCACAGAGCCCCAGATTTTATGTTGTCCTGGAGAGCTTGCAGAGCACTGGGGAAAGGCAGGCAGAGAATTCCCTGATAGCACCTTCTCTGTGCCTGTTCACATTGCTTCGCAGAATCGCTTTTGTGCAGAAAACAGTAACACTTGTTCAGAAGGAAAGAAAGCACAGAGCCCCAGATTCTATGTTGTCCTGGAGAGCTTGCAGAGCACTGGGGAAAGGCAGGCAGAGAATTCCCTGCTAGCACCTTCTCTGTGCCTGGGAAGCAGAAGTGTTCACATTGCTTCGCAGAATCGCTTTTGTGCAGAAAACAGTAACACTTGTTCAGAAGGAAAGAAAGCACAGAGCCCCAGATTTTATGTTGTCCTGGAGAGCTTGCAGAGCACTGGGGAAAGGCAGGCAGAGAATTCCCTGCTAGCACCTTCTCTGTGCCTGGGAAGCAGAAGTGTTCACATTGGTTCGCAGAATCGCTTTTGTGCAGAAAACAGTAACACTTGTTCAGAAGGAAAGAAAGCACAGAGCCCCAGATTCTATGTTGTCCTGGAGAGCTTGCAGAGCACTGGGGAAAGGCAGGCAGAGAATTCCCTGATAGCACCTTCTCTGTGCCTGGGAAGCAGAAGTGTTCACATTGCTTCGCAGAATCGCTTTTGTGCAGAAAACAGTAACACTTGTTCAGAAGGAAAGAAAGCACAGAGCCCCAGATTTTATGTTCTCCTGGAGAGCTTGCAGAGCACTGGGGAAAGGCAGGCAGAGAATTCCCTGCTAGCACCTTCTCTGTGCCTGGGAAGCAGAAGTGTTCACATTGCTTCGCAGAATCACTTTTGTGCAGAAAACAGTAACACTTGTTCAGAAGGAAAGAAAGCACAGCGCCCCAGATTCTATGTTGTCCTGGAGAGCTTGCAGAGCACTGGGGAAAGGCAGGCAGAGAATTCCCTGATAGCACCTTCTCTGTGCCTGTTCACATTGCTTCGCAGAATCGCTTTTGTGCAGAAAACAGTAACACTTGTTCAGAAGGAAAGAAAGCACAGAGCCCCAGATTCTATGTTGTCCTGGAGAGCTTGCAGAGCACTGGGGAAAGGCAGGCAGAGAATTCCCTGATAGCACCTTCTCTGTGCCTGTTCACATTGCTTCGCAGAATCGCTTTTGTGCAGAAAACAGTAACACTTGTTCAGAAGGAAAGAAAGCACAGAGCCCCACATTTTATGTTGTCCTGGAGAGCTTGCAGAGCACTGGGGAAAGGCAGGCAGAGAATTCCCTGCTAGCACCTTCTCTGTGCCTGGGAAGCAGAAGTGTTCACATTGCTTCGCAAGAATCGCTTTTGTGCAGAAAACAGTAACAGTTGTTCAGAACGAAAGAAAGCACAGAGTCCCAGATTCTATGTTGTCCTGGAGAGCTTGCAGAGCACTGGGGAAAGGCAGGCAGAGAATTCCCTGCTAGCACCTTCTCTGTGCCTGGAAAGCAGAAGTGTTCACATTGCTTCGCAGAATCGCTTTTGTGCAGAAAACAGTAACACTTGTTCAGAAGGAAAGAAAGCACAGAGCCCCACATTTTATGTTGTCCTGGAGAGCTTGCAGAGCACTGGGGAAAGGCAGGCAGAGAATTCCCTGCTAGCACCTTCTCTGTGCCTGGGAAGCAGAAGTGTTCACATTGCTTCGCAAGAATCGCTTTTGTGCAGAAAACAGTAACAGTTGTTCAGAACGAAAGAAAGCACAGAGTCCCAGATTCTATGTTGTCCTGGAGAGCTTGCAGAGCACTGGGGAAAGGCAGGCAGAGAATTCCCTGCTAGCACCTTCTCTGTGCCTGGGAAGCAGAAGTGTTCACATTGCTTCGCAAGAATTGCTTTTGTGCAGAAAACAGTAACACTTGTTCAGAAGGAAAGAAAGCACAGAGCCCCAGATTCTATGTTGTCCTGGAGAGCTTGCAGAGCACTGGGGAAAGGCAGGCAGAGAATTCCCTGCTAGCACCTTCTCTGTGCCTGGGAAGCAGAAGTGTTCACATTGCTTCGCAGAATCGTTTTTGTGCAGAAAACAGTAACACTTGTTCAGAAGGAAAGAAAGCACAGAGCCCCAGATTCTATGTTGTCCTGGAGAGCTTGCAGAGCACTGGGGAAAGGCAGGCAGAGAATTCCCTGCTAGCACCTTCTCTGTGCCTGGGAAGCAGAAGTGTTCACATTGCTTCGCAGAATCACTTTTGTGCAGAAAACAGTAACACTTGTTCAGAAGGAAAGAAAGCACAGAGCCCCAGATTCTATGTTGTCCTGGAGAGCTTGCAGAGCACTGGGGAAAGGCAGGCAGAGAATTCCCTGCTAGCACCTTCTCTGTGCCTGGGAAGCAGAAGTGTTCACATTGGTTCGCAGAATCGCTTTTGTGCAGAAAACAGTAACACTTGTTCAGAAGGAAAGAAAGCACAGAGCCCCAGATTTTATGTTGTCCTGGAGAGCTTGCAGAGCACTGGGGAAAGGCAGGCAGAGAATTCCCTGCTAGCACCTTCTCTGTGCCTGGGAAGCAGAAGTGTTCACATTGCTTCGCAGAATCGCTTTTGTGCAGAAAACAGTAACAGTTGTTCAGAACGAAAGAAAGCACAGAGCCCCAGATTCTATGTTGTCCTGGAGAGCTTGCAGAGCACTGGGGAAAGGCAGGCAGAGAATTCCCTGATAGCACCTTCTCTGTGCCTGGGAAGCAGAAGTGTTCACATTGCTTCGCAGAATCGCTTTTGTGCAGAAAACAGTAACACTTGTTCAGAAGGAAAGAAAGCACAGAGCCCCAGATTTTATGTTGTCCTGGAGAGCTTGCAGAGCACTGGGGAAAGGCAGGCAGAGAATTCCCTGATAGCACCTTCTCTGTGCCTGGGAAGCAGAAGTGTTCACATTGCTTCGCAGAATCGCTTTTGTGCAGAAAACAGTAACACTTGTTCAGAAGGAAAGAAAGCACAGAGCCCCAGATTTTATGTTGTCCTGGAGAGCTTGCAGAGCACTGGGGAAAGGCAGGCAGAGAATTCCCTGATAGCACCTTCTCTGTGCCTGTTCACATTGCTTCGCAGAATCGTTTTTGTGCAGAAAACAGTAACACTTGTTCAGAAGAAAGAAAGCACAGAGCCCCAGATTTTATGTTGTCCTGGAGAGCTTGCAGAGCACTGGGGAAAGGCAGGCAGAGAATTCCCTGCTAGCACCTTCTCTGTGCCTGGGAAGCAGAAGTGTTCACATTGCTTCGCAGAATCGCTTTTGTGCAGAAAACAGTAACACTTGTTCAGAAGGAAAGAAAGCACAGAGCCCCAGATTCTATGTTGTCCTGGAGAGCTTGCAGAGCACTGGGGAAAGGCAGGCAGAGAATTCCCTGATAGCACCTTCTCTGTGCCTGGGAAGCAGAAGTGTTCACATTGCTTCGCAGAATCGCTTTTGTGCAGAAAACAGTAACACTTGTTCAGAAGGAAAGAAAGCACAGAGCCCCAGATTCTATGTTGTCCTGGAGAGCTTGCAGAGCACTGGGGAAAGGCAGGCAGAGAATTCCCTGCTAGCACCTTCTCTGTGCCTGGGAAGCAGAAGTGTTCACATTGCTTCGCAGAATCGCTTTTGTGCAGAAAACAGTAACACTTGTTCAGAAGGAAAGAAAGCACAGAGCCCCAGATTTTATGTTGTCCTGGAGAGCTTGCAGAGCACTGGGGAAAGGCAGGCAGAGAATTCCCTGCTAGCACCTTCTCTGTGCCTGGGAAGCAGAAGTGTTCACATTGCTTCGCAAGAATCGCTTTTGTGCAGAAAACAGTAACACTTGTTCAGAAGGAAAGAAAGCACAGAGCCCCAGATTTTATGTTGTCCTGGAGAGCTTGCAGAGCACTGGGGAAAGGCAGGCAGAGAATTCCCTGATAGCACCTTCTCTGTGCCTGTTCACATTGCTTCGCAGAATCGCTTTTGTGCAGAAAACAGTAACACTTGTTCAGAAGGAAAGAAAGCACAGAGCCCCAGATTCTATGTTGTCCTGGAGAGCTTGCAGAGCACTGGGGAAAGGCAGGCAGAGAATTCCCTGCTAGCACCTTCTCTGTGCCTGGGAAGCAGAAGTGTTCACATTGCTTCGCAAGAATCGCTTTTGTGCAGAAAACAGTAACACTTGTTCAGAAGGAAAGAAAGCACAGAGCCCCAGATTTTATGTTGTCCTGGAGAGCTTGCAGAGCACTGGGGAAAGGCAGGCAGAGAATTCCCTGCTAGCACCTTCTCTGTGCCTGGGAAGCAGAAGTGTTCACATTGCTTCGCAAGAATCGCTTTTGTGCAGAAAACAGTAACAGTTGTTCAGAACGAAAGAAAGCACAGAGTCCCAGATTCTATGTTGTCCTGGAGAGCTTGCAGAGCACTGGGGAAAGGCAGGCAGAGAATTCCCTGCTAGCACCTTCTCTGTGCCTGGGAAGCAGAAGTGTTCACATTGCTTCGCAAGAATTGCTTTTGTGCAGAAAACAGTAACACTTGTTCAGAAGGAAAGAAAGCACAGAGCCCCACATTTTATGTTGTCCTGGAGAGCTTGCAGAGCACTGGGGAAAGGCAGGCAGAGAATTCCCTGCTAGCACCTTCTCTGTGCCTGGGAAGCAGAAGTGTTCACATTGCTTCGCAAGAATCGCTTTTGTGCAGAAAACAGTAACAGTTGTTCAGAACGAAAGAAAGCACAGAGTCCCAGATTCTATGTTGTCCTGGAGAGCTTGCAGAGCACTGGGGAAAGGCAGGCAGAGAATTCCCTGATAGCACCTTCTCTGTGCCTGTGAAGCAGAAGTGTTCACATTGCTTCGCAGAATCGCTTTTGTGCAGAAAACAGTAACACTTGTTCAGAAGGAAAGAAAGCACAGAGCCCCAGATTTTATGTTGTCCTGGAGAGCTTGCAGAGCACTGGGGAAAGGCAGGCAGAGAATTCCCTGCTAGCACCTTCTCTGTGCCTGGGAAGCAGAAGTGTTCACATTGCTTCGCAGAATCACTTTTGTGCAGAAAACAGTAACACTTGTTCAGAAGGAAAGAAAGCACAGAGCCCCAGATTCTATGTTGTCCTGGAGAGCTTGCAGAGCACTGGGGAAAGGCAGGCAGAGAATTCCCTGCTAGCACCTTCTCTGTGCCTGGGAAGCAGAAGTGTTCACATTGGTTCGCAGAATCGCTTTTGTGCAGAAAACAGTAACACTTGTTCAGAAGGAAAGAAAGCACAGAGCCCCAGATTTTATGTTGTCCTGGAGAGCTTGCAGAGCACTGGGGAAAGGCAGGCAGAGAATTCCTTGCTAGCACCTTCTCTGTGCCTGGGAAGCAGAAGTGTTCACATTGCTTCGCAGAATCGCTTTTGTGCAGAAAACAGTAACAGTTGTTCAGAAGGAAAGAAAGCACAGAGCCCCAGATTCTATGTTGTCCTGGAGAGCTTGCAGAGCACTGGGGAAAGGCAGGCAGAGAATTCCCTGATAGCACCTTCTCTGTGCCTGTTCACATTGCTTCGCAGAATCGCTTTTGTGCAGAAAACAGTAACACTTGTTCAGAAGGAAAGAAAGCACAGAGCCCCAGATTCTATGTTGTCCTGGAGAGCTTGCAGAGCACTGGGGAAAGGCAGGCAGAGAATTCCCTGCTAGCACCTTCTCTGTGCCTGTTCACATTGCTTCGCAGAATCGCTTTTGTGCAGAAAACAGTAACACTTGTTCAGAACGAAAGAAAGCACAGAGCCCCAGATTCTATGTTGTCCTGGAGAGCTTGCAGAGCACTGGGGAAAGGCAGGCAGAGAATTCCCTGCTAGCACCTTCTCTGTGCCTGGGAAGCAGAAGTGTTCACATTGCTTCGCAAGAATCGCTTTTGTGCAGAAAACAGTAACAGTTGTTCAGAACGAAAGAAAGCACAGAGCCCCAGATTTTATGTTGTCCTGGAGAGCTTGCAGAGCACTGGGGAAAGGCAGGCAGAGAATTCCCTGATAGCACCTTCTCTGTGCCTGTTCACATTGCTTCGCAGAATCGCTTTTGTGCAGAAAACAGTAACACTTGTTCAGAAGGAAAGAAAGCACAGAGCCCCAGATTCTATGTTGTCCTGGAGAGCTTGCAGAGCACTGGGGAAAGGCAGGCAGAGAATTCCCTGCTAGCACCTTCTCTGTGCCTGGGAAGCAGAAGTGTTCACATTGCTTCGCAAGAATCGCTTTTGTGCAGAAAACAGTAACAGTTGTTCAGAACAAAAGAAAGCACAGAGCCCCAGATTCTATGTTGTCCTGGAGAGCTTGCAGAGCACTGGGGACAGGCAGGCAGAGAATTCCCTGCTAGCACCTTCTCTGTGCCTGGGAAGCAAAAGTGTTCACATTGCTTCACAGAATCGCTTTTGTGCAGAAAACAGTAACAGTTGTTCAGAACGAAAGAAAGCACAGAGCCCCAGATTCTATGTTGTCCTGGAGAGCTTGCAGAGCACTGGGGAAAGGCAGGCAGAGAATTCCCTGATAGCACCTTCTCTGTGCCTGTTCACATTGCTTCGCAGAATCGCTTTTGTGCAGAAAACAGTAACACTTGTTCAGAACGAAAGAAAGCACAGAGCCCCAGATTCTATGTTGTCCTGGAGAGCTTGCAGAGCACTGGGGAAAGGCAGGCAGAGAATTCCCTGATAGCACCTTCTCTGTGCCTGTTCACATTGCTTCGCAGAATCGCTTTTGTGCAGAAAACAGTAACACTTGTTCAGAAGGAAAGAAAGCACAGAGCCCCAGATTCTATGTTGTCCTGGAGAGCTTGCAGAGCACTGGGGAAAGGCAGGCAGAGAATTCCCTGCTAGCACCTTCTCTGTGCCTGGGAAGCAGAAGTGTTCACATTGCTTCGCAAGAATCGCTTTTGTGCAGAAAACAGTAACACTTGTTCAGAAGGAAAGAAAGCACAGAGCCCCAGATTTTATGTTGTCCTGGAGAGCTTGCAGAGCACTGGGGAAAGGCAGGCAGAGAATTCCCTGATAGCACCTTCTCTGTGCCTGTTCACATTGCTTCGCAGAATCGCTTTTGTGCAGAAAACAGTAACACTTGTTCAGAACGAAAGAAAGCACAGAGCCCCAGATTCTATGTTGTCCTGGAGAGCTTGCAGAGCACTGGGGAAAGGCAGGCAGAGAATTCCCTGCTAGCACCTTCTCTGTGCCTGGGAAGCAGAAGTGTTCACATTGCTTCGCAGAATCGCTTTTGTGCAGAAAACAGTAACACTTGTTCAGAAGGAAAGAAAGCACAGAGCCCCAGATTTTATGTTGTCCTGGAGAGCTTGCAGAGCACTGGGGAAAGGCAGGCAGAGAATTCCCTGCTAGCACCTTCTCTGTGCCTGGGAAGCAGAAGTGTTCACATTGCTTCGCAAGAATCGCTTTTGTGCAGAAAACAGTAACAGTTGTTCAGAACGAAAGAAAGCACAGAGTCCCAGATTCTATGTTGTCCTGGAGAGCTTGCAGAGCACTGGGGAAAGGCAGGCAGAGAATTCCCTGCTAGCACCTTCTCTGTGCCTGGGAAGCAGAAGTGTTCACATTGCTTCGCAAGAATTGCTTTTGTGCAGAAAACAGTAACACTTGTTCAGAAGGAAAGAAAGCACAGAGCCCCAGATTTTATGTTGTCCTGGAGAGCTTGCAGAGCACTGGGGAAAGGCAGGCAGAGAATTCCCTGCTAGCACCTTCTCTGTGCCTGGGAAGCAGAAGTGTTCACATTGCTTCGCAAGAATCGCTTTTGTGCAGAAAACAGTAACACTTGTTCAGAAGGAAAGAAAGCACAGAGCCCCAGATTCTATGTTGTCCTGGAGAGCTTGCAGAGCACTGGGGAAAGGCAGGCAGAGAATTCCCTGCTAGCACCTTCTCTGTGCCTGGGAAGCAGAAGTGTTCACATTGCTTCGCAGAATCGCTTTTGTGCAGAAAACAGTAACACTTGTTCAGAAGGAAAGAAAGCACAGAGCCCCAGATTTTATGTTGTCCTGGAGAGCTTGCAGAGCACTGGGGAAAGGCAGGCAGAGAATTCCCTGCTAGCACCTTCTCTGTGCCTGGGAAGCAGAAGTGTTCACATTGCTTCGCAGAATCACTTTTGTGCAGAAAACAGTAACACTTGTTCAGAAGGAAAGAAAGCACAGAGCCCCAGATTCTATGTTGTCCTGGAGAGCTTGCAGAGCACTGGGGAAAGGCAGGCAGAGAATTCCCTGCTAGCACCTTCTCTGTGCCTGGGAAGCAGAAGTGTTCACATTGGTTCGCAGAATCGCTTTTGTGCAGAAAACAGTAACACTTGTTCAGAAGGAAAGAAAGCACAGAGCCCCAGATTTTATGTTGTCCTGGAGAGCTTGCAGAGCACTGGGGAAAGGCAGGCAGAGAATTCCCTGCTAGCACCTTCTCTGTGCCTGGGAAGCAGAAGTGTTCACATTGCTTCGCAGAATCGCTTTTGTGCAGAAAACAGTAACAGTTGTTCAGAACGAAAGAAAGCACAGAGCCCCAGATTCTATGTTGTCCTGGAGAGCTTGCAGAGCACTGGGGAAAGGCAGGCAGAGAATTCCCTGATAGCACCTTCTCTGTGCCTGGGAAGCAGAAGTGTTCACATTGCTTCGCAGAATCGCTTTTGTGCAGAAAACAGTAACACTTGTTCAGAAGGAAAGAAAGCACAGAGCCCCACATTTTATGTTGTCCTGGAGAGCTTGCAGAGCACTGGGGAAAGGCAGGCAGAGAATTCCCTGATAGCACCTTCTCTGTGCCTGGGAAGCAGAAGTGTTCACATTGCTTCGCAGAATCGCTTTTGTGCAGAAAACAGTAACACTTGTTCAGAAGGAAAGAAAGCACAGAGCCCCAGATTCTATGTTGTCCTGGAGAGCTTGCAGAGCACTGGGGAAAGGCAGGCAGAGAATTCCCTGCTAGCACCTTCTCTGTGCCTGGGAAGCAGAAGTGTTCACATTGCTTCGCAGAATCGCTTTTGTGCAGAAAACAGTAACACTTGTTCAGAAGGAAAGAAAGCACAGAGCCCCAGATTTTATGTTGTCCTGGAGAGCTTGCAGAGCACTGGGGAAAGGCAGGCAGAGAATTCCCTGCTAGCACCTTCTCTGTGCCTGGGAAGCAGAAGTGTTCACATTGCTTCGCAAGAATCGCTTTTGTGCAGAAAACAGTAACACTTGTTCAGAAGGAAAGAAAGCACAGAGCCCCAGATTTTATGTTGTCCTGGAGAGCTTGCAGAGCACTGGGGAAAGGCAGGCAGAGAATTCCCTGATAGCACCTTCTCTGTGCCTGTTCACATTGCTTCGCAGAATCGCTTTTGTGCAGAAAACAGTAACACTTGTTCAGAACGAAAGAAAGCACAGAGCCCCAGATTCTATGTTGTCCTGGAGAGCTTGCAGAGCACTGGGGAAAGGCAGGCAGAGAATTCCCTGCTAGCACCTTCTCTGTGCCTGGGAAGCAGAAGTGTTCACATTGCTTCGCAAGAATCGCTTTTGTGCAGAAAACAGTAACACTTGTTCAGAAGGAAAGAAAGCACAGAGCCCCAGATTTTATGTTGTCCTGGAGAGCTTGCAGAGCACTGGGGAAAGGCAGGCAGAGAATTCCCTGCTAGCACCTTCTCTGTGCCTGGGAAGCAGAAGTGTTCACATTGCTTCGCAAGAATCGCTTTTGTGCAGAAAACAGTAACAGTTGTTCAGAACGAAAGAAAGCACAGAGTCCCAGATTCTATGTTGTCCTGGAGAGCTTGCAGAGCACTGGGGAAAGGCAGGCAGAGAATTCCCTGCTAGCACCTTCTCTGTGCCTGGGAAGCAGAAGTGTTCACATTGCTTCGCAAGAATTGCTTTTGTGCAGAAAACAGTAACACTTGTTCAGAAGGAAAGAAAGCACAGAGCCCCAGATTTTATGTTGTCCTGGAGAGCTTGCAGAGCACTGGGGAAAGGCAGGCAGAGAATTCCCTGCTAGCACCTTCTCTGTGCCTGGGAAGCAGAAGTGTTCACATTGCTTCGCAAGAATCGCTTTTGTGCAGAAAACAGTAACACTTGTTCAGAAGGAAAGAAAGCACAGAGCCCCAGATTCTATGTTGTCCTGGAGAGCTTGCAGAGCACTGGGGAAAGGCAGGCAGAGAATTCCCTGATAGCACCTTCTCTGTGCCTGTGAAGCAGAAGTGTTCACATTGCTTCGCAGAATCGCTTTTGTGCAGAAAACAGTAACACTTGTTCAGAAGGAAAGAAAGCACAGAGCCCCAGATTTTATGTTGTCCTGGAGAGCTTGCAGAGCACTGGGGAAAGGCAGGCAGAGAATTCCCTGCTAGCACCTTCTCTGTGCCTGGGAAGCAGAAGTGTTCACATTGCTTCGCAGAATCACTTTTGTGCAGAAAACAGTAACACTTGTTCAGAAGGAAAGAAAGCACAGAGCCCCAGATTCTATGTTGTCCTGGAGAGCTTGCAGAGCACTGGGGAAAGGCAGGCAGAGAATTCCCTGCTAGCACCTTCTCTGTGCCTGGGAAGCAGAAGTGTTCACATTGGTTCGCAGAATCGCTTTTGTGCAGAAAACAGTAACACTTGTTCAGAAGGAAAGAAAGCACAGAGCCCCAGATTTTATGTTGTCCTGGAGAGCTTGCAGAGCACTGGGGAAAGGCAGGCAGAGAATTCCTTGCTAGCACCTTCTCTGTGCCTGGGAAGCAGAAGTGTTCACATTGCTTCGCAGAATCGCTTTTGTGCAGAAAACAGTAACAGTTGTTCAGAAGGAAAGAAAGCACAGAGCCCCAGATTCTATGTTGTCCTGGAGAGCTTGCAGAGCACTGGGGAAAGGCAGGCAGAGAATTCCCTGATAGCACCTTCTCTGTGCCTGTTCACATTGCTTCGCAGAATCGCTTTTGTGCAGAAAACAGTAACACTTGTTCAGAAGGAAAGAAAGCACAGAGCCCCAGATTCTATGTTGTCCTGGAGAGCTTGCAGAGCACTGGGGAAAGGCAGGCAGAGAATTCCCTGCTAGCACCTTCTCTGTGCCTGGGAAGCAGAAGTGTTCACATTGCTTCGCAAGAATCGCTTTTGTGCAGAAAACAGTAACAGTTGTTCAGAACAAAAGAAAGCACAGAGCCCCAGATTCTATGTTGTCCTGGAGAGCTTGCAGAGCACTGGGGAAAGGCAGGCAGAGAATTCCCTGCTAGCACCTTCTCTGTGCCTGGGAAGCAAAAGTGTTCACATTGCTTCACAGAATCGCTTTTGTGCAGAAAACAGTAACAGTTGTTCAGAACGAAAGAAAGCACAGAGCCCCAGATTCTATGTTGTCCTGGAGAGCTTGCAGAGCACTGGGGAAAGGCAGGCAGAGAATTCCCTGATAGCACCTTCTCTGTGCCTGTTCACATTGCTTCGCAGAATCGCTTTTGTGCAGAAAACAGTAACACTTGTTCAGAAGGAAAGAAAGCACAGAGCCCCAGATTCTATGTTGTCCTGGAGAGCTTGCAGAGCACTGGGGAAAGGCAGGCAGAGAATTCCCTGATAGCACCTTCTCTGTGCCTGTTCACATTGCTTCGCAGAATCGCTTTTGTGCAGAAAACAGTAACACTTGTTCAGAAGGAAAGAAAGCACAGAGCCCCAGATTCTATGTTGTCCTGGAGAGCTTGCAGAGCACTGGGGAAAGGCAGGCAGAGAATTCCCTGCTAGCACCTTCTCTGTGCCTGGGAAGCAGAAGTGTTCACATTGCTTCGCAAGAATCGCTTTTGTGCAGAAAAAAGTAACACTTGTTCAGAAGGAAAGAAAGCACAGAGCCCCAGATTTTATGTTGTCCTGGAGAGCTTGCAGAGCACTGGGGAAAGGCAGGCAGAGAATTCCCTGATAGCACCTTCTCTGTGCCTGTTCACATTGCTTCGCAGAATCGCTTTTGTGCAGAAAACAGTAACACTTGTTCAGAACGAAAGAAAGCACAGAGCCCCAGATTCTATGTTGTCCTGGAGAGCTTGCAGAGCACTGGGGAAAGGCAGGCAGAGAATTCCCTGCTAGCACCTTCTCTGTGCCTGGGAAGCAGAAGTGTTCACATTGCTTCGCAAGAATCGCTTTTGTGCAGAAAACAGTAACACTTGTTCAGAAGGAAAGAAAGCACAGAGCCCCAGATTTTATGTTGTCCTGGAGAGCTTGCAGAGCACTGGGGAAAGGCAGGCAGAGAATTCCCTGCTAGCACCTTCTCTGTGCCTGGGAAGCAGAAGTGTTCACATTGCTTCGCAAGAATCGCTTTTGTGCAGAAAACAGTAACAGTTGTTCAGAACGAAAGAAAGCACAGAGCCCCAGATTTTATGTTGTCCTGGAGAGCTTGCAGAGCACTGGGGAAAGGCAGGCAGAGAATTCCCTGATAGCACCTTCTCTGTGCCTGTTCACATTGCTTCGCAGAATCGCTTTTGTGCAGAAAACAGTAACACTTGTTCAGAAGGAAAGAAAGCACAGAGCCCCAGATTCTATGTTGTCCTGGAGAGCTTGCAGAGCACTGGGGAAAGGCAGGCAGAGAATTCCCTGCTAGCACCTTCTCTGTGCCTGGGAAGCAGAAGTGTTCACATTGCTTCGCAAGAATCGCTTTTGTGCAGAAAACTGTAACAGTTGTTCAGAACAAAAGAAAGCACAGAGCCCCAGATTCTATGTTGTCCTGGAGAGCTTGCAGAGCACTGGGGAAAGGCAGGCAGAGAATTCCCTGCTAGCACCTTCTCTGTGCCTGGGAAGCAAAAGTGTTCACATTGCTTCACAGAATCGCTTTTGTGCAGAAAACAGTAACACTTGTTCAGAAGGAAAGAAAGCACAGAGCCCCAGATTCTATGTTGTCCTGGAGAGCTTGCAGAGCACTGGGGAAAGGCAGGCAGAGAATTCCCTGCTAGCACCTTCTCTGTGCCTGGGAAGCAGAAGTGTTCACATTGCTTCGCAGAATCGCTTTTGTGCAGAAAACAGTAACACTTGTTCAGAAGGAAAGAAAGCACAGAGCCCCAGATTTTATGTTGTCCTGGAGAGCTTGCAGAGCACTGGGGAAAGGCAGGCAGAGAATTCCCTGCTAGCACCTTCTCTGTGCCTGGGAAGCAGAAGTGTTCACATTGCTTCGCAGAATCGCTTTTGTGCAGAAAACAGTAACACTTGTTCAGAAGGAAAGAAAGCACAGAGCCCCAGATTCTATGTTGTCCTGGAGAGCTTGCAGAGCACTGGGGAAAGGCAGGCAGAGAATTCCCTGATAGCACCTTCTCTGTGCCTGTTCACATTGCTTCGCAGAATCGCTTTTGTGCAGAAAACAGTAACACTTGTTCAGAAGGAAAGAAAGCACAGCGCCCCAGATTCTATGTTGTCCTGGAGAGCTTGCAGAGCACTGGGGAAAGGCAGGCAGAGAATTCCCTGCTAGCACCTTCTCTGTGCCTGGGAAGCAGAAGTGTTCACATTGCTTCGCAGAATCGCTTTTGTGCAGAAAACAGTAACAGTTGTTCAGAACGAAAGAAAGCACAGAGCCCCAGATTTTATGTTGTCCTGGAGAGCTTGCAGAGCACTGGGGAAAGGCAGACAGAGAATTCCTTGCTAGCACCTTCTCTGTGCCTGGGAAGCAGAAGTGTTCACATTGCTTCGCAGAATCGCTTTTGTGCAGAAAACAGTAACACTTGTTCAGAAGGAAAGAAAGCACAGAGCCCCAGATTCTATGTTGTCCTGGAGAGCTTGCAGAGCACTGGGGAAAGGCAGGCAGAGAATTCCCTGATAGCACCTTCTCTGTGCCTGTTCACATTGCTTCGCAGAATCGCTTTTGTGCAGAAAACAGTAACACTTGTTCAGAAGGAAAGAAAGCACAGAGCCCCAGATTCTATGTTGTCCTGGAGAGCTTGCAGAGCACTGGGGAAAGGCAGGCAGAGAATTCCCTGCTAGCACCTTCTCTGTGCCTGTTCACATTGCTTCGCAGAATCGCTTTTGTGCAGAAAACAGTAACACTTGTTCAGAACGAAAGAAAGCACAGAGTCCCAGATTCTATGTTGTCCTGGAGAGCTTGCAGAGCACTGGGGAAAGGCAGGCAGAGAATTCCCTGCTAGCACCTTCTCTGTGCCTGGGAAGCAGAAGTGTTCACATTGCTTCGCAAGAATCGCTTTTGTGCAGAAAACAGTAACAGTTGTTCAGAAGGAAAGAAAGCACAGAGCCCCAGATTTTATGTTGTCCTGGAGAGCTTGCAGAGCACTGGGGAAAGGCAGGCAGAGAATTCCCTGATAGCACCTTCTCTGTGCCTGTTCACATTGCTTCGCAGAATCGCTTTTGTGCAGAAAACAGTAACACTTGTTCAGAAGGAAAGAAAGCACAGAGCCCCAGATTCTATGTTGTCCTGGAGAGCTTGCAGAGCACTGGGGAAAGGCAGGCAGAGAATTCCCTGCTAGCACCTTCTCTGTGCCTGGGAAGCAAAAGTGTTCACATTGCTTCGCAAGAATCGCTTTTGTGCAGAAAACAGTAACAGTTGTTCAGAACAAAAGAAAGCACAGAGCCCCAGATTCTATGTTGTCCTGGAGAGCTTGCAGAGCACTGGGGAAAGGCAGGCAGAGAATTCCCTGCTAGCACCTTCTCTGTGCCTGGGAAGCAAAAGTGTTCACATTGCTTCACAGAATCGCTTTTGTGCAGAAAACAGTAACACTTGTTCAGAAGGAAAGAAAGCACAGAGCCCCAGATTCTATGTTGTCCTGGAGAGCTTGCAGAGCACTGGGGAAAGGCAGGCAGAGAATTCCCTGCTAGCACCTTCTCTGTGCCTGGGAAGCAGAAGTGTTCACATTGCTTCGCAGAATCGCTTTTGTGCAGAAAACAGTAACACTTGTTCAGAAGGAAAGAAAGCACAGAGCCCCAGATTTTATGTTGTCCTGGAGAGCTTGCAGAGCACTGGGGAAAGGCAGGCAGAGAATTCCCTGCTAGCACCTTCTCTGTGCCTGGGAAGCAGAAGTGTTCACATTGCTTCGCAGAATCACTTTTGTGCAGAAAACAGTAACACTTGTTCAGAAGGAAAGAAAGCACAGAGCCCCAGATTCTATGTTGTCCTGGAGAGCTTGCAGAGCACTGGGGAAAGGCAGGCAGAGAATTCCCTGATAGCACCTTCTCTGTGCCTGTTCACATTGCTTCGCAGAATCGCTTTTGTGCAGAAAACAGTAACACTTGTTCAGAAGGAAAGAAAGCACAGAGCCCCAGATTTGCTGTTGTCCTGGAGAGCTTGCAGAGCACTGGGGAAAGACAGGCAGAGAATTCCCTGATAGCACCTTCTCTGTGCCTGTTCACATTGCTTTGCAGAATCGCTTTTGTGCAGAAAACAGTAACACTTGTTCAGAAGGAAAGAAAGCACAGAGCCCCAGATTTTATGTTGTCCTGGAGAGCTTGCAGAGCACTGGGGAAAGGCAGGCAGAGAATTCCCTGCTAGCACCTTCTCTGTGCCTGGGAAGCAGAAGTGTTCACATTGCTTCGCAGAATCGCTTTTGTGTAGAAAACAGTAACACTTGTTCAGAAGGAAAGAAAGCACAGAGCCCCAGATTTTATGTTGTCCTGGAGAGCTTGCAGAGCACTGGGGAAAGGCAGGCAGAGAATTCCCTGCTAGCACCTTCTCTGTGCCTGGGAAGCAGAAGTGTTCACATTGCTTCGCAAGAATCGCTTTTGTGCAGAAAACAGTAACACTTGTTCAGAAGGAAAGAAAGCACAGAGCCCCAGATTTTATGTTGTCCTGGAGAGCTTGCAGAGCACTGGGGAAAGGCAGGCAGAGAATTCCCTGCTAGCACCTTCTCTGTGCCTGTTCACATTGCTTCGCAGAATCGCTTTTGTGCAGAAAACAGTAACACTTGTTCAGAACGAAAGAAAGCACAGAGCCCCAGATTCTATGTTGTCCTGGAGAGCTTGCAGAGCACTGGGGAAAGGCAGGCAGAGAATTCCCTGCTAGCACCTTCTCTGTGCCTGGGAAGCAGAAGTGTTCACATTGCTTCTCAAGAATCGCTTTTGTGCAGAAAACAGTAACACTTGTTCAGAAGGAAAGAAAGCACAGAGCCCCAGATTATATGTTGTCCTGGAGAGCTTGCAGAGCACTGGGGAAAGGCAGGCAGAGAATTCCCTGCTAGCACCTTCTCTGTGCCTGGGAAGCAGAAGTGTTCACATTGCTTCGCAAGAATCGCTTTTGTGCAGAAAACAGTAACAGTTGTTCAGAACAAAAGAAAGCACAGAGCCCCAGATTCTATGTTGTCCTGGAGAGCTTGCAGAGCACTGGGGAAAGGCAGGCAGAGAATTCCCTGCTAGCACCTTCTCTGTGCCTGGGAAGCAAAAGTGTTCACATTGCTTCACAGAATCGCTTTTGTGCAGAAAACAGTAACAGTTGTTCAGAACGAAAGAAAGCACAGAGCCCCAGATTCTATGTTGTCCTGGAGAGCTTGCAGAGCACTGGGGAAAGGCAGGCAGAGAATTCCCTGATAGCACCTTCTCTGTGCCTGTTCACATTGCTTCGCAGAATCGCTTTTGTGCAGAAAACAGTAACACTTGTTCAGAACGAAAGAAAGCACAGAGCCCCAGATTCTATGTTGTCCTGGAGAGCTTGCAGAGCACTGGGGAAAGGCAGGCAGAGAATTCCCTGATAGCACCTTCTCTGTGCCTGTTCACATTGCTTCGCAGAATCGCTTTTGTGCAGAAAACAGTAACACTTGTTCAGAAGGAAAGAAAGCACAGAGCCCCAGATTCTATGTTGTCCTGGAGAGCTTGCAGAGCACTGGGGAAAGGCAGGCAGAGAATTCCCTGCTAGCACCTTCTCTGTGCCTGGGAAGCAGAAGTGTTCACATTGCTTCGCAAGAATCGCTTTTGTGCAGAAAACAGTAACACTTGTTCAGAAGGAAAGAAAGCACAGAGCCCCAGATTTTATGTTGTCCTGGAGAGCTTGCAGAGCACTGGGGAAAGGCAGGCAGAGAATTCCCTGATAGCACCTTCTCTGTGCCTGTTCACATTGCTTCGCAGAATCGCTTTTGTGCAGAAAACAGTAACACTTGTTCAGAACGAAAGAAAGCACAGAGCCCCAGATTCTATGTTGTCCTGGAGAGCTTGCAGAGCACTGGGGAAAGGCAGGCAGAGAATTCCCTGCTAGCACCTTCTCTGTGCCTGGGAAGCAGAAGTGTTCACATTGCTTCGCAAGAATCGCTTTTGTGCAGAAAACAGTAACACTTGTTCAGAAGGAAAGAAAGCACAGAGCCCCAGATTTTATGTTGTCCTGGAGAGCTTGCAGAGCACTGGGGAAAGGCAGGCAGAGAATTCCCTGCTAGCACCTTCTCTGTGCCTGGGAAGCAGAAGTGTTCACATTGCTTCGCAAGAATCGCTTTTGTGCAGAAAACAGTAACAGTTGTTCAGAACGAAAGAAAGCACAGAGCCCCAGATTTTATGTTGTCCTGGAGAGCTTGCAGAGCACTGGGGAAAGGCAGGCAGAGAATTCCCTGATAGCACCTTCTCTGTGCCTGTTCACATTGCTTCGCAGAATCGCTTTTGTGCAGAAAACAGTAACACTTGTTCAGAAGGAAAGAAAGCACAGAGCCCCAGATTCTATGTTGTCCTGGAGAGCTTGCAGAGCACTGGGGAAAGGCAGGCAGAGAATTCCCTGCTAGCACCTTCTCTGTGCCTGGGAAGCAGAAGTGTTCACATTGCTTCGCAAGAATCGCTTTTGTGCAGAAAACTGTAACAGTTGTTCAGAACAAAAGAAAGCACAGAGCCCCAGATTCTATGTTGTCCTGGAGAGCTTGCAGAGCACTGGGGAAAGGCAGGCAGAGAATTCCCTGCTAGCACCTTCTCTGTGCCTGGGAAGCAAAAGTGTTCACATTGCTTCACAGAATCGCTTTTGTGCAGAAAACAGTAACACTTGTTCAGAAGGAAAGAAAGCACAGAGCCCCAGATTCTATGTTGTCCTGGAGAGCTTGCAGAGCACTGGGGAAAGGCAGGCAGAGAATTCCCTGCTAGCACCTTCTCTGTGCCTGGGAAGCAGAAGTGTTCACATTGCTTCGCAGAATCGCTTTTGTGCAGAAAACAGTAACACTTGTTCAGAAGGAAAGAAAGCACAGAGCCCCAGATTTTATGTTGTCCTGGAGAGCTTGCAGAGCACTGGGGAAAGGCAGGCAGAGAATTCCCTGCTAGCACCTTCTCTGTGCCTGGGAAGCAGAAGTGTTCACATTGCTTCGCAGAATCGCTTTTGTGCAGAAAACAGTAACACTTGTTCAGAAGGAAAGAAAGCACAGAGCCCCAGATTCTATGTTGTCCTGGAGAGCTTGCAGAGCACTGGGGAAAGGCAGGCAGAGAATTCCCTGATAGCACCTTCTCTGTGCCTGTTCACATTGCTTCGCAGAATCGCTTTTGTGCAGAAAACAGTAACACTTGTTCAGAAGGAAAGAAAGCACAGCGCCCCAGATTCTATGTTGTCCTGGAGAGCTTGCAGAGCACTGGGGAAAGGCAGGCAGAGAATTCCCTGCTAGCACCTTCTCTGTGCCTGGGAAGCAGAAGTGTTCACATTGCTTCGCAGAATCGCTTTTGTGCAGAAAACAGTAACAGTTGTTCAGAACGAAAGAAAGCACAGAGCCCCAGATTTTATGTTGTCCTGGAGAGCTTGCAGAGCACTGGGGAAAGGCAGACAGAGAATTCCTTGCTAGCACCTTCTCTGTGCCTGGGAAGCAGAAGTGTTCACATTGCTTCGCAGAATCGCTTTTGTGCAGAAAACAGTAACACTTGTTCAGAAGGAAAGAAAGCACAGAGCCCCAGATTCTATGTTGTCCTGGAGAGCTTGCAGAGCACTGGGGAAAGGCAGGCAGAGAATTCCCTGATAGCACCTTCTCTGTGCCTGTTCACATTGCTTCGCAGAATCGCTTTTGTGCAGAAAACAGTAACACTTGTTCAGAAGGAAAGAAAGCACAGAGCCCCAGATTCTATGTTGTCCTGGAGAGCTTGCAGAGCACTGGGGAAAGGCAGGCAGAGAATTCCCTGCTAGCACCTTCTCTGTGCCTGTTCACATTGCTTCGCAGAATCGCTTTTGTGCAGAAAACAGTAACACTTGTTCAGAACGAAAGAAAGCACAGAGTCCCAGATTCTATGTTGTCCTGGAGAGCTTGCAGAGCACTGGGGAAAGGCAGGCAGAGAATTCCCTGCTAGCACCTTCTCTGTGCCTGGGAAGCAGAAGTGTTCACATTGCTTCGCAAGAATCGCTTTTGTGCAGAAAACAGTAACAGTTGTTCAGAACGAAAGAAAGCACAGAGCCCCAGATTTTATGTTGTCCTGGAGAGCTTGCAGAGCACTGGGGAAAGGCAGGCAGAGAATTCCCTGATAGCACCTTCTCTGTGCCTGTTCACATTGCTTCGCAGAATCGCTTTTGTGCAGAAAACAGTAACACTTGTTCAGAAGGAAAGAAAGCACAGAGCCCCAGATTCTATGTTGTCCTGGAGAGCTTGCAGAGCACTGGGGAAAGGCAGGCAGAGAATTCCCTGCTAGCACCTTCTCTGTGCCTGGGAAGCAGAAGTGTTCACATTGCTTCGCAAGAATCGCTTTTGTGCAGAAAACAGTAACAGTTGTTCAGAACAAAAGAAAGCACAGAGCCCCAGATTCTATGTTGTCCTGGAGAGCTTGCAGAGCACTGGGGAAAGGCAGGCAGAGAATTCCCTGCTAGCACCTTCTCTGTGCCTGGGAAGCAAAAGTGTTCACATTGCTTCACAGAATCGCTTTTGTGCAGAAAACAGTAACACTTGTTCAGAAGGAAAGAAAGCACAGAGCCCCAGATTCTATGTTGTCCTGGAGAGCTTGCAGAGCACTGGGGAAAGGCAGGCAGAGAATTCCCTGCTAGCACCTTCTCTGTGCCTGGGAAGCAGAAGTGTTCACATTGCTTCGCAGAATCGCTTTTGTGCAGAAAACAGTAACACTTGTTCAGAAGGAAAGAAAGCACAGAGCCCCAGATTTTATGTTGTCCTGGAGAGCTTGCAGAGCACTGGGGAAAGGCAGGCAGAGAATTCCCTGCTAGCACCTTCTCTGTGCCTGGGAAGCAGAAGTGTTCACATTGCTTCGCAGAATCACTTTTGTGCAGAAAACAGTAACACTTGTTCAGAAGGAAAGAAAGCACAGAGCCCCAGATTCTATGTTGTCCTGGAGAGCTTGCAGAGCACTGGGGAAAGGCAGGCAGAGAATTCCCTGATAGCACCTTCTCTGTGCCTGTTCACATTGCTTCGCAGAATCGCTTTTGTGCAGAAAACAGTAACACTTGTTCAGAAGGAAAGAAAGCACAGAGCCCCAGATTTGCTGTTGTCCTGGAGAGCTTGCAGAGCACTGGGGAAAGACAGGCAGAGAATTCCCTGATAGCACCTTCTCTGTGCCTGTTCACATTGCTTTGCAGAATCGCTTTTGTGCAGAAAACAGTAACACTTGTTCAGAAGGAAAGAAAGCACAGAGCCCCAGATTCTATGTTGTCCTGGAGAGCTTGCAGAGCACTGGGGAAAGGCAGGCAGAGAATTCCCTGCTAGCACCTTCTCTGTGCCTGGGAAGCAGAAGTGTTCACATTGCTTCGCAGAATCGCTTTTGTGCAGAAAACAGTAACACTTGTTCAGAAGGAAAGAAAGCACAGAGCCCCAGATTTTATGTTGTCCTGGAGAGCTTGCAGAGCACTGGGGAAAGGCAGGCAGAGAATTCCCTGCTAGCACCTTCTCTGTGCCTGGGAAGCAGAAGTGTTCACATTGCTTCGCAAGAATCGCTTTTGTGCAGAAAACAGTAACACTTGTTCAGAAGGAAAGAAAGCACAGAGCCCCAGATTTTATGTTGTCCTGGAGAGCTTGCAGAGCACTGGGGAAAGGCAGGCAGAGAATTCCCTGATAGCACCTTCTCTGTGCCTGTTCACATTGCTTCGCAGAATCGCTTTTGTGCAGAAAACAGTAACACTTGTTCAGAACGAAAGAAAGCACAGAGCCCCAGATTCTATGTTGTCCTGGAGAGCTTGCAGAGCACTGGGGAAAGGCAGGCAGAGAATTCCCTGCTAGCACCTTCTCTGTGCCTGGGAAGCAGAAGTGTTCACATTGCTTCTCAAGAATCGCTTTTGTGCAGAAAACAGTAACACTTGTTCAGAAGGAAAGAAAGCACAGAGCCCCAGATTTTATGTTGTCCTGGAGAGCTTGCAGAGCACTGGGGAAAGGCAGGCAGAGAATTCCCTGCTAGCACCTTCTCTGTGCCTGGGAAGCAGAAGTGTTCACATTGCTTCGCAAGAATCGCTTTTGTGCAGAAAACAGTAACAGTTGTTCAGAACGAAAGAAAGCACAGAGCCCCAGATTCTATGTTGTCCTGGAGAGCTTGCAGAGCACTGGGGAAAGGCAGGCAGAGAATTCCCTGCTAGCACCTTCTCTGTGCCTGGGAAGCAGAAGTGTTCACATTGCTTCGCAGAATCGCTTTTGTGCAGAAAACAGTAACACTTGTTCAGAAGGAAAGAAAGCACAGAGCCCCAGATTTTATGTTGTCCTGGAGAGCTTGCAGAGCACTGGGGAAAGGCAGGCAGAGAATTCCCTGCTAGCACCTTCTCTGTGCCTGGGAAGCAGAAGTGTTCACATTGCTTCGCAGAATCACTTTTGTGCAGAAAACAGTAACACTTGTTCAGAAGGAAAGAAAGCACAGAGCCCCAGATTCTATGTTGTCCTGGAGAGCTTGCAGAGCACTGGGGAAAGGCAGGCAGAGAATTCCCTGCTAGCACCTTCTCTGTGCCTGGGAAGCAGAAGTGTTCACATTGGTTCGCAGAATCGCTTTTGTGCAGAAAACAGTAACACTTGTTCAGAAGGAAAGAAAGCACAGAGCCCCAGATTTTATGTTGTCCTGGAGAGCTTGCAGAGCACTGGGGAAAGGCAGGCAGAGAATTCCCTGATAGCACCTTCTCTGTGCCTGGGAAGCAGAAGTGTTCACATTGCTTGGCAGAATCGCTTTTGTGCAGAAAACAGTAACACTTGTTCAGAAGGAAAGAAAGCACAGCGCCCCAGATTCTATGTTGTCCTGGAGAGCTTGCAGAGCACTGGGGAAAGGCAGGCAGAGAATTCCCTGCTAGCACCTTCTCTGTGCCTGGGAAGCAGAAGTGTTCACATTGCTTCGCAAGAATCGCTTTTGTGCAGAAAACAGTAACAGTTGTTCAGAACGAAAGAAAGCACAGAGCCCCAGATTCTATGTTGTCCTGGAGAGCTTGCAGAGCACTGGGGAAAGGCAGGCAGAGAATTCCCTGATAGCACCTTCTCTGTGCCTGGGAAGCAGAAGTGTTCACATTGCTTCGCAGAATCGCTTTTGTGCAGAAAACAGTAACACTTGTTCAGAAGGAAAGAAAGCACAGAGCCCCAGATTTTATGTTGTCCTGGAGAGCTTGCAGAGCACTGGGGAAAGGCAGGCAGAGAATTCCCTGATAGCACCTTCTCTGTGCCTGTTCACATTGCTTCGCAGAATCGCTTTTGTGCAGAAAACAGTAACACTTGTTCAGAACGAAAGAAAGCACAGAGCCCCAGATTCTATGTTGTCCTGGAGAGCTTGCAGAGCACTGGGGAAAGGTAGGCAGAGAATTCCCTGCTAGCACCTTCTCTGTGCCTGGGAAGCAGAAGTGTTCACATTGCTTCGCAGAATCGTTTTTGTGCAGAAAACAGTAACACTTGTTCAGAACGAAAGAAAGCACAGAGCCCCAGATTTTATGTTGTCCTGGAGAGCTTGCAGAGCACTGGGGAAAGGCAGGCAGAGAATTCCCTGCTAGCACCTTCTCTGTGCCTGGGAAGCAGAAGTGTTCACATTGCTTCGCAGAATCGCTTTTGTGCAGAAAACAGTAACACTTGTTCAGAAGGAAAGAAAGCACAGAGCCCCAGATTCTATGTTGTCCTGGAGAGCTTGCAGAGCACTGGGGAAAGGCAGGCAGAGAATTCCCTGATAGCACCTTCTCTGTGCCTGGGAAGCAGAAGTGTTCACATTGCTTCGCAAGAATCGCTTTTGTGCAGAAAACAGTAACAGTTGTTCAGAACGAAAGAAAGCACAGAGCCCCAGATTCTATGTTGTCCTGGAGAGCTTGCAGAGCACTGGGGAAAGGCAGGCAGAGAATTCCCTGATAGCACCTTCTCTGTGCCTGGGAAGCAGAAGTGTTCACATTGCTTCGCAGAATCGCTTTTGTGCAGAAAACAGTAACACTTGTTCAGAAGGAAAGAAAGCACAGAGCCCCAGATTTTATGTTGTCCTGGAGAGCTTGCAGAGCACTGGGGAAAGGCAGGCAGAGAATTCCCTGCTAGCACCTTCTCTGTGCCTGGGAAGCAGAAGTGTTCACATTGCTTCGCAGAATCGCTTTTGTGCAGAAAACAGTAACACTTGTTCAGAAGGAAAGAAAGCACAGAGCCCCAGATTTTATGTTGTCCTGGAGAGCTTGCAGAGCACTGGGGAAAGGCAGGCAGAGAATTCCCTGATAGCACCTTCTCTGTGCCTGTTCACATTGCTTCGCAGAATCGCTTTTGTGCAGAAAACAGTAACACTTGTTCAGAACGAAAGAAAGCACAGAGCCCCAGATTCTATGTTGTCCTGGAGAGCTTGCAGAGCACTGGGGAAAGGTAGGCAGAGAATTCCCTGATAGCACCTTCTCTGTGCCTGGGAAGCAGAAGTGTTCACATTGCTTCGCAGAATCGTTTTTGTGCAGAAAACAGTAACACTTGTTCAGAAGGAAAGAAAGCACAGAGCCCCAGATTTTATGTTGTCCTGGAGAGCTTGCAGAGCACTGGGGAAAGGCAGGCAGAGAATTCCCTGCTAGCACCTTCTCTGTGCCTGGGAAGCAGAAGTGTTCACATTGCTTCGCAGAATCGCTTTTGTGCAGAAAACAGTAACACTTGTTCAGAAGGAAAGAAAGCACAGAGCCCCAGATTCTATGTTGTCCTGGAGAGCTTGCAGAGCACTGGGGAAAGGCAGGCAGAGAATTCCCTGATAGCACCTTCTCTGTGCCTGGGAAGCAGAAGTGTTCACATTGCTTCGCAGAATCGCTTTTGTGCAGAAAACAGTAACACTTGTTCAGAAGGAAAGAAAGCACAGAGCCCCAGATTCTATGTTGTCCTGGAGAGCTTGCAGAGCACTGGGGAAAGGCAGGCAGAGAATTCCCTGCTAGCACCTTCTCTGTGCCTGGGAAGCAGAAGTGTTCACATTGCTTCGCAGAATCGCTTTTGTGCAGAAAACAGTAACACTTGTTCAGAAGGAAAGAAAGCACAGAGCCCCAGATTTTATGTTGTCCTGGAGAGCTTGCAGAGCACTGGGGAAAGGCAGGCAGAGAATTCCCTGCTAGCACCTTCTCTGTGCCTGGGAAGCAGAAGTGTTCACATTGCTTCGCAAGAATCGCTTTTGTGCAGAAAACAGTAACACTTGTTCAGAAGGAAAGAAAGCACAGAGCCCCAGATTTTATGTTGTCCTGGAGAGCTTGCAGAGCACTGGGGAAAGGCAGGCAGAGAATTCCCTGATAGCACCTTCTCTGTGCCTGTTCACATTGCTTCGCAGAATCGCTTTTGTGCAGAAAACAGTAACACTTGTTCAGAACGAAAGAAAGCACAGAGCCCCAGATTCTATGTTGTCCTGGAGAGCTTGCAGAGCACTGGGGAAAGGCAGGCAGAGAATTCCCTGCTAGCACCTTCTCTGTGCCTGGGAAGCAGAAGTGTTCACATTGCTTCGCAAGAATCGCTTTTGTGCAGAAAACAGTAACACTTGTTCAGAAGGAAAGAAAGCACAGAGCCCCAGATTTTATGTTGTCCTGGAGAGCTTGCAGAGCACTGGGGAAAGGCAGGCAGAGAATTCCCTGATAGCACCTTCTCTGTGCCTGGGAAGCAGAAGTGTTCACATTGCTTCGCAAGAATCGCTTTTGTGCAGAAAACAGTAACAGTTGTTCAGAACGAAAGAAAGCACAGAGTCCCAGATTCTATGTTGTCCTGGAGAGCTTGCAGAGCACTGGGGAAAGGCAGGCAGAGAATTCCCTGCTAGCACCTTCTCTGTGCCTGGGAAGCAGAAGTGTTCACATTGCTTCGCAAGAATTGCTTTTGTGCAGAAAACAGTAACACTTGTTCAGAAGGAAAGAAAGCACAGAGCCCCAGATTTTATGTTGTCCTGGAGAGCTTGCAGAGCACTGGGGAAAGGCAGGCAGAGAATTCCCTGCTAGCACCTTCTCTGTGCCTGGGAAGCAGAAGTGTTCACATTGCTTCGCAAGAATCGCTTTTGTGCAGAAAACAGTAACACTTGTTCAGAAGGAAAGAAAGCACAGAGCCCCAGATTCTATGTTGTCCTGGAGAGCTTGCAGAGCACTGGGGAAAGGCAGGCAGAGAATTCCCTGATAGCACCTTCTCTGTGCCTGTGAAGCAGAAGTGTTCACATTGCTTCGCAGAATCGCTTTTGTGCAGAAAACAGTAACACTTGTTCAGAAGGAAAGAAAGCACAGAGCCCCAGATTTTATGTTGTCCTGGAGAGCTTGCAGAGCACTGGGGAAAGGCAGGCAGAGAATTCCCTGCTAGCACCTTCTCTGTGCCTGGGAAGCAGAAGTGTTCACATTGCTTCGCAGAATCACTTTTGTGCAGAAAACAGTAACACTTGTTCAGAAGGAAAGAAAGCACAGAGCCCCAGATTCTATGTTGTCCTGGAGAGCTTGCAGAGCACTGGGGAAAGGCAGGCAGAGAATTCCCTGCTAGCACCTTCTCTGTGCCTGGGAAGCAGAAGTGTTCACATTGGTTCGCAGAATCGCTTTTGTGCAGAAAACAGTAACACTTGTTCAGAAGGAAAGAAAGCACAGAGCCCCAGATTTTATGTTGTCCTGGAGAGCTTGCAGAGCACTGGGGAAAGGCAGGCAGAGAATTCCTTGCTAGCACCTTCTCTGTGCCTGGGAAGCAGAAGTGTTCACATTGCTTCGCAGAATCGCTTTTGTGCAGAAAACAGTAACAGTTGTTCAGAAGGAAAGAAAGCACAGAGCCCCAGATTCTATGTTGTCCTGGAGAGCTTGCAGAGCACTGGGGAAAGGCAGGCAGAGAATTCCCTGATAGCACCTTCTCTGTGCCTGTTCACATTGCTTCGCAGAATCGCTTTTGTGCAGAAAACAGTAACACTTGTTCAGAAGGAAAGAAAGCACAGCGCCCCAGATTCTATGTTGTCCTGGAGAGCTTGCAGAGCACTGGGGAAAGGCAGGCAGAGAATTCCCTGCTAGCACCTTCTCTGTGCCTGGGAAGCAGAAGTGTTCACATTGCTTCGCAGAATCGCTTTTGTGCAGAAAACAGTAACACTTGTTCAGAAGGAAAGAAAGCACAGAGCCCCAGATTTTATGTTGTCCTGGAGAGCTTGCAGAGCACTGGGGAAAGGCAGGCAGAGAATTCCCTGATAGCACCTTCTCTGTGCCTGTTCACATTGCTTCGCAGAATCGCTTTTGTGCAGAAAACAGTAACACTTGTTCAGAAGGAAAGAAAGCACAGAGCCCCAGATTCTATGTTGTCCTGGAGAGCTTGCAGAGCACTGGGGAAAGGCAGGCAGAGAATTCCCTGCTAGCACCTTCTCTGTGCCTGTTCACATTGCTTCGCAGAATCGCTTTTGTGCAGAAAACAGTAACACTTGTTCAGAAGGAAAGAAAGCACAGAGCCCCAGATTCTATGTTGTCCTGGAGAGCTTGCAGAGCACTGGGGAAAGGTAGGCAGAGAATTCCCTGCTAGCACCTTCTCTGTGCCTGGGAAGCAGAAGTGTTCACATTGCTTCGCAGAATCGCTTTTTGTGCAGAAAACAGTAACACTTGTTCAGAAGGAAAGAAAGCACAGAGCCCCAGATTTTATGTTGTCCTGGAGAGCTTGCAGAGCACTGGGGAAAGGCAGGCAGAGAATTCCCTGCTAGCACCTTCTCTGTGCCTGGGAAGCAAAAGTGTTCACATTGCTTCACAGAATCGCTTTTGTGCAGAAAACAGTAACACTTGTTCAGAAGGAAAGAAAGCACAGAGCCCCAGATTCTATGTTGTCCTGGAGAGCTTGCAGAGCACTGGGGAAAGGCAGGCAGAGAATTCCCTGCTAGCACCTTCTCTGTGCCTGGGAAGCAGAAGTGTTCACATTGCTTCGCAAGAATCGCTTTTGTGCAGAAAACAGTAACAGTTGTTCAGAACGAAAGAAAGCACAGAGCCCCAGATTTTATGTTGTCCTGGAGAGCTTGCAGAGCACTGGGGAAAGGCAGGCAGAGAATTCCCTGATAGCACCTTCTCTGTGCCTGTTCACATTGCTTCGCAGAATCGCTTTTGTGCAGAAAACAGTAACACTTGTTCAGAAGGAAAGAAAGCACAGAGCCCCAGATTCTATGTTGTCTTCGAGAGCTTGCAGAGCACTGGGGAAAGGCAGGCAGAGAATTCCCTGCTAGCACCTTCTCTGTGCCTGGGAAGCAGAAGTGTTCACATTGCTTCGCAAGAATCGCTTTTGTGCAGAAAACAATAACACTTGTTCAGAAGGAAAGAAAGCACAGAGCCCCAGATTTTATGTTGTCCTGGAGAGCTTGCAGAGCACTGGGGAAAGGCAGGCAGAGAATTCCCTGATAGCACCTTCTCTGTGCCTGTTCACATTGCTTCGCAGAATCGCTTTTGTGCAGAAAACAGTAACACTTGTTCAGAAGGAAAGAAAGCACAGCGCCCCAGATTCTATGTTGTCCTGGAGAGCTTGCAGAGCACTGGGGAAAGGCAGGCAGAGAATTCCCTGCTAGCACCTTCTCTGTGCCTGGGAAGCAGAAGTGTTCACATTGCTTCGCAGAATCGCTTTTGTGCAGAAAACAGTAACACTTGTTCAGAAGGAAAGAAAGCACAGAGCCCCAGATTTTATGTTGTCCTGGAGAGCTTGCAGAGCACTGGGGAAAGGCAGGCAGAGAATTCCCTGATAGCACCTTCTCTGTGCCTGTTCACATTGCTTCGCAGAATCGCTTTTGTGCAGAAAACAGTAACACTTGTTCAGAAGGAAAGAAAGCACAGAGCCCCAGATTCTATGTTGTCCTGGAGAGCTTGCAGAGCACTGGGGAAAGGCAGGCAGAGAATTCCCTGCTAGCACCTTCTCTGTGCCTGTTCACATTGCTTCGCAGAATCGCTTTTGTGCAGAAAACAGTAACACTTGTTCAGAAGGAAAGAAAGCACAGAGCCCCAGATTCTATGTTGTCCTGGAGAGCTTGCAGAGCACTGGGGAAAGGTAGGCAGAGAATTCCCTGCTAGCACCTTCTCTGTGCCTGGGAAGCAGAAGTGTTCACATTGCTTCGCAGAATCGCTTTTTGTGCAGAAAACAGTAACACTTGTTCAGAAGGAAAGAAAGCACAGAGCCCCAGATTTTATGTTGTCCTGGAGAGCTTGCAGAGCACTGGGGAAAGGCAGGCAGAGAATTCCCTGCTAGCACCTTCTCTGTGCCTGGGAAGCAAAAGTGTTCACATTGCTTCACAGAATCGCTTTTGTGCAGAAAACAGTAACACTTGTTCAGAAGGAAAGAAAGCACAGAGCCCCAGATTCTATGTTGTCCTGGAGAGCTTGCAGAGCACTGGGGAAAGGCAGGCAGAGAATTCCCTGCTAGCACCTTCTCTGTGCCTGGGAAGCAGAAGTGTTCACATTGCTTCGCAAGAATCGCTTTTGTGCAGAAAACAGTAACAGTTGTTCAGAACGAAAGAAAGCACAGAGCCCCAGATTTTATGTTGTCCTGGAGAGCTTGCAGAGCACTGGGGAAAGGCAGGCAGAGAATTCCCTGATAGCACCTTCTCTGTGCCTGTTCACATTGCTTCGCAGAATCGCTTTTGTGCAGAAAACAGTAACACTTGTTCAGAAGGAAAGAAAGCACAGAGCCCCAGATTCTATGTTGTCTTCGAGAGCTTGCAGAGCACTGGGGAAAGGCAGGCAGAGAATTCCCTGCTAGCACCTTCTCTGTGCCTGGGAAGCAGAAGTGTTCACATTGCTTCGCAAGAATCGCTTTTGTGCAGAAAACAATAACACTTGTTCAGAAGGAAAGAAAGCACAGAGCCCCAGATTTTATGTTGTCCTGGAGAGCTTGCAGAGCACTGGGGAAAGGCAGGCAGAGAATTCCCTGATAGCACCTTCTCTGTGCCTGTTCACATTGCTTCGCAGAATCGCTTTTGTGCAGAAAACAGTAACACTTGTTCAGAAGGAAAGAAAGCACAGAGCCCCAGATTCTATGTTGTCCTGGAGAGCTTGCAGAGCACTGGGGAAAGGCAGGCAGAGAATTCCCTGCTAGCACCTTCTCTGTGCCTGGGAAGCAGAAGTGTTCACATTGCTTCGCAGAATCGCTTTTGTGCAGAAAACAGTAACACTTGTTCAGAAGGAAAGAAAGCACAGAGCCCCAGATTTTATGTTGTCCTGGAGAGCTTGCAGAGCACTGGGGAAAGGCAGGCAGAGAATTCCCTGCTAGCACCTTCTCTGTGCCTGGGAAGCAGAAGTGTTCACATTGCTTCGCAAGAATCGCTTTTGTGCAGAAAACAGTAACACTTGTTCAGAAGGAAAGAAAGCACAGAGCCCCAGATTTTATGTTGTCCTGGAGAGCTTGCAGAGCACTGGGGAAAGGCAGGCAGAGAATTCCCTGATAGCACCTTCTCTGTGCCTGTTCACATTGCTTCGCAGAATCGCTTTTGTGCAGAAAACAGTAACACTTGTTCAGAACGAAAGAAAGCACAGAGCCCCAGATTCTATGTTGTCCTGGAGAGCTTGCAGAGCACTGGGGAAAGGCAGGCAGAGAATTCCCTGCTAGCACCTTCTCTGTGCCTGGGAAGCAGAAGTGTTCACATTGCTTCGCAAGAATCGCTTTTGTGCAGAAAACAGTAACACTTGTTCAGAAGGAAAGAAAGCACAGAGCCCCAGATTTTATGTTGTCCTGGAGAGCTTGCAGAGCACTGGGGAAAGGCAGGCAGAGAATTCCCTGATAGCACCTTCTCTGTGCCTGGGAAGCAGAAGTGTTCACATTGCTTCGCAAGAATCGCTTTTGTGCAGAAAACAGTAACAGTTGTTCAGAACGAAAGAAAGCACAGAGTCCCAGATTCTATGTTGTCCTGGAGAGCTTGCAGAGCACTGGGGAAAGGCAGGCAGAGAATTCCCTGCTAGCACCTTCTCTGTGCCTGGGAAGCAGAAGTGTTCACATTGCTTCGCAAGAATTGCTTTTGTGCAGAAAACAGTAACACTTGTTCAGAAGGAAAGAAAGCACAGAGCCCCAGATTTTATGTTGTCCTGGAGAGCTTGCAGAGCACTGGGGAAAGGCAGGCAGAGAATTCCCTGCTAGCACCTTCTCTGTGCCTGGGAAGCAGAAGTGTTCACATTGCTTCGCAAGAATCGCTTTTGTGCAGAAAACAGTAACACTTGTTCAGAAGGAAAGAAAGCACAGAGCCCCAGATTCTATGTTGTCCTGGAGAGCTTGCAGAGCACTGGGGAAAGGCAGGCAGAGAATTCCCTGATAGCACCTTCTCTGTGCCTGTGAAGCAGAAGTGTTCACATTGCTTCGCAGAATCGCTTTTGTGCAGAAAACAGTAACACTTGTTCAGAAGGAAAGAAAGCACAGAGCCCCAGATTTTATGTTGTCCTGGAGAGCTTGCAGAGCACTGGGGAAAGGCAGGCAGAGAATTCCCTGCTAGCACCTTCTCTGTGCCTGGGAAGCAGAAGTGTTCACATTGCTTCGCAGAATCACTTTTGTGCAGAAAACAGTAACACTTGTTCAGAAGGAAAGAAAGCACAGAGCCCCAGATTCTATGTTGTCCTGGAGAGCTTGCAGAGCACTGGGGAAAGGCAGGCAGAGAATTCCCTGCTAGCACCTTCTCTGTGCCTGGGAAGCAGAAGTGTTCACATTGGTTCGCAGAATCGCTTTTGTGCAGAAAACAGTAACACTTGTTCAGAAGGAAAGAAAGCACAGAGCCCCAGATTTTATGTTGTCCTGGAGAGCTTGCAGAGCACTGGGGAAAGGCAGGCAGAGAATTCCTTGCTAGCACCTTCTCTGTGCCTGGGAAGCAGAAGTGTTCACATTGCTTCGCAGAATCGCTTTTGTGCAGAAAACAGTAACAGTTGTTCAGAAGGAAAGAAAGCACAGAGCCCCAGATTCTATGTTGTCCTGGAGAGCTTGCAGAGCACTGGGGAAAGGCAGGCAGAGAATTCCCTGATAGCACCTTCTCTGTGCCTGTTCACATTGCTTCGCAGAATCGCTTTTGTGCAGAAAACAGTAACACTTGTTCAGAAGGAAAGAAAGCACAGCGCCCCAGATTCTATGTTGTCCTGGAGAGCTTGCAGAGCACTGGGGAAAGGCAGGCAGAGAATTCCCTGCTAGCACCTTCTCTGTGCCTGGGAAGCAGAAGTGTTCACATTGCTTCGCAGAATCGCTTTTGTGCAGAAAACAGTAACACTTGTTCAGAAGGAAAGAAAGCACAGAGCCCCAGATTTTATGTTGTCCTGGAGAGCTTGCAGAGCACTGGGGAAAGGCAGGCAGAGAATTCCCTGATAGCACCTTCTCTGTGCCTGTTCACATTGCTTCGCAGAATCGCTTTTGTGCAGAAAACAGTAACACTTGTTCAGAAGGAAAGAAAGCACAGAGCCCCAGATTCTATGTTGTCCTGGAGAGCTTGCAGAGCACTGGGGAAAGGCAGGCAGAGAATTCCCTGCTAGCACCTTCTCTGTGCCTGTTCACATTGCTTCGCAGAATCGCTTTTGTGCAGAAAACAGTAACACTTGTTCAGAAGGAAAGAAAGCACAGAGCCCCAGATTCTATGTTGTCCTGGAGAGCTTGCAGAGCACTGGGGAAAGGTAGGCAGAGAATTCCCTGCTAGCACCTTCTCTGTGCCTGGGAAGCAGAAGTGTTCACATTGCTTCGCAGAATCGCTTTTTGTGCAGAAAACAGTAACACTTGTTCAGAAGGAAAGAAAGCACAGAGCCCCAGATTTTATGTTGTCCTGGAGAGCTTGCAGAGCACTGGGGAAAGGCAGGCAGAGAATTCCCTGCTAGCACCTTCTCTGTGCCTGGGAAGCAAAAGTGTTCACATTGCTTCACAGAATCGCTTTTGTGCAGAAAACAGTAACACTTGTTCAGAAGGAAAGAAAGCACAGAGCCCCAGATTCTATGTTGTCCTGGAGAGCTTGCAGAGCACTGGGGAAAGGCAGGCAGAGAATTCCCTGCTAGCACCTTCTCTGTGCCTGGGAAGCAGAAGTGTTCACATTGCTTCGCAAGAATCGCTTTTGTGCAGAAAACAGTAACAGTTGTTCAGAACGAAAGAAAGCACAGAGCCCCAGATTTTATGTTGTCCTGGAGAGCTTGCAGAGCACTGGGGAAAGGCAGGCAGAGAATTCCCTGATAGCACCTTCTCTGTGCCTGTTCACATTGCTTCGCAGAATCGCTTTTGTGCAGAAAACAGTAACACTTGTTCAGAAGGAAAGAAAGCACAGAGCCCCAGATTCTATGTTGTCTTCGAGAGCTTGCAGAGCACTGGGGAAAGGCAGGCAGAGAATTCCCTGCTAGCACCTTCTCTGTGCCTGGGAAGCAGAAGTGTTCACATTGCTTCGCAAGAATCGCTTTTGTGCAGAAAACAATAACACTTGTTCAGAAGGAAAGAAAGCACAGAGCCCCAGATTTTATGTTGTCCTGGAGAGCTTGCAGAGCACTGGGGAAAGGCAGGCAGAGAATTCCCTGATAGCACCTTCTCTGTGCCTGTTCACATTGCTTCGCAGAATCGCTTTTGTGCAGAAAACAGTAACAATTGTTCAGAAGGAAAGAAAGCACAGAGCCCCAGATTCTATGTTGTCCTGGAGAGCTTGCAGAGCACTGGGGAAAGGCAGGCAGAGAATTCCCTGCTAGCACCTTCTCTGTGCCTGTTCACATTGCTTCGCAGAATCGCTTTTGTGCAGAAAACAGTAACACTTGTTCAGAAGGAAAGAAAGCACAGAGCCCCAGATTCTATGTTGTCCTGGAGAGCTTGCAGAGCACTGGGGAAAGGTAGGCAGAGAATTCCCTGCTAGCACCTTCTCTGTGCCTGGGAAGCAGAAGTGTTCACATTGCTTCACAGAATCGCTTTTTGTGCAGAAAACAGTAACACTTGTTCAGAAGGAAAGAAAGCACAGAGCCCCAGATTTTATGTTGTCCTGGAGAGCTTGCAGAGCACTGGGGAAAGGCAGGCAGAGAATTCCCTGCTAGCACCTTCTCTGTGCCTGGGAAGCAGAAGTGTTCACATTGCTTCGCAGAATCGCTTTTGTGCAGAAAACAGTAACACTTGTTCAGAAGGAAAGAAAGCACAGAGCCCCAGATTCTATGTTGTCCTGGAGAGCTTGCAGAGCACTGGGGAAAGGCAGGCAGAGAATTCCCTGCTAGCACCTTCTCTGTGCCTGGGAAGCAGAAGTGTTCACATTGCTTCGCAATAATCGCTTTTGTGCAGAAAACAGTAACAGTTGTTCAGAACGAAAGAAAGCACAGAGCCCCAGATTCTATGTTGTCCTGGAGAGCTTGCAGAGCACTGGGGAAAGGCAGGCAGAGAATTCCCTCATAGCACCTTCTCTGTGCCTGTTCACATTGCTTCGCAGAATCGCTTTTGTGCAGAAAACAGTAACACTTGTTCAGAAGGAAAGAAAGCACAGCGCCCCAGATTCTATGTTGTCCTGGAGAGCTTGCAGAGCACTGGGGAAAGGCAGGCAGAGAATTCCCTGCTAGCACCTTCTCTGTGCCTGGGAAGCAGAAGTGTTCACATTGCTTCGCAAGAATCGCTTTTGTGCAGAAAACAGTAACAGTTGTTCAGAACGAAAGAAAGCACAGAGCCCCAGATTCTATGTTGTCCTGGAGAGCTTGCAGAGCACTGGGGAAAGGCAGGCAGAGAATTCCCTGCTAGCACCTTCTCTGTGCCTGGGAAGCAGAAGTGTTCACATTGCTTCGCAGAATCGCTTTTGTGCAGAAAACAGTAACACTTGTTCAGAAGGAAAGAAAGCACAGAGCCCCAGATTTTATGTTGTCCTGGAGAGCTTGCAGAGCACTGGGGAAAGGCAGGCAGAGAATTCCCTGCTAGCACCTTCTCTGTGCCTGTTCACATTGCTTCGCAGAATCGCTTTTGTGCAGAAAACAGTAACACTTGTTCAGAAGGAAAGAAAGCACAGAGCCCCAGATTTTATGTTGTCCTGGAGAGCTTGCAGAGCACTGGGGAAAGGCAGGCAGAGAATTCCCTGCTAGCACCTTCTCTGTGCCTGGGAAGCAGAAGTGTTCACATTGCTTCGCAGAATCACTTTTGTGCAGAAAACAGTAACACTTGTTCAGAAGGAAAGAAAGCACAGAGCCCCAGATTCTATGTTGTCCTGGAGAGCTTGCAGAGCACTGGGGAAAGGCAGGCAGAGAATTCCCTGCTAGCACCTTCTCTGTGCCTGGGAAGCAAAAGTGTTCACATTGCTTCACAGAATCGCTTTTGTGCAGAAAACAGTAACACTTGTTCAGAAGGAAAGAAAGCACAGCGCCCCAGATTCTATGTTGTCCTGGAGAGCTTGCAGAGCACTGGGGAAAGGCAGGCAGAGAATTCCCTGCTAGCACCTTCTCTGTGCCTGGGAAGCAGAAGTGTTCACATTTCTTCGCAGAATCGCTTTTGTGCAGAAAACAGTAACAGTTGTTCAGAAGGAAAGAAAGCACAGAGCCCCAGATTTTATGTTGTCCTGGAGAGCTTGCAGAGCACTGGGGAAAGGCAGGCAGAGAATTCCCTGATAGCACCTTCTCTGTGCCTGTTCACATTGTTTCGCAGAATCGCTTTTGTGCAGAAAACAGTAACACTTGTTCAGAAGGAAAGAAAGCACAGAGCCCCAGATTTTATGTTGTCCTGGAGAGCTTGCAGAGCACTGGGGAAAGGCAGGCAGAGAATTCCCTGATAGCACCTTCTCTGTGCCTGTTCACATTGCTTCGCAGAATCGCTTTTGTGCAGAAAACAGTAACACTTGTTCAGAAGGAAAGAAAGCACAGCGCCCCAGATTCTATGTTGTCCTGGAGAGCTTGCAGAGCACTGGGGAAAGGCAGGCAGAGAATTCCCTGCTAGCACCTTCTCTGTGCCTGGGAAGCAGAAGTGTTCACATTGCTTCGCAAGAATCGCTTTTGTGCAGAAAACAGTAACAGTTGTTCAGAACAAAAGAAAGCACAGAGCCCCAGATTCTATGTTGTCCTGGAGAGCTTGCAGAGCACTGGGGAAAGGCAGGCAGAGAATTCCCTGCTAGCACCTTCTCTGTGCCTGGGAAGCAGAAGTGTTCACATTGCTTCACAGAATCGCTTTTGTGCAGAAAACAGTAACACTTGTTCAGAAGGAAAGAAAGCACAGAGCCCCAGATTCTATGTTGTCCTGGAGAGCTTGCAGAGCACTGGGGAAAGGCAGGCAGAGAATTCCCTGCTAGCACCTTCTCTGTGCCTGGGAAGCAGAAGTGTTCACATTGCTTCGCAGAATCGCTTTTGTGCAGAAAACAGTAACACTTGTTCAGAAGGAAAGAAAGCACAGAGCCCCAGATTTTATGTTGTCCTGGAGAGCTTGCAGAGCACTGGGGAAAGGCAGGCAGAGAATTCCCTGATAGCACCTTCTCTGTGCCTGTTCACATTGTTTCGCAGAATCGCTTTTGTGCAGAAAACAGTAACACTTGTTCAGAAGGAAAGAAAGCACAGAGCCCCAGATTTTATGTTGTCCTGGAGAGCTTGCAGAGCACTGGGGAAAGGCAGGCAGAGAATTCCCTGATAGCACCTTCTCTGTGCCTGTTCACATTGCTTCGCAGAATCGCTTTTGTGCAGAAAACAGTAACACTTGTTCAGAAGGAAAGAAAGCACAGCGCCCCAGATTCTATGTTGTCCTGGAGAGCTTGCAGAGCACTGGGGAAAGGCAGGCAGAGAATTCCCTGCTAGCACCTTCTCTGTGCCTGGGAAGCAGAAGTGTTCACATTGCTTCGCAAGAATCGCTTTTGTGCAGAAAACAGTAACACTTGTTCAGAACAAAAGAAAGCACAGAGCCCCAGATTCTATGTTGTCCTGGAGAGCTTGCAGAGCACTGGGGAAAGGCAGGCAGAGAATTCCCTGCTAGCACCTTCTCTGTGCCTGGGAAGCAGAAGTGTTCACATTGCTTCACAGAATCGCTTTTGTGCAGAAAACAGTAACACTTGTTCAGAAGGAAAGAAAGCACAGAGCCCCAGATTCTATGTTGTCCTGGAGAGCTTGCAGAGCACTGGGGAAAGGCAGGCAGAGAATTCCCTGCTAGCACCTTCTCTGTGCCTGGGAAGCAGAAGTGTTCACATTGCTTCGCAGAATCGCTTTTGTGCAGAAAACAGTAACACTTGTTCAGAAGGAAAGAAAGCACAGAGCCCCAGATTTTATGTTGTCCTGGAGAGCTTGCAGAGCACTGGGGAAAGGCAGGCAGAGAATTCCCTGATAGCACCTTCTCTGTGCCTGGGAAGCAGAAGTGTTCACATTGCTTCGCAGAATCGCTTTTGTGCAGAAAACAGTAACACTTGTTCAGAAGGAAAGAAAGCACAGCGCCCCAGATTCTATGTTGTCCTGGAGAGCTTGCAGAGCACTGGGGAAAGGCAGGCAGAGAATTCCCTGCTAGCACCTTCTCTGTGCCTGGGAAGCAGAAGTGTTCACATTGCTTCGCAGAATCGCTTTTGTGCAGAAAACAGTAACACTTGTTCAGAAGGAAAGAAAGCACAGCGCCCCAGATTCTATGTTGTCCTGGAGAGCTTGCAGAGCACTGGGGAAAGGCAGGCAGAGAATTCCCTGATAGCACCTTCTCTGTGCCTGTTCACATTGCTTCGCAGAATCGCTTTTGTGCAGAAAACAGTAACACTTGTTCAGAAGGAAAGAAAGCACAGAGCCCCAGATTCTATGTTGTCCTGGAGAGCTTGCAGAGCACTGGGGAAAGGCAGGCAGAGAATTCCCTGCTAGCACCTTCTCTGTGCCTGGGAAGCAGAAGTGTTCACATTGCTTCGCAAGAATCGCTTTTGTGCAGAAAACAGTAACAGTTGTTCAGAATAAAAGAAAGCACAGAGCCCCAGATTCTATGTTGTCCTGGAGAGCTTGCAGAGCACTGGGGAAAGGCAGGCAGAGAATTCCCTGCTAGCACCTTCTCTGTGCCTGGGAAGCAAAAGTGTTCACATTGCTTCACAGAATCGCTTTTGTGCAGAAAACAGTAACACTTGTTCAGAAGGAAAGAAAGCACAGAGCCCCAGATTCTATGTTGTCCTGGAGAGCTTGCAGAGCACTGGGGAAAGGCAGGCAGAGAATTCCCTGCTAGCACCTTCTCTGTGCCTGGGAAGCAGAAGTGTTCACATTGCTTCGCAGAATCGCTTTTGTGCAGAAAACAGTAACACTTGTTCAGAAGGAAAGAAAGCACAGAGCCCCAGATTTTATGTTGTCCTGGAGAGCTTGCAGAGCACTGGGGAAAGGCAGGCAGAGAATTCCCTGCTAGCACCTTCTCTGTGCCTGTTCACATTGCTTCGCAGAATCGCTTTTGTGCAGAAAACAGTAACACTTGTTCAGAAGGAAAGAAAGCACAGCGCCCCAGATTCTATGTTGTCCTGGAGAGCTTGCAGAGCACTGGGGAAAGGCAGGCAGAGAATTCCCTGCTAGCACCTTCTCTGTGCCTGGGAAGCAGAAGTGTTCACATTGCTTCGCAAGAATCGCTTTTGTGCAGAAAACAGTAACAGTTGTTCAGAACAAAAGAAAGCACAGAGCCCCAGATTCTATGTTGTCCTGGAGAGCTTGCAGAGCACTGGGGAAAGGCAGGCAGAGAATTCCCTGCTAGCACCTTCTCTGTGCCTGGGAAGCAAAAGTGTTCACATTGCTTCACAGAATCGCTTTTGTGCAGAAAACAGTAACACTTGTTCAGAAGGAAAGAAAGCACAGCGCCCCAGATTCTATGTTGTCCTGGAGAGCTTGCAGAGCACTGGGGAAAGGCAGGCAGAGAATTCCCTGCTAGCACCTTCTCTGTGCCTGGGAAGCAGAAGTGTTCACATTGCTTCGCAAGAATCGCTTTTGTGCAGAAAACAGTAACAGTTGTTCAGAAGGAAAGAAAGCACAGAGCCCCAGATTCTATGTTGTCCTGGAGAGCTTGCAGAGCACTGGGGAAAGGCAGGCAGAGAATTCCCTGATAGCACCTTCTCTGTGCCTGGGAAGCAGAAGTGTTCACATTGCTTCGCAGAATCGCTTTTGTGCAGAAAACAGTAACACTTGTTCAGAAGGAAAGAAAGCACAGAGCCCCAGATTTTATGTTGTCCTGGAGAGCTTGCAGAGCACTGGGGAAAGGCAGGCAGAGAATTCCCTGATAGCACCTTCTCTGTGCCTGGGAAGCAGAAGTGTTCACATTGCTTCGCAGAATCACTTTTGTGCAGAAAACAGTAACACTTGTTCAGAAGGAAAGAAAGCACAGAGCCCCAGATTCTATGTTGTCCTGGAGAGCTTGCAGAGCACTGGGGAAAGGCAGGCAGAGAATTCCCTGCTAGCACCTTCTCTGTGCCTGGGAAGCAAAAGTGTTCACATTGCTTCACAGAATCGCTTTTGTGCAGAAAACAGTAACACTTGTTCAGAAGGAAAGAAAGCACAGCGCCCCAGATTCTATGTTGTCCTGGAGAGCTTGCAGAGCACTGGGGAAAGGCAGGCAGAGAATTCCCTGCTAGCACCTTCTCTGTGCCTGGGAAGCAGAAGTGTTCACATTTCTTCGCAGAATCGCTTTTGTGCAGAAAACAGTAACAGTTGTTCAGAAGGAAAGAAAGCACAGAGCCCAAGATTTTATGTTGTCCTGGAGAGCTTGCAGAGCACTGGGGAAAGGCAGGCAGAGAATTCCCTGATAGCACCTTCTCTGTGCCTGTTCACATTGTTTCGCAGAATCGCTTTTGTGCAGAAAACAGTAACACTTGTTCAGAAGGAAAGAAAGCACAGAGCCCCAGATTTTATGTTGTCCTGGAGAGCTTGCAGAGCACTGGGGAAAGGCAGGCAGAGAATTCCCTGATAGCACCTTCTCTGTGCCTGTTCACATTGCTTCGCAGAATCGCTTTTGTGCAGAAAACAGTAACACTTGTTCAGAAGGAAAGAAA
Source organism: Strix aluco (assembly GCF_031877795.1). Classification (NCBI taxonomy): domain Eukaryota; kingdom Metazoa; phylum Chordata; class Aves; order Strigiformes; family Strigidae; genus Strix; species Strix aluco. The sequence goes on along the minus strand of NW_027436615.1, from coordinate 529,957 downwards.
GCACAGCGCCCCAGATTCTATGTTGTCCTGGAGAGCTTGCAGAGCACTGGGGAAAGGCAGGCAGAGAATTCCCTGCTAGCACCTTCTCTGTGCCTGGGAAGCAGAAGTGTTCACATTGCTTCGCAAGAATCGCTTTTGTGCAGAAAACAGTAACAGTTGTTCAGAACAAAAGAAAGCACAGAGCCCCAGATTCTATGTTGTCCTGGAGAGCTTGCAGAGCACTGGGGAAAGGCAGGCAGAGAATTCCCTGCTAGCACCTTCTCTGTGCCTGGGAAGCAGAAGTGTTCACATTGCTTCACAGAATCGCTTTTGTGCAGAAAACAGTAACACTTGTTCAGAAGGAAAGAAAGCACAGCGCCCCAGATTCTATGTTGTCCTGGAGAGCTTGCAGAGCACTGGGGAAAGGCAGGCAGAGAATTCCCTGCTAGCACCTTCTCTGTGCCTGGGAAGCAGAAGTGTTCACATTGCTTCGCAGAATCGCTTTTGTGCAGAAAACAGTAACACTTGTTCAGAAGGAAAGAAAGCACAGAGCCCCAGATTTTATGTTGTCCTGGAGAGCTTGCAGAGCACTGGGGAAAGGCAGGCAGAGAATTCCCTGCTAGCACCTTCTCTGTGCCTGGGAAGCAGAAGTGTTCACATTGCTTCGCAGAATCGCTTTTGTGCAGAAAACAGTAACACTTGTTCAGAAGGAAAGAAAGCACAGCGCCCCAGATTCTATGTTGTCCTGGAGAGCTTGCAGAGCACTGGGGAAAGGCAGGCAGAGAATTCCCTGCTAGCACCTTCTCTGTGCCTGGGAAGCAGAAGTGTTCACATTGCTTCGCAGAATCGCTTTTGTGCAGAAAACAGTAACACTTGTTCAGAAGGAAAGAAAGCACAGCGCCCCAGATTCTATGTTGTCCTGGAGAGCTTGCAGAGCACTGGGGAAAGGCAGGCAGAGAATTCCCTGATAGCACCTTCTCTGTGCCTGTTCACATTGCTTCGCAGAATCGCTTTTGTGCAGAAAACAGTAACACTTGTTCAGAAGGAAAGAAAGCACAGAGCCCCAGATTCTATGTTGTCCTGGAGAGCTTGCAGAGCACTGGGGAAAGGCAGGCAGAGAATTCCCTGCTAGCACCTTCTCTGTGCCTGGGAAGCAGAAGTGTTCACATTGCTTCGCAAGAATCGCTTTTGTGCAGAAAACAGTAACAGTTGTTCAGAATAAAAGAAAGCACAGAGCCCCAGATTCTATGTTGTCCTGGAGAGCTTGCAGAGCACTGGGGAAAGGCAGGCAGAGAATTCCCTGCTAGCACCTTCTCTGTGCCTGGGAAGCAAAAGTGTTCACATTGCTTCACAGAATCGCTTTTGTGCAGAAAACAGTAACACTTGTTCAGAAGGAAAGAAAGCACAGAGCCCCAGATTCTATGTTGTCCTGGAGAGCTTGCAGAGCACTGGGGAAAGGCAGGCAGAGAATTCCCTGCTAGCACCTTCTCTGTGCCTGGGAAGCAGAAGTGTTCACATTGCTTCGCAGAATCGCTTTTGTGCAGAAAACAGTAACACTTGTTCAGAAGGAAAGAAAGCACAGAGCCCCAGATTTTATGTTGTCCTGGAGAGCTTGCAGAGCACTGGGGAAAGGCAGGCAGAGAATTCCCTGCTAGCACCTTCTCTGTGCCTGGGAAGCAGAAGTGTTCACATTGCTTCGCAGAATCGCTTTTGTGCAGAAAACAGTAACACTTGTTCAGAAGGAAAGAAAGCACAGAGCCCCAGATTTTATGTTGTCCTGGAGAGCTTGCAGAGCACTGGGGAAAGGCAGGCAGAGAATTCCCTGCTAGCACCTTCTCTGTGCCTGGGAAGCAGAAGTGTTCACATTGCTTCGCAAGAATCGCTTTTGTGCAGAAAACAGTAACACTTGTTCAGAACGAAAGAAAGCACAGAGCCCCAGATTCTATGTTGTCCTGGAGAGCTTGCAGAGCACTGGGGAAAGGCAGGCAGAGAATTCCCTGCTAGCACCTTCTCTGTGCCTGGGAAGCAGAAGTGTTCACATTGCTTCGCAAGAATCGCTTTTGTGCAGAAAACAGTAACACTTGTTCAGAAGGAAAGAAAGCACAGAGCCCCAGATTTTATGTTGTCCTGGAGAGCTTGCAGAGCACTGGGGAAAGGCAGGCAGAGAATTCCCTGCTAGCACCTTCTCTGTGCCTGGGAAGCAGAAGTGTTCACATTGCTTCTCAGAATCGCTTTTGTGCAGAAAACAGTAACACTTGTTCAGAAGGAAAGAAAGCACAGCGCCCCAGATTCTATGTTGTCCTGGAGAGCTTGCAGAGCACTGGGGAAAGGCAGGCAGAGAATTCCCTGCTAGCACCTTCTCTGTGCCTGGGAAGCAGAAGTGTTCACATTGCATCGCAAGAATCACTTTTGTGCAGAAAACAGTAACACTTGTTCAGAAGGAAAGAAAGCACAGAGCCCCAGATTCTATGTTGTCCTGGAGAGCTTGCAGAGCACTGGGGAAAGGCAGGCAGAGAATTCCCTGCTAGCACCTTCTCTGTGCCTGGGAAGCAAAAGTGTTCACATTGCTTCACAGAATCGCTTTTGTGCAGAAAACAGTAACACTTGTTCAGAAGGAAAGAAAGCACAGCGCCCCAGATTCTATGTTGTCCTGGAGAGCTTGCAGAGCACTGGGGAAAGGCAGGCAGAGAATTCCCTGCTAGCACCTTCTCTGTGCCTGGGAAGCAGAAGTGTTCACATTTCTTCGCAGAATCGCTTTTGTGCAGAAAACAGTAACAGTTGTTCAGAACGAAAGAAAGCACAGAGCCCCAGATTTTATGTTGTCCTGGAGAGCTTGCAGAGCACTGGGGAAAGGCAGGCAGAGAATTCCCTGATAGCACCTTCTCTGTGCCTGTTCACATTGTTTTGCAGAATCGCTTTTGTGCAGAAAACAGTAACACTTGTTCAGAAGGAAAGAAAGCACAGAGCCCCAGATTTTATGTTGTCCTGGAGAGCTTGCAGAGCACTGGGGAAAGGCAGGCAGAGAATTCCCTGATAGCACCTTCTCTGTGCCTGTTCACATTGCTTCGCAGAATCGCTTTTGTGCAGAAAACAGTAACACTTGTTCAGAAGGAAAGAAAGCACAGCGCCCCAGATTCTATGTTGTCCTAGAGAGCTTGCAGAGCACTGGGGAAAGGCAGGCAGAGAATTCCCTGCTAGCACCTTCTCTGTGCCTGGGAAGCAGAAGTGTTCACATTGCTTCGCAAGAATCGCTTTTGTGCAGAAAACAGTAACAGTTGTTCAGAACAAAAGAAAGCACAGAGCCCCAGATTCTATGTTGTCCTGGAGAGCTTGCAGAGCACTGGGGAAAGGCAGGCAGAGAATTCCCTGCTAGCACCTTCTCTGTGCCTGGGAAGCAAAAGTGTTCACATTGCTTCACAGAATCGCTTTTGTGCAGAAAACAGTAACACTTGTTCAGAAGGAAAGAAAGCACAGAGCCCCAGATTCTATGTTGTCCTGGAGAGCTTGCAGAGCACTGGGGAAAGGCAGGCAGAGAATTCCTTGCTAGCACCTTCTCTGTGCCTGGGAAGCAGAAGTGTTCACATTGCTTCGCAGAATCGCTTTTGTGCAGAAAACAGTAACACTTGTTCAGAAGGAAAGAAAGCACAGCGCCCCAGATTCTATGTTGTCCTGGAGAGCTGGCAGAGCACTGGGGAAAGGCAGGCAGAGAATTCCCTGATAGCACCTTCTCTGTGCCTGTTCACATTGCTTCGCAGAATCGCTTTTGTGCAGAAAACAGTAACACTTGTTCAGAACGAAAGAAAGCACAGAGCCCCAGATTCTATGTTGTCCTGGAGAGCTTGCAGAGCACTGGGGAAAGGCAGGCAGAGAATTCCCTGCTAGCACCTTCTCTGTGCCTGGGAAGCAGAAGTGTAAACATTGCTTCGCAAGAATCGCTTTTGTGCAGAAAACAGTAACACTTGTTCAGAAGGAAAGAAAGCACAGAGCCCCAGATTCTATGTTGTCCTGGAGAGCTTGCAGAGCACTGGGGAAAGGCAGGCAGAGAATTCCCTGATAGCACCTTCTCTGTGCCTGTTCACATTGCTTCGCAGAATCGCTTTTGTGCAGAAAACAGTAACACTTGTTCAGAAGGAAAGAAAGCACAGAGCCCCAGATTCTATGTTGTCCTGGAGAGCTTGCAGAGCACTGGGGAAAGGCAGGCAGAGAATTCCCTGATAGCACCTTCTCTGTGCCTGTTCACATTGCTTCGCAAGAATCGCTTTTGTGCAGAAAACAGTAACACTTGTTCAGAAGGAAAGAAAGCACAGAGCCCCAGATTCTATGTTGTCCTGGAGAGGTTGCAGAGCACTGGAGAAAGGTAGGCAGAGAATTCCCTGCTAGCACCTTCTCTGTGCCTGGGAAGCAGAAGTGTTCACATTGCTTCGCAAGAATCGCTTTTGTGCAGAAAACAGTAACAGTTGTTCACAACGAAAGAAAGCACAGAGCCCCAGATTCTATGTTGTCCTGGAGAGCTTGCAGAGCACTGGGGAAAGGCAGGCAGAGATTTCCCTGATAGCACCTTCTCTGTGCCTGTTCACATTGTTTCGCAGAATCGCTTTTGTGCAGAAAACAGTAACACTTGTTCATAACGAAAGAAAGCACAGAGCCCCAGATTCTATGTTGTCCTGGAGAGCTTGCAGAGCACTGGGGAAAGGCAGGCAGAGAATTCCCTGATAGCACCTTCTCTGTGCCTGTTCACATTGCTTCGCAGAATCGCTTTTGTGCAGAAAACAGTAACACTTGTTCAGAAGGAAAGAAAGCACAGAGCCCCAGATTCTATGTTGTCTTCGAGAGCTTGCAGAGCACTGGGGAAAGGCAGGCAGAGAATTCCCTGCTAGCACCTTCTCTGTGCCTGGGAAGCAGAAGTGTTCACATTGCTTCGCAAGAATCGCTTTTGTGCAGAAAACAATAACACTTGTTCAGAAGGAAAGAAAGCACAGAGCCCCAGATTTTATGTTGTCCTGGAGAGCTTGCAGAGCACTGGGGAAAGGCAGGCAGAGAATTCCCTGATAGCACCTTCTCTGTGCCTGTTCACATTGCTTCGCAGAATCGCTTTTGTGCAGAAAACAGTAACACTTGTTCAGAAGGAAAGAAAGCACAGAGCCCCAGATTCTATGTTGTCCTGGAGAGCTTGCAGAGCACTGGGGAAAGGCAGGCAGAGAATTCCCTGATAGCACCTTCTCTGTGCCTGTTCACATTGCTTCGCAGAATCGCTTTTGTGCAGAAAACAGTAACACTTGTTCAGAAGGAAAGAAAGCACAGAGCCCCAGATTCTATGTTGTCCTGGAGAGCTTGCAGAGCACTGGGGAAAGGCAGGCAGAGAATTCCCTGCTAGCACCTTCTCTGTGCCTGTTCACATTGCTTCGCAGAATCGCTTTTGTGCAGAAAACAGTAACACTTGTTCAGAAGGAAAGAAAGCACAGAGCCCCAGATTCTATGTTGTCCTGGAGAGCTTGCAGAGCACTGGGGAAAGGTAGGCAGAGAATTCCCTGCTAGCACCTTCTCTGTGCCTGGGAAGCAGAAGTGTTCACATTGCTTCACAGAATCGCTTTTTGTGCAGAAAACAGTAACACTTGTTCAGAAGGAAAGAAAGCACAGAGCCCCAGATTTTATGTTGTCCTGGAGAGCTTGCAGAGCACTGGGGAAAGGCAGGCAGAGAATTCCCTGCTAGCACCTTCTCTGTGCCTGGGAAGCAAAAGTGTTCACATTGCTTCACAGAATCGCTTTTGTGCAGAAAACAGTAACACTTGTTCAGAAGGAAAGAAAGCACAGAGCCCCAGATTCTATGTTGTCCTGGAGAGCTTGCAGAGCACTGGGGAAAGGCAGGCAGAGAATTCCCTGCTAGCACCTTCTCTGTGCCTGGGAAGCAGAAGTGTTCACATTGCTTCGCAATAATCGCTTTTGTGCAGAAAACAGTAACAGTTGTTCAGAACGAAAGAAAGCACAGAGCCCCAGATTTTATGTTGTCCTGGAGAGCTTGCAGAGCACTGGGGAAAGGCAGGCAGAGAATTCCCTCATAGCACCTTCTCTGTGCCTGTTCACATTGCTTCGCAGAATCGCTTTTGTGCAGAAAACAGTAACACTTGTTCAGAAGGAAAGAAAGCACAGCGCCCCAGATTCTATGTTGTCCTGGAGAGCTTGCAGAGCACTGGGGAAAGGCAGGCAGAGAATTCCCTGCTAGCACCTTCTCTGTGCCTGGGAAGCAGAAGTGTTCACATTGCTTCGCAAGAATCGCTTTTGTGCAGAAAACAGTAACAGTTGTTCAGAACAAAAGAAAGCACAGAGCCCCAGATTCTATGTTGTCCTGGAGAGCTTGCAGAGCACTGGGGAAAGGCAGGCAGAGAATTCCCTGCTAGCACCTTCTCTGTGCCTGGGAAGCAGAAGTGTTCACATTGCTTCGCAGAATCGCTTTTGTGCAGAAAACAGTAACACTTGTTCAGAAGGAAAGAAAGCACAGAGCCCCAGATTTTATGTTGTCCTGGAGAGCTTGCAGAGCACTGGGGAAAGGCAGGCAGAGAATTCCCTGATAGCACCTTCTCTGTGCCTGTTCACATTGCTTCGCAGAATCGCTTTTGTGCAGAAAACAGTAACACTTGTTCAGAACGAAAGAAAGCACAGAGCCCCAGATTCTATGTTGTCCTGGAGAGCTTGCAGAGCACTGGGGAAAGGTAGGCAGAGAATTCCCTGCTAGCACCTTCTCTGTGCCTGGGAAGCAGAAGTGTTCACATTGCTTCGCAGAATCGTTTTTGTGCAGAAAACAGTAACACTTGTTCAGAAGGAAAGAAAGCACAGAGCCCCAGATTTTATGTTGTCCTGGAGAGCTTGCAGAGCACTGGGGAAAGGCAGGCAGAGAATTCCCTGCTAGCACCTTCTCTGTGCCTGTTCACATTGCTTCGCAGAATCGCTTTTGTGCAGAAAACAGTAACACTTGTTCAGAAGGAAAGAAAGCACAGAGCCCCAGATTTTATGTTGTCCTGGAGAGCTTGCAGAGCACTGGGGAAAGGCAGGCAGAGAATTCCCTGCTAGCACCTTCTCTGTGCCTGGGAAGCAGAAGTGTTCACATTGCTTCGCAGAATCACTTTTGTGCAGAAAACAGTAACACTTGTTCAGAAGGAAAGAAAGCACAGAGCCCCAGATTCTATGTTGTCCTGGAGAGCTTGCAGAGCACTGGGGAAAGGCAGGCAGAGAATTCCCTGCTAGCACCTTCTCTGTGCCTGGGAAGCAAAAGTGTTCACATTGCTTCACAGAATCGCTTTTGTGCAGAAAACAGTAACACTTGTTCAGAAGGAAAGAAAGCACAGCGCCCCAGATTCTATGTTGTCCTGGAGAGCTTGCAGAGCACTGGGGAAAGGCAGGCAGAGAATTCCCTGCTAGCACCTTCTCTGTGCCTGGGAAGCAGAAGTGTTCACATTTCTTCGCAGAATCGCTTTTGTGCAGAAAACAGTAACAGTTGTTCAGAAGGAAAGAAAGCACAGAGCCCCAGATTTTATGTTGTCCTGGAGAGCTTGCAGAGCACTGGGGAAAGGCAGGCAGAGAATTCCCTGATAGCACCTTCTCTGTGCCTGTTCACATTGTTTCGCAGAATCGCTTTTGTGCAGAAAACAGTAACACTTGTTCAGAAGGAAAGAAAGCACAGAGCCCCAGATTTTATGTTGTCCTGGAGAGCTTGCAGAGCACTGGGGAAAGGCAGGCAGAGAATTCCCTGCTAGCACCTTCTCTGTGCCTGTTCACATTGCTTCGCAGAATCGCTTTTGTGCAGAAAACAGTAACACTTGTTCAGAACGAAAGAAAGCACAGAGCCCCAGATTCTATGTTGTCCTGGAGAGCTTGCAGAGCACTGGGGAAAGGTAGGCAGAGAATTCCCTGCTAGCACCTTCTCTGTGCCTGGGAAGCAGAAGTGTTCACATTGCTTCGCAGAATCGTTTTTGTGCAGAAAACAGTAACACTTGTTCAGAAGGAAAGAAAGCACAGAGCCCCAGATTTTATGTTGTCCTGGAGAGCTTGCAGAGCACTGGGGAAAGGCAGGCAGAGAATTCCCTGCTAGCACCTTCTCTGTGCCTGTTCACATTGCTTCGCAGAATCGCTTTTGTGCAGAAAACAGTAACACTTGTTCAGAAGGAAAGAAAGCACAGAGCCCCAGATTTTATGTTGTCCTGGAGAGCTTGCAGAGCACTGGGGAAAGGCAGGCAGAGAATTCCCTGCTAGCACCTTCTCTGTGCCTGGGAAGCAGAAGTGTTCACATTGCTTCGCAGAATCACTTTTGTGCAGAAAACAGTAACACTTGTTCAGAAGGAAAGAAAGCACAGAGCCCCAGATTCTATGTTGTCCTGGAGAGCTTGCAGAGCACTGGGGAAAGGCAGGCAGAGAATTCCCTGCTAGCACCTTCTCTGTGCCTGGGAAGCAAAAGTGTTCACATTGCTTCACAGAATCGCTTTTGTGCAGAAAACAGTAACACTTGTTCAGAAGGAAAGAAAGCACAGCGCCCCAGATTCTATGTTGTCCTGGAGAGCTTGCAGAGCACTGGGGAAAGGCAGGCAGAGAATTCCCTGCTAGCACCTTCTCTGTGCCTGGGAAGCAGAAGTGTTCACATTTCTTCGCAGAATCGCTTTTGTGCAGAAAACAGTAACAGTTGTTCAGAAGGAAAGAAAGCACAGAGCCCCAGATTTTATGTTGTCCTGGAGAGCTTGCAGAGCACTGGGGAAAGGCAGGCAGAGAATTCCCTGATAGCACCTTCTCTGTGCCTGTTCACATTGTTTCGCAGAATCGCTTTTGTGCAGAAAACAGTAACACTTGTTCAGAAGGAAAGAAAGCACAGAGCCCCAGATTTTATGTTGTCCTGGAGAGCTTGCAGAGCACTGGGGAAAGGCAGGCAGAGAATTCCCTGCTAGCACCTTCTCTGTGCCTGGGAAGCAGAAGTGTTCACATTGCTTCGCAGAATCACTTTTGTGCAGAAAACAGTAACACTTGTTCAGAAGGAAAGAAAGCACAGAGCCCCAGATTCTATGTTGTCCTGGAGAGCTTGCAGAGCACTGGGGAAAGGCAGGCAGAGAATTCCCTGCTAGCACCTTCTCTGTGCCTGGGAAGCAAAAGTGTTCACATTGCTTCACAGAATCGCTTTTGTGCAGAAAACAGTAACACTTGTTCAGAAGGAAAGAAAGCACAGCGCCCCAGATTCTATGTTGTCCTGGAGAGCTTGCAGAGCACTGGGGAAAGGCAGGCAGAGAATTCCCTGCTAGCACCTTCTCTGTGCCTGGGAAGCAGAAGTGTTCACATTTCTTCGCAGAATCGCTTTTGTGCAGAAAACAGTAACAGTTGTTCAGAAGGAAAGAAAGCACAGAGCCCCAGATTTTATGTTGTCCTGGAGAGCTTGCAGAGCACTGGGGAAAGGCAGGCAGAGAATTCCCTGATAGCACCTTCTCTGTGCCTGTTCACATTGTTTCGCAGAATCGCTTTTGTGCAGAAAACAGTAACACTTGTTCAGAAGGAAAGAAAGCACAGAGCCCCAGATTTTATGTTGTCCTGGAGAGCTTGCAGAGCACTGGGGAAAGGCAGGCAGAGAATTCCCTGCTAGCACCTTCTCTGTGCCTCTTCACATTGCTTCGCAGAATCGCTTTTGTGCAGAAAACAGTAACACTTGTTCAGAAGGAAAGAAAGCACAGCGCCCCAGATTCTATGTTGTCCTGGAGAGCTTGCAGAGCACTGGGGAAAGGCAGGCAGAGAATTCCCTGCTAGCACCTTCTCTGTGCCTGGGAAGCAGAAGTGTTCACATTGCTTCGCAAGAATCGCTTTTGTGCAGAAAACAGTAACAGTTGTTCAGAACAAAAGAAAGCACAGAGCCCCAGATTCTATGTTGTCCTGGAGAGCTTGCAGAGCACTGGGGAAAGGCAGGCAGAGAATTCCCTGCTAGCACCTTCTCTGTGCCTGTGAAGCAGAAGTGTTCACATTGCTTCACAGAATCGCTTTTGTGCAGAAAACAGTAACACTTGTTCAGAAGGAAAGAAAGCACAGAGCCCCAGATTCTATGTTGTCCTGGAGAACTTGCAGAGCACTGGGGAAAGGCAGGCAGAGAATTCCCTGATAGCACCTTCTCTGTGCCTGGGAAGCAGAAGTGTTCACATTGCTTCGCAGAATCGCTTTTGTGCAGAAAACAGTAACACTTGTTCAGAAGGAAAGAAAGCACAGCGCCCCAGATTCTATGTTGTCCTGGAGAGCTTGCAGAGCACTGGGGAAAGGCAGGCAGAGAATTCCCTGCTAGCACCTTCTCTGTGCCTGGGAAGCAGAAGTGTTCACATTGCTTCGCAGAATCGCTTTTGTGCAGAAAACAGTAACACTTGTTCAGAAGGAAAGAAAGCACAGCGCCCCAGATTCTATGTTGTCCTGGAGAGCTTGCAGAGCACTGGGGAAAGGCAGGCAGAGAATTCCCTGATAGCACCTTCTCTGTGCCTGTTCACATTGCTTCGCAGAATCGCTTTTGTGCAGAAAACAGTAACACTTGTTCAGAAGGAAAGAAAGCACAGAGCCCCAGATTCTATGTTGTCCTGGAGAGCTTGCAGAGCACTGGGGAAAGGCAGGCAGAGAATTCCCTGCTAGCACCTTCTCTGTGCCTGGGAAGCAGAAGTGTTCACATTGCTTCGCAAGAATCGCTTTTGTGCAGAAAACAGTAACAGTTGTTCAGAATAAAAGAAAGCACAGAGCCCCAGATTCTATGTTGTCCTGGAGAGCTTGCAGAGCACTGGGGAAAGGCAGGCAGAGAATTCCCTGCTAGCACCTTCTCTGTGCCTGGGAAGCAAAAGTGTTCACATTGCTTCACAGAATCGCTTTTGTGCAGAAAACAGTAACACTTGTTCAGAAGGAAAGAAAGCACAGAGCCCCAGATTCTATGTTGTCCTGGAGAGCTTGCAGAGCACTGGGGAAAGGCAGGCAGAGAATTCCCTGCTAGCACCTTCTCTGTGCCTGTTCACATTGCTTCGCAGAATCGCTTTTGTGCAGAAAACAGTAACACTTGTTCAGAAGGAAAGAAAGCACAGCGCCCCAGATTCTATGTTGTCCTGGAGAGCTTGCAGAGCACTGGGGAAAGGCAGGCAGAGAATTCCCTGCTAGCACCTTCTCTGTGCCTGGGAAGCAGAAGTGTTCACATTGCTTCGCAAGAATCGCTTTTGTGCAGAAAACAGTAACAGTTGTTCAGAACAAAAGAAAGCACAGAGCCCCAGATTCTATGTTGTCCTGGAGAGCTTGCAGAGCACTGGGGAAAGGCAGGCAGAGAATTCCCTGCTAGCACCTTCTCTGTGCCTGGGAAGCAAAAGTGTTCACATTGCTTCACAGAATCGCTTTTGTGCAGAAAACAGTAACACTTGTTCAGAAGGAAAGAAAGCACAGCGCCCCAGATTCTATGTTGTCCTGGAGAGCTTGCAGAGCACTGGGGAAAGGCAGGCAGAGAATTCCCTGCTAGCACCTTCTCTGTGCCTGGGAAGCAGAAGTGTTCACATTGCTTCGCAAGAATCGCTTTTGTGCAGAAAACAGTAACACTTGTTCAGAAGGAAAGAAAGCACAGAGCCCCAGATTCTATGTTGTCCTGGAGAGCTTGCAGAGCACTGGGGAAAGGCAGGCAGAGAATTCCCTGATAGCACCTTCTCTGTGCCTGGGAAGCAGAAGTGTTCACATTGCTTCGCAGAATCGCTTTTGTGCAGAAAACAGTAACACTTGTTCAGAAGGAAAGAAAGCACAGAGCCCCAGATTTTATGTTGTCCTGGAGAGCTTGCAGAGCACTGGGGAAAGGCAGGCAGAGAATTCCCTGCTAGCACCTTCTCTGTGCCTGGGAAGCAGAAGTGTTCACATTGCTTCGCAGAATCACTTTTGTGCAGAAAACAGTAACACTTGTTCAGAAGGAAAGAAAGCACAGAGCCCCAGATTCTATGTTGTCCTGGAGAGCTTGCAGAGCACTGGGGAAAGGCAGGCAGAGAATTCCCTGCTAGCACCTTCTCTGTGCCTGGGAAGCAAAAGTGTTCACATTGCTTCACAGAATCGCTTTTGTGCAGAAAACAGTAACACTTGTTCAGAAGGAAAGAAAGCACAGCGCCCCAGATTCTATGTTGTCCTGGAGAGCTTGCAGAGCACTGGGGAAAGGCAGGCAGAGAATTCCCTGCTAGCACCTTCTCTGTGCCTGGGAAGCAGAAGTGTTCACATTTCTTCGCAGAATCGCTTTTGTGCAGAAAACAGTAACAGTTGTTCAGAAGGAAAGAAAGCACAGAGCCCCAGATTTTATGTTGTCCTGGAGAGCTTGCAGAGCACTGGGGAAAGGCAGGCAGAGAATTCCCTGATAGCACCTTCTCTGTGCCTGTTCACATTGTTTCGCAGAATCGCTTTTGTGCAGAAAACAGTAACACTTGTTCAGAAGGAAAGAAAGCACAGAGCCCCAGATTTTATGTTGTCCTGGAGAGCTTGCAGAGCACTGGGGAAAGGCAGGCAGAGAATTCCCTGATAGCACCTTCTCTGTGCCTGTTCACATTGCTTCGCAGAATCGCTTTTGTGCAGAAAACAGTAACACTTGTTCAGAACGAAAGAAAGCACAGCGCCCCAGATTCTATGTTGTCCTGGAGAGCTTGCAGAGCACTGGGGAAAGGCAGGCAGAGAATTCCCTGCTAGCACCTTCTCTGTGCCTGGGAAGCAGAAGTGTTCACATTGCTTCACAGAATCGCTTTTGTGCAGAAAACAGTAACACTTGTTCAGAAGGAAAGAAAGCACAGAGCCCCAGATTCTATGTTGTCCTGGAGAGCTTGCAGAGCACTGGGGAAAGGCAGGCAGAGATTTCCCTGATAGCACCTTCTCTGTGCCTGGGAAGCAGAAGTGTTCACATTGCTTCGCAAGAATCGCTTTTGTGCAGAAAACAGTAACACTTGTTCAGAAGGAAAGAAAGCACAGAGCCCCAGATTTTATGTTGTCCTGGAGAGCTTGCAGAGCACTGGGGAAAGGCAGGCAGAGAATTCCCTGATAGCACCTTCTCTGTGCCTGGGAAGCAGAAGTGTTCACATTGCTTCGCAGAATCGCTTTTGTGCAGAAAACAGTAACACTTGTTCAGAAGGAAAGAAAGCACAGCGCCCCAGATTCTATGTTGTCCTGGAGAGCTTGCAGAGCACTGGGGAAAGGCAGGCAGAGAATTCCCTGCTAGCACCTTCTCTGTGCCTGGGAAGCAGAAGTGTTCACATTGCTTCGCAGAATCGCTTTTGTGCAGAAAACAGTAACACTTGTTCAGAAGGAAAGAAAGCACAGCGCCCCAGATTCTATGTTGTCCTGGAGAGCTTGCAGAGCACTGGGGAAAGGCAGGCAGAGAATTCCCTGATAGCACCTTCTCTGTGCCTGTTCACATTGCTTCGCAGAATCGCTTTTGTGCAGAAAACAGTAACACTTGTTCAGAAGGAAAGAAAGCACAGAGCCCCAGATTCTATGTTGTCCTGGAGAGCTTGCAGAGCACTGGGGAAAGGCAGGCAGAGAATTCCCTGCTAGCACCTTCTCTGTGCCTGGGAAGCAGAAGTGTTCACATTGCTTCGCAAGAATCGCTTTTGTGCAGAAAACAGTAACACTTGTTCAGAAGGAAAGAAAGCACAGAGCCCCAGATTCTATGTTGTCCTGGAGAGCTTGCAGAGCACTGGGGAAAGGCAGGCAGAGAATTCCCTGCTAGCACCTTCTCTGTGCCTGGGAAGCAAAAGTGTTCACATTGCTTCACAGAATCGCTTTTGTGCAGAAAACAGTAACACTTGTTCAGAAGGAAAGAAAGCACAGAGCCCCAGATTCTATGTTGTCCTGGAGAGCTTGCAGAGCACTGGGGAAAGGCAGGCAGAGAATTCCCTGCTAGCACCTTCTCTGTGCCTGGGAAGCAGAAGTGTTCACATTGCTTCGCAGAATCGCTTTTGTGCAGAAAACAGTAACACTTGTTCAGAAGGAAAGAAAGCACAGAGCCCCAGATTTTATGTTGTCCTGGAGAGCTTGCAGAGCACTGGGGAAAGGCAGGCAGAGAATTCCCTGCTAGCACCTTCTCTGTGCCTGGGAAGCAGAAGTGTTCACATTGCTTCGCAGAATCGCTTTTGTGCAGAAAACAGTAACACTTGTTCAGAAGGAAAGAAAGCACAGAGCCCCAGATTTTATGTTGTCCTGGAGAGCTTGCAGAGCACTGGGGAAAGGCAGGCAGAGAATTCCCTGCTAGCACCTTCTCTGTGCCTGGGAAGCAGAAGTGTTCACATTGCTTCGCAAGAATCGCTTTTGTGCAGAAAACAGTGACACTTGTTCAGAACGAAAGAAAGCACAGAGCCCCAGATTCTATGTTGTCCTGGAGAGCTTGCAGAGCACTGGGGAAAGGCAGGCAGAGAATTCCCTGCTAGCACCTTCTCTGTGCCTGGGAAGCAGAAGTGTTCACATTGCTTCGCAAGAATCGCTTTTGTGCAGAAAACAGTAACACTTGTTCAGAAGGAAAGAAAGCACAGAGCCCCAGATTTTATGTTGTCCTGGAGAGCTTGCAGAGCACTGGGGAAAGGCAGGCAGAGAATTCCCTGCTAGCACCTTCTCTGTGCCTGGGAAGCAGAAGTGTTCACATTGCTTCTCAGAATCGCTTTTGTGCAGAAAACAGTAACACTTGTTCAGAAGGAAAGAAAGCACAGCGCCCCAGATTCTATGTTGTCCTGGAGAGCTTGCAGAGCACTGGGGAAAGGCAGGCAGAGAATTCCCTGCTAGCACCTTCTCTGTGCCTGGGAAGCAGAAGTGTTCACATTGCTTCGCAAGAATCACTTTTGTGCAGAAAACAATAACACTTGTTCAGAAGGAAAGAAAGCACAGAGCCCCAGATTCTATGTTGTCCTGGAGAGCTTGCAGAGCACTGGGGAAAGGCAGGCAGAGAATTCCCTGCTAGCACCTTCTCTGTGCCTGGGAAGCAAAAGTGTTCACATTGCTTCACAGAATCGCTTTTGTGCAGAAAACAGTAACACTTGTTCAGAAGGAAAGAAAGCACAGCGCCCCAGATTCTATGTTGTCCTGGAGAGCTTGCAGAGCACTGGGGAAAGGCAGGCAGAGAATTCCCTGCTAGCACCTTCTCTGTGCCTGGGAAGCAGAAGTGTTCACATTTCTTCGCAGAATCGCTTTTGTGCAGAAAACAGTAACAGTTGTTCAGAACGAAAGAAAGCACAGAGCCCCAGATTTTATGTTGTCCTGGAGAGCTTGCAGAGCACTGGGGAAAGGCAGGCAGAGAATTCCCTGATAGCACCTTCTCTGTGCCTGTTCACATTGTTTTGCAGAATCGCTTTTGTGCAGAAAACAGTAACACTTGTTCAGAAGGAAAGAAAGCACAGAGCCCCAGATTTTATGTTGTCCTGGAGAGCTTGCAGAGCACTGGGGAAAGGCAGGCAGAGAATTCCCTGATAGCACCTTCTCTGTGCCTGTTCACATTGCTTCGCAGAATCGCTTTTGTGCAGAAAACAGTAACACTTGTTCAGAAGGAAAGAAAGCACAGCGCCCCAGATTCTATGTTGTCCTGGAGAGCTTGCAGAGCACTGGGGAAAGGCAGGCAGAGAATTCCCTGCTAGCACCTTCTCTGTGCCTGGGAAGCAGAAGTGTTCACATTGCTTCGCAAGAATCGCTTTTGTGCAGAAAACAGTAACAGTTGTTCAGAACAAAAGAAAGCACAGAGCCCCAGATTCTATGTTGTCCTGGAGAGCTTGCAGAGCACTGGGGAAAGGCAGGCAGAGAATTCCCTGCTAGCACCTTCTCTGTGCCTGGGAAGCAAAAGTGTTCACATTGCTTCACAGAATCGCTTTTGTGCAGAAAACAGTAACACTTGTTCAGAAGGAAAGAAAGCACAGAGCCCCAGATTCTATGTTGTCCTGGAGAGCTTGCAGAGCACTGGGGAAAGGCAGGCAGAGAATTCCCTGCTAGCACCTTCTCTGTGCCTGGGAAGCAGAAGTGTTCACATTGCTTCACAGAATCGCTTTTGTGCAGAAAACAGTAACAGTTGTTCAGAAGGAAAGAAAGCACAGAGCCCCAGATTTTATGTTGTCCTGGAGAGCTTGCAGAGCACTGGGGAAAGGCAGGCAGAGAATTCCCTGATAGTACCTTCTCTGTGCCTGGGAAGCAGAAGTGTTCACATTGCTTCGCAGAATCGCTTTTGTGCAGAAAACAGTAACACTTGTTCAGAAGGAAAGAAAGCACAGCGCCCCAGATTCTATGTTGTCCTGGAGAGCTTGCAGAGCACTGGGGAAAGGCAGGCAGAGAATTCCCTGCTAGCACCTTCTCTGTGCCTGGGAAGCAGAAGTGTTCACATTGCTTCGCAGAATCGCTTTTGTGCAGAAAACAGTAACAGTTGTTCAGAACGAAAGAAAGCACAGAGCCCCAGATTTTATGTTGTCCTGGAGAGCTTGCAGAGCACTGGGGAAAGGCAGGCAGAGAATTCCCTGATAGCACCTTCTCTGTGCCTGTTCACATTGCTTCGCAGAATCGCTTTTGTGCAGAAAACAGTAACACTTGTTCAGAAGGAAAGAAAGCACAGCGCCTCAGATTCTATGTTGTCCTGGAGAGCTTGCAGAGCACTGGGGAAAGGCAGGCAGAGAATTCCCTGCTAGCACCTTCTCTGTGCCTGGGAAGCAGAAGTGTTCACATTGCTTCGCAAGAATCGCTTTTGTGCAGAAAACAGTAACACTTGTTCAGAACGAAAGAAAGCACAGAGCCCCAGATTTTATGTTGTCCTGGAGAGCTTGCAGAGCACTGGGGAAAGGCAGGCAGAGAATTCCTTGCTAGCACCTTCTCTGTGCCTGGGAAGCAGAAGTGTTCACATTGCTTCGCAGAATCGCTTTTGTGCAGAAAACAGTAACACTTGTTCAGAAGGAAAGAAAGCACAGAGCCCCAGATTTTACGTTGTCCTGGAGAGCTTGCAGAGCACTGGGGAAAGGCAGGCAGAGAATTCCCTGATAGCACCTTCTCTGTGCCTGTTCACATTGCTTCGCAGAATCGCTTTTGTGCAGAAAACAGTAACACTTGTTCAGAAGGAAAGAAAGCACAGAGCCCCAGATTCTATGTTGTCCTGGAGAGCTTGCAGAGCACTGGGGAAAGGCAGGCAGAGAATTCCCTGCTAGCACCTTCTCTGTGCCTGGGAAGCAGAAGTGTTCACATTGCTTCGCAGAATCGCTTTTGTGCAGAAAACAGTAACACTTGTTCAGAAGGAAAGAAAGCACAGAGCCCCAGATTTTATGTTGTCCTGGAGAGCTTGCAGAGCACTGGGGAAAGGCAGGCAGAGAATTCCCTGATAGCACCTTCTCTGTGCCTGGGAAGCAGAAGTGTTCACATTGCTTCGCAAGAATCGCTTTTGTGCAGAAAACAGTAACACTTGTTCAGAACGAAAGAAAGCACAGAGCCCCAGATTTTATGTTGTCCTGGAGAGCTTGCAGAGCACTGGGGAAAGGCAGGCAGAGAATTCCTTGCTAGCACCTTCTCTGTGCCTGGGAAGCAGAAGTGTTCACATTGCTTCGCAGAATCGCTTTTGTGCAGAAAACAGTAACACTTGTTCAGAAGGAAAGAAAGCACAGAGCCCCAGATTCTATGTTGTCCTGGAGAGCTTGCAGAGCACTGGGGAAAGGCAGGCAGAGAATTCCCTGATAGCACCTTCTCTGTGCCTCTTCACATTGCTTCGCAGAATCGCTTTTGTGCAGAAAACATTAACACTTGTTCAGAACGAAAGAAAGCACAGAGCCCCAGATTCTATGTTGTCCTGGAGAGCTTGCAGAGCACTGGGGAAAGGCAGGCAGAGAATTCCCTGATAGCACCTTCTCTGTGCCTGGGAAGCAAAAGTGTTCACATTGCTTCACAGAATCGCTTTTGTGCAGAAAACAGTAACACTTGTTCAGAACGAAAGAAAGCACAGAGCCCCAGATTTTATGTTGTCCTGGAGAGCTTGCAGAGCACTGGGGAAAGGCAGGCAGAGAATTCCCTGATAGCACCTTCTCTGTGCCTGTTCACATTGCTTCGCAGAATCACTTTTGTGCAGAAAACAGTAACACTTGTTCAGAACGAAAGAAAGCACAGAGCCCCAGATTTTATGTTGTCCTGGAGAGCTTGCAGAGCACTGGGGAAAGGCAGGCAGAGAATTCCCTGATAGCACCTTCTCTGTGCCTGTTCACATTGCTTCGCAGAATCGCTTTTGTGCAGAAAACAGTAACACTTGTTCAGAAGGAAAGAAAGCACAGCGCCCCAGATTCTATGTTGTCCTGGAGAGCTTGCAGAGCACTGGGGAAAGGCAGGCAGAGAATTCCCTGCTAGCACCTTCTCTGTGCCTGGGAAGCAGAAGTGTTCACATTGCTTCGCAAGAATCGCTTTTGTGCAGAAAACAGTAACACTTGTTCAGAAGGAAAGAAAGCACAGAGCCCCAGATTTTATGTTGTCCTGGAGAGCTTGCAGAGCACTGGGGAAAGGCAGGCAGAGAATTCCCTGATAGCACCTTCTCTGTGCCTGTTCACATTGCTTCGCAGAATCGCTTTTGTGCAGAAAACAGTAACACTTGTTCAGAAGGAAAGAAAGCACAGCGCCCCAGATTCTATGTTGTCCTGGAGAGCTTGCAGAGCACTGGGGAAAGGCAGGCAGAGAATTCCCTGCTAGCACCTTCTCTGTGCCTGGGAAGCAGAAGTGTTCACATTGCTTCGCAGAATCGCTTTTGTGCAGAAAACAGTAACACTTGTTCAGAAGGAAAGAAAGCACAGCGCCCCAGATTCTATGTTGTCCTGGAGAGCTTGCAGAGCACTGGGGAAAGGCAGGCAGAGAATTCCCTGCTAGCACCTTCTCTGTGCCTGGGAAGCAGAAGTGTTCACATTGCTTCGCAAGAATCGCTTTTGTGCAGAAAACAGTAACAGTTGTTCAGAACGAAAGAAAGCACAGAGCCCCAGATTCTATGTTGTCCTGGAGAGCTTGCAGAGCACTGGGGAAAGGCAGGCAGAGAATTCCCTGCTAGCACCTTCTCTGTGCCTGGGAAGCAGAAGTGTTCACATTGCTTCGCAGAATCGCTTTTGTGCAGAAAACTGTAACACTTGTTCAGAAGGAAAGAAAGCACAGCGCCCCAGATTCTATGTTGTCCTGGAGAGCTTGCAGAGCACTGGGGAAAGGCAGGCAGAGAATTCCCTGCTAGCACCTTCTCTGTGCCTGGGAAGCAGAAGTGTTCACATTGCTTCGCAAGAATCGCTTTTGTGCAGAAAACAGTAACAGTTGTTCAGAACGAAAGAAAGCACAGAGCCCCAGATTCTATGTTGTCCTGGAGAGCTTGCAGAGCACTGGGGAAAGGCAGGCAGAGAATTCCCTGCTAGCACCTTCTCTGTGCCTGGGAAGCAGAAGTGTTCACATTGCTTCGCAGAATCGCTTTTGTGCAGAAAACAGTAACACTTGTTCAGAAGGAAAGAAAGCACAGCGCCCCAGATTCTATGTTGTCCTGGAGAGCTTGCAGAGCACTGGGGAAAGGCAGGCAGAGAATTCCCTGCTAGCACCTTCTCTGTGCCTGGGAAGCAGAAGTGTTCACATTGCTTCGCAAGAATCGCTTTTGTGCAGAAAACAGTAACAGTTGTTCAGAACGAAAGAAAGCACAGAGCCCCAGATTTTATGTTGTCCTGGAGAGCTTGCAGAGCACTGGGGAAAGGCAGGCAGAGAATTCCCTGCTAGCACCTTCTCTGTGCCTGGGAAGCAGAAGTGTTCACATTGCTTCGCAGAATCGCTTTTGTGCAGAAAACAGTAACACTTGTTCAGAAGGAAAGAAAGCACAGAGCCCCAGATTTTATGTTGTCCTGGAGAGCTTGCAGAGCACTGGGGAAAGGCAGGCAGAGAATTCCCTGCTAGCACCTTCTCTGTGCCTGGGAAGCAGAAGTGTTCACATTGCTTCGCAGAATCGCTTTTGTGCAGAAAACAGTAACACTTGTTCAGAAGGAAAGAAAGCACAGAGCCCCAGATTTTATGTTGTCCTGGAGAGCTTGCAGAGCACTGGGGAAAGGCAGGCAGAGAATTCCCTGCTAGCACCTTCTCTGTGCCTGGGAAGCAGAAGTGTTCACATTGCTTCGCAAGAATCGCTTTTGTGCAGAAAACAGTAACACTTGTTCAGAAGGAAAGAAAGCACAGAGCCCCAGATTTTATGTTGTCCTGGAGAGCTTGCAGAGCACTGGGGAAAGGCAGGCAGAGAATTCCCTGATAGCACCTTCTCTGTGCCTGTTCACATTGCTTCGCAGAATCACTTTTGTGCAGAAAACAGTAACACTTGTTCAGAACGAAAGAAAGCACAGAGCCCCAGATTTTATGTTGTCCTGGAGAGCTTGCAGAGCACTGGGGAAAGGCAGGCAGAGAATTCCCTGCTAGCACCTTCTCTGTGCCTGTTCACATTGCTTCGCAGAATCGCTTTTGTGCAGAAAACAGTAACACTTGTTCAGAAGGAAAGAAAGCACAGAGCCCCAGATTCTATGTTGTCCTGGAGAGCTTGCAGAGCACTGGGGAAAGGCAGGCAGAGAATTCCCTGCTAGCACCTTCTCTGTGCCTGGGAAGCAGAAGTGTTCACATTGCTTCGCAAGAATCGCTTTTGTGCAGAAAACAGTAACACTTGTTCAGAAGGAAAGAAAGCACAGAGCCCCAGATTTTATGTTGTCCTGGAGAGCTTGCAGAGCACTGGGGAAAGGCAGGCAGAGAATTCCCTGATAGCACCTTCTCTGTGCCTGTTCACATTGCTTCGCAGAATCGCTTTTGTGCAGAAAACAGTAACACTTGTTCAGAAGGAAAGAAAGCACAGAGCCCCAGATTCTATGTTGTCCTGGAGAGCTTGCAGAGCACTGGGGAAAGGCAGGCAGAGAATTCCCTGATAGCACCTTCTCTGTGCCTGTTCACATTGCTTCGCAGAATCGCTTTTGTGCAGAAAACAGTAACACTTGTTCAGAAGGAAAGAAAGCACAGAGCCCCAGATTTTACGTTGTCCTGGAGAGCTTGCAGAGCACTGGGGAAAGGCAGGCAGAGAATTCCCTGATAGCACCTTCTCTGTGCCTGTTCACATTGCTTCGCAGAATCGCTTTTGTGCAGAAAACAGTAACACTTGTTCAGAACGAAAGAAAGCACAGAGCCCCAGATTCTATGTTGTCCTGGAGAGCTTGCAGAGCACTGGGGAAAGGCAGGCAGAGAATTCCCTGCTAGCACCTTCTCTGTGCCTGGGAAGCAGAAGTGTTCACATTGCTTCGCAGAATCGCTTTTGTGCAGAAAACAGTAACACTTGTTCAGAAGGAAAGAAAGCACAGAGCCCCAGATTTTATGTTGTCCTGGAGAGCTTGCAGAGCACTGGGGAAAGGCAGGCAGAGAATTCCCTGCTAGCACCTTCTCTGTGCCTGGGAAGCAGAAGTGTTCACATTGCTTCGCAAGAATCGCTTTTGTGCAGAAAACAGTAACACTTGTTCAGAACGAAAGAAAGCACAGAGCCCCAGATTTTATGTTGTCCTGGAGAGCTTGCAGAGCACTGGGGAAAGGCAGGCAGAGAATTCCTTGCTAGCACCTTCTCTGTGCCTGGGAAGCAGAAGTGTTCACATTGCTTCGCAGAATCGCTTTTGTGCAGAAAACAGTAACACTTGTTCAGAAGGAAAGAAAGCACAGAGCCCCAGATTTTACGTTGTCCTGGAGAGCTTGCAGAGCACTGGGGAAAGGCAGGCAGAGAATTCCCTGATAGCACCTTCTCTGTGCCTGTTCACATTGCTTCGCAGAATCGCTTTTGTGCAGAAAACAGTAACACTTGTTCAGAAGGAAAGAAAGCACAGAGCCCCAGATTCTATGTTGTCCTGGAGAGCTTGCAGAGCACTGGGGAAAGGCAGGCAGAGAATTCCCTGCTAGCACCTTCTCTGTGCCTGGGAAGCAGAAGTGTTCACATTGCTTCGCAGAATCGCTTTTGTGCAGAAAACAGTAACACTTGTTCAGAAGGAAAGAAAGCACAGAGCCCCAGATTTTATGTTGTCCTGGAGAGCTTGCAGAGCACTGGGGAAAGGCAGGCAGAGAATTCCCTGATAGCACCTTCTCTGTGCCTGGGAAGCAGAAGTGTTCACATTGCTTCGCAAGAATCGCTTTTGTGCAGAAAACAGTAACACTTGTTCAGAACGAAAGAAAGCACAGAGCCCCAGATTTTATGTTGTCCTGGAGAGCTTGCAGAGCACTGGGGAAAGGCAGGCAGAGAATTACTTGCTAGCACCTTCTCTGTGCCTGGGAAGCAGAAGTGTTCTCATTGCTTCGCAGAATCGCTTTTGTGCAGAAAACAGTAACACTTGTTCAGAAGGAAAGAAAGCACAGAGCCCCAGATTCTATGTTGTCCTGGAGAGCTTGCAGAGCACTGGGGAAAGGCAGGCAGAGAATTCCCTGATAGCACCTTCTCTGTGCCTCTTCACATTGCTTCGCAGAATCGCTTTTGTGCAGAAAACATTAACACTTGTTCAGAACGAAAGAAAGCACAGAGCCCCAGATTCTATGTTGTCCTGGAGAGCTTGCAGAGCACTGGGGAAAGGCAGGCAGAGAATTCCCTGCTAGCACCTTCTCTGTGCCTGGGAAGCAAAAGTGTTCACATTGCTTCACAGAATCGCTTTTGTGCAGAAAACAGTAACACTTGTTCAGAACGAAAGAAAGCACAGAGCCCCAGATTTTATGTTGTCCTGGAGAGCTTGCAGAGCACTGGGGAAAGGCAGGCAGAGAATTCCCTGATAGCACCTTCTCTGTGCCTGTTCACATTGCTTCGCAGAATCACTTTTGTGCAGAAAACAGTAACACTTGTTCAGAACGAAAGAAAGCACAGAGCCCCAGATTTTACGTTGTCCTGGAGAGCTTGCAGAGCACTGGGGAAAGGCAGGCAGAGAATTCCCTGATAGCACCTTCTCTGTGCCTGTTCACATTGCTTCGCAGAATCGCTTTTGTGCAGAAAACAGTAACACTTGTTCAGAAGGAAAGAAAGCACAGCGCCCCAGATTCTATGTTGTCCTGGAGAGCTTGCAGAGCACTGGGGAAAGGCAGGCAGAGAATTCCCTGCTAGCACCTTCTCTGTGCCTGGGAAGCAGAAGTGTTCACATTGCTTCGCAGAATCGCTTTTGTGCAGAAAACAGTAACACTTTTTCAGAAGGAAAGAAAGCACAGAGCCCCAGATTTTATGTTGTCCTGGAGAGCTTGCAGAGCACTGGGGAAAGGCAGGCAGAGAATTCCCTGCTAGCACCTTCTCTGTGCCTGGGAAGCAGAAGTGTTCACATTGCTTCGCAAGAATCGCTTTTGTGCAGAAAACAGTAACACTTGTTCAGAAGGAAAGAAAGCACAGAGCCCCAGATTTTATGTTGTCCTGGAGAGCTTGCAGAGCACTGGGGAAAGGCAGGCAGAGAATTCCCTGCTAGCACCTTCTCTGTGCCTGGGAAGCAGAAGTGTTCACATTGCTTCGCAAGAATCGCTTTTGTGCAGAAAACAGTAACACTTGTTCAGAAGGAAAGAAAGCACAGAGCCCCAGATTTTATGTTGTCCTGGAGAGCTTGCAGAACACTGGGGAAAGGCAGGCAGAGAATTCCCTGATAGCACTTTCTCTGTGCCTGTTCGCATTGTTTCGCAGAATCGCTTTTGTGCAGAAAACAGTAACACTTGTTCAGAACGAAAGAAAGCACAGAGCCCCAGATTCTATGTTGTCCTGGAGAGCTTGCAGAGCACTGGGGAAAGGCAGGCAGAGAATTCCCTGCTAGCACCTTCTCTGTGCCTGGGAAGCAGAAGTGTTCACATTGCTTCGCAGAATCGCTTTTGTGCAGAAAACAGTAACACTTGTTCAGAAGCAAAGAAAGCACAGAGCCCCAGATTCTATGTTGTCCTGGAGAGCTTGCAGAGCACTGGGGAAAGGCAGGCAGAGAATTCCCTGCTAGCACCTTCTCTGTGCCTGGGAAGCAGAAGTGTTCACATTGCTTCGCAGAATCGCTTTTGTGCAGAAAACAGTAACACTTGTTCAGAAGGAAAGAAAGCACAGAGCCCCAGATTTTATGTTGTCCTGGAGAGCTTGCAGAGCACTGGGGAAAGGCAGGCAGAGAATTCCCTGCTAGCACCTTCTCTGTGCCTGGGAAGCAGAAGTGTTCACATTGCTTCGCAGAATCGCTTTTGTGCAGAAAACAGTAACACTTGTTCAGAAGGAAAGAAAGCACAGAGCCCCAGATTTTATGTTGTCCTGGAGAGCTTGCAGAGCACTGGGGAAAGGCAGGCAGAGAATTCCCTGCTAGCACCTTCTCTGTGCCTGGGAAGCAGAAGTGTTCACATTGCTTCGCAAGAATCGCTTTTGTGCAGAAAACAGTAACAGTTGTTCAGAACGAAAGAAAGCACAGACCCCAGATTCTATGTTGTCCTGGAGAGCTTGCAGAGCACTGGGGAAAGGCAGGCAGAGAATTCCCTGCTAGCACCTTCTCTGTGCCTGGGAAGCAGAAGTGTTCACATTGCTTCGCAAGAATCGCTTTTGTGCAGAAAACAGTAACACTTGTTCAGAAGGAAAGAAAGCACAGAACCCCAGATTTTATGTTGTCCTGGAGAGCTTGCAGAGCACTGGGGAAAGGCAGGCAGAGAATTCCTTGCCAGCACCTTATCTGTGCCTGGGAAGCAGAAGTGTTCACATTGCTTCGCAAGAATCGCTTTTGTGCAGAAAACAGTAACACTTGTTCAGAAGGAAAGAAAGCACAGAGCCCCAGATTTTATGTTGTCCTGGAGAGCTTGCAGAGCACTGGGGAAAGGCAGGCAGAGAATTCCCTGATAGCACTTTCTCTGTGCCTGTTCACATTGTTTCGCAGAATCGCTTTTGTGCAGAAAACAGTAACACTTGTTCAGAACGAAAGAAAGCACAGAGCCCCAGATTCTATGTTGTCCTGGAGAGCTTGCAGAGCACTGGGGAAAGGCAGGCAGAGAATTCCCTGCTAGCACCTTCTCTGTGCCTGGGAAGCAGAAGTGTTCACATTGCTTCGCAGAATCGCTTTTGTGCAGAAAACAGTAACACTTGTTCAGAACGAAAGAAAGCACAGAGCCCCAGATTCTATGTTGTCCTGGAGAGCTTGCAGAGCACTGGGGAAAGGCAGGCAGAGAATTCCCTGCTAGCACCTTCTCTGTGCCTGGGAAGCAGAAGTGTTCACATTGCTTCGCAGAATCGCTTTTGTGCAGAAAACAGTAACACTTGTTCAGAAGGAAAGAAAGCACAGAGCCCCAGATTCTATGTTGTCCTGGAGAGCTTGCAGAGCACTGGGGAAAGGCAGGCAGAGAATTCCCTGCTAGCACCTTCTCTGTGCCTGGGAAGCAGAAGTGTTCACATTGCTTCGCAAGAATCGCTTTTGTGCAGAAAACAGTAACAGTTGTTCAGAACGAAAGAAAGCAGAGAGCCCCAGATTCTATGTTGTCCTGGAGAGCTTGCAGAGCACTGGGGAAAGGCAGGCAGAGTATTCCCTGCTAGCACCTTCTCTGTGCCTGGGAAGCAGAAGTGTTCACATTGCTTCGCAGAATCGCTTTTGTGCAGAAAACAGTAACACTTGTTCAGAAGGAAAGAAAGCACAGAGCCCCAGATTTTATGTTGTCCTGGAGAGCTTGCAGAGCACTGGGGAAAGGCAGGCAGAGAATTCCCTGATAGCACCTTCTCTGTGCCTGTTCACATTGCTTCGCAAGAATCGCTTTTGTGCAGAAAACAGTAACACTTGTTCAGAAGGAAAGAAAGCACAGAGCCCCAGATTTTACGTTGTCCTGGAGAGCTTGCAGAGCACTGGGGAAAGGCAGGCAGAGAATTCCCTGCTAGCACCTTCTCTGTGCCTCTTCACATTGCTTCGCAGAATCGCTTTTGTGCAGAAAACAGTAACACTTGTTCAGAAGGAAAGAAAGCACAGCGCCCCAGATTCTATGTTGTCCTGGAGAGCTTGCAGAGCACTGGGGAAAGGCAGGCAGAGAATTCCCTGCTAGCACCTTCTCTGTGCCTGGGAAGCAGAAGTGTTCACATTGCTTCGCAAGAATCGCTTTTGTGCAGAAAACAGTAACACTTGTTCAGAAGGAAAGAAAGCACAGAGCCCCAGATTCTATGTTGTCCTGGAGAGCTTGCAGAGCACTGGGGAAAGGCAGGCAGAGAATTCCCTGCTAGCACCTTCTCTGTGCCTGGGAAGCAGAAGTGTTCACATTGCTTCGCAGAATCGCTTTTGTGCAGAAAACAGTAACACTTGTTCAGAAGGAAAGAAAGCACAGAGCCCCAGATTTTATGTTGTCCTGGAGAGCTTGCAGAGCACTGGGGAAAGGCAGGCAGAGAATTCCCTGATAGCGCCTTCTCTGTGCCTGTTCACATTGCTTCGCAGAATCGCTTTTGTGCAGAAAACAGTAACACTTGTTCAGAAGGAAAGAAAGCACAGAGCCCCAGATTCTATGTTGTCCTGGAGAGCTTGCAGAGCACTGGGGAAAGGCAGGCAGAGAATTCCCTGATAGCACCTTCTCTGTGCCTGTTCACATTGCTTCGCAGAATCGCTTTTGTGCAGAAAACATTAACACTTGTTCAGAACG
The DNA here is from genome assembly GCF_031877795.1 of Strix aluco. NCBI lineage: Eukaryota > Metazoa > Chordata > Aves > Strigiformes > Strigidae > Strix > Strix aluco. The sequence goes on along the minus strand of NW_027436615.1, from coordinate 503,404 downwards.
AAAGAAAGCACAGAGCCCCAGACTCTATGTTGTCCTGGAGAGCTTGCAGAGCACTGGGGAAAGGTAGGCAGAGAATTCCCTGCTAGCACCTTCTCTGTGCCTGGGAAGCAGAAGTGTTCACATTGCTTCGCAAGAATCGCTTTTGTGCAGAAAACAGTAACACTTGTTCAGAACGAAAGAAAGCACAGAGCCCCAGATTTTATGTTGTCCTGGAGAGCTTGCAGAGCACTGGGGAAAGGCAGGCAGAGAATTCCCTGATAGCACCTTCTCTGTGCCTGGGAAGCAAAAGTGTTCACATTGCTTCACAGAATTGCTTTTGTGCAGAAAACAGTAACACTTGTTCAGAAGGAAAGAAAGCACAGAGCCCCAGATTCTATGTTGTCCTGGAGAGCTTGCAGAGCACTGGGGAAAGTCAGGCAGAGAATTCCCTGATAGCACCTTCTCTGTGCCTGGGAAGCAGAAGTGTTCACATTGCTTCGCAAGAATCGCTTTTGTGCAGAAGACAGTAACAGTTGTTCAGAACGAAAGAAAGCACAGAGCCCCAGATTTTATGTTGTCCTGGAGAGCTTGCAGAGCACTGGGGAAAGGCAGGCAGAGAATTCCCTGCTAGCACCTTCTCTGTGCCTCTTCACATTGCTTCGCAGAATCGCTTTTGTGCAGAAAACAGTAACACTTGTTCAGAACGAAAGAAAGCACAGCGCCCCAGATTCTATGTTGTCCTGGAGAGCTTGCAGAGCACTGGGGAAATGCAGGCAGAGAATTCCCTGCTAGCACCTTCTCTGTGCCTGGGAAGCAGAAGTGTTCACATTGCTTCGCAAGAATCGCTTTTGTGCAGAAAACAGTAACACTTGTTCAGAAGGAAAGAAAGCACAGCGCCCCAGATTCTATGTTGTCCTGGAGAGCTTGCAGAGCACTGGGGAAAGGCAGGCAGAGAATTCCCTGCTAGCACCTTCTCTGTGCCTGGGAAGCAGAAGTGTTCACATTGCTTCGCAAGAATCGCTTTTGTGCAGAAAACAGTAACAGTTGTTCAGAACGAAAGAAAGCACAGAGCCCCAGATTCTATGTTGTCCTGGAGAGCTTGCAGAGCACTGGGGAAAGGCAGGCAGAGAATTCCCTGCTAGCACCTTCTCTGTGCCTGGGAAGCAGAAGTGTTCACATTGCTTCGCAGAATCGCTTTTGTGCAGAAAACAGTAACACTTGTTCAGAAGGAAAGAAAGCACAGAGCCCCAGATTTTATGTTGTCCTGGAGAGCTTGCAGAGCACTGGGGAAAGGCAGGCAGAGAATTCCCTGCTAGCACCTTCTCTGTGCCTGGGAAGCAGAAGTGTTCACATTGCTTCGCAGAATCGCTTTTGTGCAGAAAACAGTAACACTTGTTCAGAAGGAAAGAAAGCACAGAGCCCCAGATTTTATGTTGTCCTGGAGAGCTTGCAGAGCACTGGGGAAAGGCAGGCAGAGAATTCCCTGCTAGCACCTTCTCTGTGCCTGGGAAGCAGAAGTGTTCACATTGCTTCGCAAGAATCGCTTTTGTGCAGAAAACAGTAACACTTGTTCAGAAGGAAAGAAAGCACAGAGCCCCAGATTTTATGTTGTCCTGGAGAGCTTGCAGAGCACTGGGGAAAGGCAGGCAGAGAATTCCCTGATAGCACCTTCTCTGTGCCTGTTCACATTGCTTCGCAGAATCACTTTTGTGCAGAAAACAGTAACACTTGTTCAGAACGAAAGAAAGCACAGAGCCCCAGATTTTATGTTGTCCTGGAGAGCTTGCAGAGCACTGGGGAAAGGCAGGCAGAGAATTCCCTGCTAGCACCTTCTCTGTGCCTGTTCACATTGCTTCGCAGAATCGCTTTTGTGCAGAAAACAGTAACACTTGTTCAGAAGGAAAGAAAGCACAGAGCCCCAGATTCTATGTTGTCCTGGAGAGCTTGCAGAGCACTGGGGAAAGGCAGGCAGAGAATTCCCTGCTAGCACCTTCTCTGTGCCTGGGAAGCAGAAGTGTTCACATTGCTTCGCAAGAATCGCTTTTGTGCAGAAAACAGTAACACTTGTTCAGAAGGAAAGAAAGCACAGAGCCCCAGATTTTATGTTGTCCTGGAGAGCTTGCAGAGCACTGGGGAAAGGCAGGCAGAGAATTCCCTGCTAGCACCTTCTCTGTGCCTGTTCACATTGCTTCGCAGAATCGCTTTTGTGCAGAAAACAGTAACACTTGTTCAGAAGGAAAGAAAGCACAGAGCCCCAGATTCTATGTTGTCCTGGAGAGCTTGCAGAGCACTGGGGAAAGGCAGGCAGAGAATTCCCTGATAGCACCTTCTCTGTGCCTGTTCACATTGTTTCGCAGAATTGCTTTTGTGCAGAAAACAGTAACACTTGTTCAGAAGGAAAGAAAGCACAGAGCCCCAGATTCTATGTTGTCCTGGAGAGCTTGCAGAGCACTGGGGAAAGGTAGGCAGAGAATTCCCTGCTAGCACCTTCTCTGTGCCTGGGAAGCAGAAGTGTTCACATTGCTTCGCAGAATCGCTTTTGTGCAGAAAACAGTAACACTTGTTCAGAAGGAAAGAAAGCACAGCGCCCCAGATTCTATGTTGTCCTGGAGAGCTTGCAGAGCACTGGGGAAAGGCAGGCAGAGAATTCCCTGCTAGCACCTTCTCTGTGCCTGGGAAGCAGAAGTGTTCACATTGCTTCGCAAGAATCGCTTTTGTGCAGAAAACAGTAACAGTTGTTCAGAACGAAAGAAAGCACAGAGCCCCAGATTCTATGTTGTCCTGGAGAGCTTGCAGAGCACTGGGGAAAGGCAGGCAGAGAATTCCCTGCTAGCACCTTCTCTGTGCCTGGGAAGCAGAAGTGTTCACATTGCTTCGCAAGAATCGCTTTTGTGCAGAAAACAGTAACAGTTGTTCAGAACGAAAGAAAGCACAGAGCCCCAGATTCTATGTTGTCCTGGAGAGCTTGCAGAGCACTGGGGAAAGGCAGGCAGAGAATTCCCTGCTAGCACCTTCTCTGTGCCTGGGAAGCAGAAGTGTTCACATTGCTTCGCAGAATCGCTTTTGTGCAGAAAACAGTAACACTTGTTCAGAAGGAAAGAAAGCACAGAGCCCCAGATTCTATGTTGTCCTGGAGAGCTTGCAGAGCACTGGGGAAAGGCAGGCAGAGAATTCCCTGCTAGCACCTTCTCTGTGCCTGGGAAGCAGAAGTGTTCACATTGCTTCGCAAGAATCGCTTTTGTGCAGAAAACAGTAACAGTTGTTCAGAACGAAAGAAAGCACAGAGCCCCAGATTCTATGTTGTCCTGGAGAGCTTGCAGAGCACTGGGGAAAGGCAGGCAGAGAATTCCCTGCTAGCACCTTCTCTGTGCCTGGGAAGCAGAAGTGTTCACATTGCTTCGCAGAATCGCTTTTGTGCAGAAAACAGTAACACTTGTTCAGAAGGAAAGAAAGCACAGAGCCCCAGATTTTATGTTGTCCTGGAGAGCTTGCAGAGCACTGGGGAAAGGCAGGCAGAGAATTCCCTGCTAGCACCTTCTCTGTGCCTGGGAAGCAGAAGTGTTCACATTGCTTCGCAGAATCGCTTTTGTGCAGAAAACAGTAACACTTGTTCAGAAGGAAAGAAAGCACAGAGCCCCAGATTTTATGTTGTCCTGGAGAGCTTGCAGAGCACTGGGGAAAGGCAGGCAGAGAATTCCCTGCTAGCACCTTCTCTGTGCCTGGGAAGCAGAAGTGTTCACATTGCTTCGCAAGAATCGCTTTTGTGCAGAAAACAGTAACACTTGTTCAGAAGGAAAGAAAGCACAGAGCCCCAGATTTTATGTTGTCCTGGAGAGCTTGCAGAGCACTGGGGAAAGGCAGGCAGAGAATTCCCTGATAGCACTTTCTCTGTGCCTGTTCGCATTGTTTCGCAGAATCGCTTTTGTGCAGAAAACAGTAACAGTTGTTCAGAACGAAAGAAAGCACAGAGCCCCAGATTCTATGTTGTCCTGGAGAGCTTGCAGAGCACTGGGGAAAGGCAGGCAGAGAATTCCCTGCTAGCACCTTCTCTGTGCCTGGGAAGCAGAAGTGTTCACATTGCTTCGCAGAATCGCTTTTGTGCAGAAAACAGTAACACTTGTTCAGAAGGAAAGAAAGCACAGAGCCCCAGATTCTATGTTGTCCTGGAGAGCTTGCAGAGCACTGGGGAAAGGCAGGCAGAGAATTCCCTTATAGCACTTTCTCTGTGCCTGTTCACATTGTTTCGCAGAATCGCTTTTGTGCAGAAAACAGTAACACTTGTTCAGAACGAAAGAAAGCACAGAGCCCCAGATTCTATGTTGTCCTGGAGAGCTTGCAGAGCACTGGGGAAAGGCAGGCAGAGAATTCCCTGCTAGCACCTTCTCTGTGCCTGGGAAGCAGAAGTGTTCACATTGCTTCGCAGAATCGCTTTTGTGCAGAAAACAGTAACACTTGTTCAGAAGGAAAGAAAGCACAGCGCCCCAGATTCTATGTTGTCCTGGAGAGCTTGCAGAGCACTGGGGAAAGGCAGGCAGAGAATTCCCTGCTAGCACCTTCTCTGTGCCTGGGAAGCAGAAGTGTTCACATTGCTTCGCAAGAATCGCTTTTGTGCAGAAAACAGTAACAGTTGTTCAGAACGAAAGAAAGCACAGAGCCCCAGATTCTATGTTGTCCTGGAGAGCTTGCAGAGCACTGGGGAAAGGCAGGCAGAGAATTCCCTGCTAGCACCTTCTCTGTGCCTGGGAAGCAGAAGTGTTCACATTGCTTCGCAAGAATCGCTTTTGTGCAGAAAACAGTAACAGTTGTTCAGAACGAAAGAAAGCACAGAGCCCCAGATTCTATGTTGTCCTGGAGAGCTTGCAGAGCACTGGGGAAAGGCAGGCAGAGAATTCCCTGCTAGCACCTTCTCTGTGCCTGGGAAGCAGAAGTGTTCACATTGCTTCGCAGAATCGCTTTTGTGCAGAAAACAGTAACACTTGTTCAGAAGGAAAGAAAGCACAGAGCCCCAGATTTTATGTTGTCCTGGAGAGCTTGCAGAGCACTGGGGAAAGGCAGGCAGAGAATTCCCTGCTAGCACCTTCTCTGTGCCTGGGAAGCAGAAGTGTTCACATTGCTTCGCAAGAATCGCTTTTGTGCAGAAAACAGTAACACTTGTTCAGAAGGAAAGAAAGCACAGAGCCCCAGATTTTATGTTGTCCTGGAGAGCTTGCAGAGCACTGGGGAAAGGCAGGCAGAGAATTCCCTGCTAGCACCTTCTCTGTGCCTGGGAAGCAGAAGTGTTCACATTGCTTCGCAGAATCGCTTTTGTGCAGAAAACAGTAACACTTGTTCAGAAGGAAAGAAAGCACAGAGCCCCAGATTTTATGTTGTCCTGGAGAGCTTGCAGAACACTGGGGAAAGGCAGGCAGAGAATTCCCTGATAGCACTGTCTCTGTGCCTGTTCGCATTTTTTCGCAGAATCGCTTTTGTGCAGAAAACAGTAACACTTGTTCAGAACGAAAGAAAGCACAGAGCCCCAGATTCTATGTTGTCCTGGAGAGCTTGCAGAGCACTGGGGAAAGGCAGGCAGAGAATTCCCTGCTAGCACCTTCTCTGTGCCTGGGAAGCAGAAGTGTTCACATTGCTTCGCAGAATCGCTTTTGTGCAGAAAACAGTAACACTTGTTCAGAAGGAAAGAAAGCACAGAGCCCCAGATTCTATGTTGTCCTGGAGAGCTTGCAGAGCACTGGGGAAAGGCAGGCAGAGAATTCCCTGCTAGCACCTTCTCTGTGCCTGGGAAGCAGAAGTGTTCACATTGCTTCGCAAGAATCGCTTTTGTGCAGAAAACAGTAACACTTGTTCAGAAGGAAAGAAAGCACAGAGCCCCAGATTCTATGTTGTCCTGGAGAGCTTGCAGAGCACTGGGGAAAGGCAGGCAGAGAATTCCCTGCTAGCACCTTCTCTGTGCCTGGGAAGCAGAAGTGTTCACATTGCTTCGCAGAATCGCTTTTGTGCAGAAAACAGTAACACTTGTTCAGAAGGAAAGAAAGCACAGAGCCCCAGATTTTATGTTGTTCTGGAGAGCTTGCAGAGCACTGGGGAAAGGCAGGCAGAGAATTCCCTGCTAGCACCTTCTCTGTGCCTGGGAAGCAGAAGTGTTCACATTGCTTCGCAAGAATCGCTTTTGTGCAGAAAACAGTAACAGTTGTTCAGAACGAAAGAAAGCACAGAGCCCCAGATTCTATGTTGTCCTGGAGAGCTTGCAGAGCACTGGGGAAAGGCAGGCAGAGAATTCCCTGCTAGCACCTTCTCTGTGCCTGGGAAGCAGAAGTGTTCACATTGCTTCGCAAGAATCGCTTTTGTGCAGAAAACAGTAACACTTGTTCAGAAGGAAAGAAAGCACAGAACCCCAGATTTTATGTTGTCCTGGAGAGCTTGCAGAGCACTGGGGAAAGGCAGGCAGAGAATTCCCTTATAGCACTTTCTCTGTGCCTGTTCACATTGTTTCGCAGAATCGCTTTTGTGCAGAAAACAGTAACACTTGTTCAGAACGAAAGAAAGCACAGAGCCCCAGATTCTATGTTGTCCTGGAGAGCTTGCAGAGCACTGGGGAAAGGCAGGCAGAGAATTCCCTGCTAGCACCTTCTCTGTGCCTGGGAAGCAGAAGTGTTCACATTGCTTCGCAGAATCGCTTTTGTGCAGAAAACAGTAACACTTGTTCAGAAGGAAAGAAAGCACAGCGCCCCAGATTCTATGTTGTCCTGGAGAGCTTGCAGAGCACTGGGGAAAGGCAGGCAGAGAATTCCCTGCTAGCACCTTCTCTGTGCCTGGGAAGCAGAAGTGTTCACATTGCTTCGCAAGAATCGCTTTTGTGCAGAAAACAGTAACAGTTGTTCAGAAGGAAAGAAAGCACAGAGCCCCAGATTCTATGTTGTCCTGGAGAGCTTGCAGAGCACTGGGGAAAGGCAGGCAGAGAATTCCCTGCTAGCACCTTCTCTGTGCCTGGGAAGCAGAAGTGTTCACATTGCTTCGCAAGAATCGCTTTTGTGCAGAAAACAGTAACAGTTGTTCAGAACGAAAGAAAGCACAGAGCCCCAGATTCTATGTTGTCCTGGAGAGCTTGCAGAGCACTGGGGAAAGGCAGGCAGAGAATTCCCTGCTAGCACCTTCTCTGTGCCTGGGAAGCAGAAGTGTTCACATTGCTTCGCAGAATCGCTTTTGTGCAGAAAACAGTAACACTTGTTCAGAAGGAAAGAAAGCACAGAGCCCCAGATTTTATGTTGTCCTGGAGAGCTTGCAGAGCACTGGGGAAAGGCAGGCAGAGAATTCCCTTATAGCACTTTCTCTGTGCCTGTTCACATTGTTTCGCAGAATCGCTTTTGTGCAGAAAACAGTAACACTTGTTCAGAACGAAAGAAAGCACAGAGCCCCAGATTCTATGTTGTCCTGGAGAGCTTGCAGAGCACTGGGGAAAGGCAGGCAGAGAATTCCCTGCTAGCACCTTCTCTGTGCCTGGGAAGCAGAAGTGTTCACATTGCTTCGCAGAATCGCTTTTGTGCAGAAAACAGTAACACTTGTTCAGAAGGAAAGAAAGCACAGCGCCCCAGATTCTATGTTGTCCTGGAGAGCTTGCAGAGCACTGGGGAAAGGCAGGCAGAGAATTCCCTGCTAGCACCTTCTCTGTGCCTGGGAAGCAGAAGTGTTCACATTGCTTCGCAAGAATCGCTTTTGTGCAGAAAACAGTAACACTTGTTCAGAACGAAAGAAAGCACAGAGCCCCAGATTCTATGTTGTCCTGGAGAGCTTGCAGAGCACTGGGGAAAGGCAGGCAGAGAATTCCCTGCTAGCACCTTCTCTGTGCCTGGGAAGCAGAAGTGTTCACATTGCTTCGCAAGAATCGCTTTTGTGCAGAAAACAGTAACAGTTGTTCAGAACGAAAGAAAGCACAGAGCCCCAGATTCTATGTTGTCCTGGAGAGCTTGCAGAGCACTGGGGAAAGGCAGGCAGAGAATTCCCTGCTAGCACCTTCTCTGTGCCTGGGAAGCAGAAGTGTTCACATTGCTTCGCAGAATCGCTTTTGTGCAGAAAACAGTAACACTTGTTCAGAAGGAAAGAAAGCACAGAGCCCCAGATTTTATGTTGTCCTGGAGAGCTTGCAGAGCACTGGGGAAAGGCAGGCAGAGAATTCCCTGCTAGCACCTTCTCTGTGCCTGGGAAGCAGAAGTGTTCACATTGCTTCGCAAGAATCGCTTTTGTGCAGAAAACAGTAACACTTGTTCAGAAGGAAAGAAAGCACAGAGCCCCAGATTTTATGTTGTCCTGGAGAGCTTGCAGAGCACTGGGGAAAGGCAGGCAGAGAATTCCCTGCTAGCACCTTCTCTGTGCCTGGGAAGCAGAAGTGTTCACATTGCTTCGCAAGAATCGCTTTTGTGCAGAAAACAGTAACACTTGTTCAGAAGGAAAGAAAGCACAGAGCCCCAGATTTTATGTTGTCCTGGAGAGCTTGCAGAGCACTGGGGAAAGGCAGGCAGAGAATTCCCTGATAGCACTTTCTCTGTGCCTGTTCGCATTGTTTCGCAGAATCGCTTTTGTGCAGAAAACAGTAACACTTGTTCAGAACGAAAGAAAGCACAGAGCCCCAGATTCTATGTTGTCCTGGAGAGCTTGCAGAGCACTGGGGAAAGGCAGGCAGAGAATTCCCTGCTAGCACCTTCTCTGTGCCTGGGAAGCAGAAGTGTTCACATTGCTTCGCAGAATCGCTTTTGTGCAGAAAACAGTAACACTTGTTCAGAAGGAAAGAAAGCACAGAGCCCCAGATTCTATGTTGTCCTGGAGAGCTTGCAGAGCACTGGGGAAAGGCAGGCAGAGAATTCCCTGCTAGCACCTTCTCTGTGCCTGGGAAGCAGAAGTGTTCACATTGCTTCGCAAGAATCGCTTTTGTGCAGAAAACAGTAACACTTGTTCAGAAGGAAAGAAAGCACAGAGCCCCAGATTTTATGTTGTCCTGGAGAGCTTGCAGAGCACTGGGGAAAGGCAGGCAGAGAATTCCCTGCTAGCACCTTCTCTGTGCCTGGGAAGCAGAAGTGTTCACATTGCTTCGCAGAATCGCTTTTGTGCAGAAAACAGTAACACTTGTTCAGAAGGAAAGAAAGCACAGAGCCCCAGATTCTATGTTGTCTTGGAGAGCTTGCAGAGCACTGGGGAAAGGCAGGCAGAGAATTCCCTGATAGCACCTTCTCTGTGCCTGGGAAGCAGAAGTGTTCACATTGCTTCGCAAGAATCGCTTTTGTGCAGAAAACAGTAACAGTTGTTCAGAACGAAAGAAAGCACAGAGCCCCAGATTCTATGTTGTCCTGGAGAGCTTGCAGAGCACTGGGGAAAGGCAGGCAGAGAATTCCCTGCTAGCACCTTCTCTGTGCCTGGGAAGCAGAAGTGTTCACATTGCTTCGCAAGAATCGCTTTTGTGCAGAAAACAGTAACACTTGTTCAGAAGGAAAGAAAGCACAGAACCCCAGATTTTATGTTGTCCTGGAGAGCTTGCAGAGCACTGGGGAAAGGCAGGCAGAGAATTCCCTTATAGCACTTTCTCTGTGCCTGTTCACATTGTTTCGCAGAATCGCTTTTGTGCAGAAAACAGTAACACTTGTTCAGAACGAAAGAAAGCACAGAGCCCCAGATTCTATGTTGTCCTGGAGAGCTTGCAGAGCACTGGGGAAAGGCAGGCAGAGAATTCCCTGCTAGCACCTTCTCTGTGCCTGGGAAGCAGAAGTGTTCACATTGCTTCGCAGAATCGCTTTTGTGCAGAAAACAGTAACACTTGTTCAGAAGGAAAGAAAGCACAGCGCCCCAGATTCTATGTTGTCCTGGAGAGCTTGCAGAGCACTGGGGAAAGGCAGGCAGAGAATTCCCTGCTAGCACCTTCTCTGTGCCTGGGAAGCAGAAGTGTTCACATTGCTTCGCAAGAATCGCTTTTGTGCAGAAAACAGTAACAGTTGTTCAGAACGAAAGAAAGCACAGAGCCCCAGATTCTATGTTGTCCTGGAGAGCTTGCAGAGCACTGGGGAAAGGCAGGCAGAGAATTCCCTGCTAGCACCTTCTCTGTGCCTGGGAAGCAGAAGTGTTCCCATTGCTTTGCAAGAATCGCTTTTGTGCAGAAAACAGTAACAGTTGTTCAGAACGAAAGAAAGCACAGAGCCCCAGATTCTATGTTGTCCTGGAGAGCTTGCAGAGCACTGGGGAAAGGCAGGCAGAGAATTCCCTGCTAGCACCTTCTCTGTGCCTGGGAAGCAGAAGTGTTCACATTGCTTCGCAGAATCGCTTTTGTGCAGAAAACAGTAACACTTGTTCAGAAGGAAAGAAAGCACAGAGCCCCAGATTTTATGTTGTCCTGGAGAGCTTGCAGAGCACTGGGGAAAGGCAGGCAGAGAATTCCCTGCTAGCACCTTCTCTGTGCCTGGGAAGCAGAAGTGTTCACATTGCTTCGCAAGAATCGCTTTTGTGCAGAAAACAGTAACACTTGTTCAGAAGGAAAGAAAGCACAGAGCCCCAGATTTTATGTTGTCCTGGAGAGCTTGCAGAGCACTGGGGAAAGGCAGGCAGAGAATTCCCTGCTAGCACCTTCTCTGTGCCTGGGAAGCAGAAGTGTTCACATTGCTTCGCAAGAATCGCTTTTGTGCAGAAAACAGTAACACTTGTTCAGAAGGAAAGAAAGCACAGAGCCCCAGATTCTATGTTGTCCTGGAGAGCTTGCAGAGCACTGGGGAAAGGCAGGCAGAGAATTCCCTGATAGCACTTTCTCTGTGCCTGTTCACATTGTTTCGCAGAATCGCTTTTGTGCAGAAAACAGTAACACTTGTTCAGAACGAAAGAAAGCACAGAGCCCCAGATTCTATGTTGTCCTGGAGAGCTTGCAGAGCACTGGGGAAAGGCAGGCAGAGAATTCCCTGCTAGCACCTTCTCTGTGCCTGGGAAGCAGAAGTGTTCACATTGCTTCGCAGAATCGCTTTTGTGCAGAAAACAGTAACACTTGTTCAGAAGGAAAGAAAGCACAGAGCCCCAGATTCTATGTTGTCCTGGAGAGCTTGCAGAGCACTGGGGAAAGGCAGGCAGAGAATTCCCTGATAGCACCTTCTCTGTGCCTGGGAAGCAGAAGTGTTCACATTGCTTCGCAAGAATCGCTTTTGTGCAGAAAACAGTAACAGTTGTTCAGAACGAAAGAAAGCACAGAGCCCCAGATTCTATGTTGTCCTGGAGAGCTTGCAGAGCACTGGGGAAAGGCAGGCAGAGAATTCCCTGCTAGCACCTTCTCTGTGCCTGGGAAGCAGAAGTGTTCACATTGCTTCGCAGAATCGCTTTTGTGCAGAAAACAGTAACACTTGTTCAGAAGGAAAGAAAGCACAGAGCCCCAGATTTTATGTTGTCCTGGAGAGCTTGCAGAGCACTGAGGAAAGGCAGGCAGAGAATTCCCTGATAGCACCTTCTCTGTGCCTGTTCACATTGCTTCGCAGAATCGCTTTTGTGCAGAAAACAGTAACACTTGTTCAGAAGGAAAGAAAGCACAGAGCCCCAGATTCTATGTTGTCCTGGAGAGCTTGCAGAGCACTGGGGAAAGGCAGGCAGAGAATTCCCTGCTAGCACCTTCTCTGTGCCTGGGAAGCAGAAGTGTTCACATTGCTTCGCAAGAATCGCTTTTGTGCAGAAAACAGTAACACTTGTTCAGAAGGAAAGAAAGCACAGAGCCCCAGATTCTATGTTGTCCTGGAGAGCTTGCAGAGCACTGGGGAAAGGCAGGCAGAGAATTCCTTGCTAGCACCTTCTCTGTGTCTGGGAACCAGAAGGGTTCACATTGCTTTGCAGAATCGCTTTTGTGCAGAAAACACTAACACTTGTTCAGAAGGAAAGAAAGCACAGAGCCCCAGATTCTATGTTGTCCTGGAGAGCTTGCAGAGCACTGGGGAAAGGCAGGCAGAGAATTCCCTGATAGCACCTTCTCTGTGCCTGTTCACATTGCTTCGCAGAATCGCTTTTGTGCAGAAAACAGTAACACTTGTTCAGAACGAAAGAAAGCACAGAGCCCCAGATTCTATGTTGTCCTGGAGAGCTTGCAGAGCAGTGGGGAAAGGCAGGCAGAGAATTCCTTGCTAGCACCTTCTCTGTGCCTGGGAAGCAAAAGTGTTCACATTGGTTCACAGAATCGCTTTTGTGCAGAAAACAGTAACACTTGTTCAGAAGGAAAGAAAGCACAGAGCCCCAGATTCTATGTTGTCCTGGAGAGCTTGCAGAGCACTGGGGAAAGGCAGGCAGAGAATTCCCTGCTAGCACCTTCTCTGTGCCTGGGAAGCAGAGGTGTTCACATTGCTTCGCAAGAATCGCTTATGTGCAGAAAACAGTAACAGTTGTTCAGAACGAAAGAAAGCACAGAGCCCCAGTTTTTATGTTGTCCTGGAGAGCTTGCAGAGCACTGGGGAAAGGCAGGCAGAGAATTCCCTGATAGCACCTTCTCTGTGCCTGTTCACATTGTTTCGCAGAATCGCTTTTGTGCAGAAAACAGTAACACTTGTTCAGAACGAAAGAAAGCACAGAGCCCCAGATTTTATGTTGTCCTGGAGAGCTTGCAGAGCACTGGGGAAAGGCAGGCAGAGAATTCCCTGATAGCACCTTCTCTGTGCCTGTTCACATTGCTTCGCAGAATCGCTTTTGTGCAGAAAACAGTAACACTTGTTCAGAAGGAAAGAAAGCACAGCGCCCCAGATTCTATGTTGTCCTGGAGAGCTTGCAGAGCACTGGGGAAAGGCAGGCAGAGAATTCCCTGCTAGCACCTTCTCTGTGCCTGGGAAGCAGAAGTGTTCACATTGCTTCGCAGAATCGCTTTTGTGCAGAAAACAGTAACACTTGTTCAGAAGGAAAGAAAGCACAGAGCCCCAGATTCTATGTTGTCCTGGAGAGCTTGCAGAGCACTGGGGAAAGGCAGGCAGAGAATTCCCTGCTAGCACCTTCTCTGTGCCTGGGAAGCAGAAGTGTTCACATTGCTTCGCAAGAATCGCTTTTGTGCAGAAAACAGTAACAGTTGTTCAGAACGAAAGAAAGCACAGAGCCCCAGATTCTATGTTGTCCTGGAGAGCTTGCAGAGCACTGGGGAAAGGCAGGCAGAGAATTCCCTGCTAGCACCTTCTCTGTGCCTGGGAAGCAGAAGTGTTCACATTGCTTCGCAGAATCGCTTTTGTGCAGAAAACTGTAACACTTGTTCAGAAGGAAAGAAAGCACAGCGCCCCAGATTCTATGTTGTCCTGGAGAGCTTGCAGAGCACTGGGGAAAGGCAGGCAGAGAATTCCCTGCTAGCACCTTCTCTGTGCCTGGGAAGCAGAAGTGTTCACATTGCTTCGCAAGAATCGCTTTTGTGCAGAAAACAGTAACACTTGTTCAGAACGAAAGAAAGCACAGAGCCCCAGATTCTATGTTGTCCTGGAGAGCTTGCAGAGCACTGGGGAAAGGCAGGCAGAGAATTCCCTGATAGCACCTTCTCTGTGCCTGTTCACATTGCTTCGCAGAATCGCTTTTGTGCAGAAAACAGTAACACTTGTTCAGAAGGAAAGAAAGCACAGAGCCCCAGATTCTATGTTGTCCTGGAGAGCTTGCAGAGCACTGGGGAAAGGCAGGCAGAGAATTCCCTGCTAGCACCTTCTCTGTGCCTGTTCACATTGCTTCGCAGAATCGCTTTTGTGCAGAAAACAGTAACACTTGTTCAGAACGAAAGAAAGCACAGAGCCCCAGATTCTATGTTGTCTTGGAGAGCTTGCAGAGCACTGGGGAAAGGCAGGCAGAGAATTCCCTGATAGCACCTTCTCTGTGCCTGGGAAGCAGAAGTGTTCACATTGCTTCGCAAGAATCGCTTTTGTGCAGAAAACAGTAACACTTGTTCAGAAGGAAAGAAAGCACAGAGCCCCAGATTTTATGTTGTCCTGGAGAGCTTGCAGAGCACTGGGGAAAGGCAGGCAGAGAATTCCCTGATAGCACCTTCTCTGTGCCTGTTCACATTGCTTCGCAGAATCGCTTTTGTGCAGAAAACAGTAACACTTGTTCAGAAGGAAAGAAAGCACAGAGCCCCAGATTCTATGTTGTCCTGGAGAGCTTGCAGAGCACTGGGGAAAGGCAGGCAGAGAATTCCCTGATAGCACCTTCTCTGTGCCTGTTCACATTGCTTCGCAGAATCGCTTTTGTGCAGAAAACAGTAACACTTGTTCAGAAGGAAAGAAAGCACAGCGCCCCAGATTCTATGTTGTCCTGGAGAGCTTGCAGAGCACTGGGGAAAGGCAGGCAGAGAATTCCCTGCTAGCACCTTCTCTGTGCCTGGGAAGCAGAAGTGTTCACATTGCTTCGCAAGAATCGCTTTTGTGCAGAAAACAGTAACAGTTGTTCAGAACGAAAGAAAGCACAGAGCCCCAGATTCTATGTTGTCCTGGAGAGCTTGCAGAGCACTGGGGAAAGGCAGGCAGAGAATTCCCTGCTAGCACCTTCTCTGTGCCTGGGAAGCAGAAGTGTTCACATTGCTTCGCAGAATCGCTTTTGTGCAGAAAACAGTAACACTTGTTCAGAAGGAAAGAAAGCACAGAGCCCCAGATTTTATGTTGTCCTGGAGAGCTTGCAGAGCACTGGGGAAAGGCAGGCAGAGAATTCCCTGCTAGCACCTTCTCTGTGCCTGTTCACATTGCTTCGCAGAATCGCTTTTGTGCAGAAAACAGTAACACTTGTTCAGAAGGAAAGAAAGCACAGAGCCCCAGATTTTATGTTGTCCTGGAGAGCTTGCAGAGCACTGGGGAAAGGCAGGCAGAGAATTCCCTGCTAGCACCTTCTCTGTGCCTGTTCACATTGCTTCGCAAGAATCGCTTTTGTGCAGAAAACAGTAACACTTGTTCAGAAGGAAAGAAAGCACAGAGCCCCAGATTCTATGTTGTCCTGGAGAGCTTGCAGAGCACTGGGGAAAGGCAGGCAGAGAATTCCCTGCTAGCACCTTCTCTGTGCCTGGGAAGCAGAAGTGTTCACATTGCTTCGCAAGAATCGCTTTTGTGCAGAAAACAGTAACACTTGTTCAGAACGAAAGAAAGCACAGAGCCCCAGATTCTATGTTGTCCTGGAGAGCTTGCAGAGCACTGGGGAAAGGCAGGCAGAGAATTCCCTGATAGCACCTTCTCTGTGCCTGGGAAGCAGAAGTGTTCACATTGCTTCGCAAGAATCGCTTTTGTGCAGAAAACAATAACACTTGTTCAGAAGGAAAGAAAGCACAGAACCCCAGATTTTATGTTGTCCTGGAGAGCTTGCAGAGCACTGGGGAAAGGCAGGCAGAGAATTCCCTGATAGCACCTTCTCTGTGCCTGTTCACATTGTTTCGCAGAATCGCTTTTGTGCAGAAAACAGTAACACTTGTTCAGAAGGAAAGAAAGCACAGAGCCCCAGATTTTATGTTGTCCTGGAGAGCTTGCAGAGCACTGGGGAAAGGCAGGCAGAGAATTCCCTGCTAGCACCTTCTCTGTGCCTGGGAAGCAGAAGTTTTCACATTGCTTCGCAAGAATCGCTTTTGTGCAGAAAACAGTAACACTTGTTCAGAAGGAAAGAAAGCACAGAGCCCCAGATTTTATGTTGTCCTGGAGAGCTTGCAGAGCACTGGGGAAAGGCAGGCAGAGAATTCCCTGCTAGCACTTTCTCTGTGCCTGTTCACATTGTTTCGCAGAATCGCTTTTGTGCAGAAAACAGTAACACTTGTTCAGAACGAAAGAAAGCACAGAGCCCCAGATTCTATGTTGTCCTGGAGAGCTTGCAGAGCACTGGGGAAAGGCAGGCAGAGAATTCCCTGCTAGCACCTTCTCTGTGCCTGGGAAGCAGAAGTGTTCACATTGCTTCGCAGAATCGCTTTTGTGCAGAAAACAGTAACACTTGTTCAGAAGGAAAGAAAGCACAGAGCCCCAGATTCTATGTTGTCCTGGAGAGCTTGCAGAGCACTGGGGAAAGGCAGGCAGAGAATTCCCTGCTAGCACCTTCTCTGTGCCTGGGAAGCAGAAGTGTTCACATTGCTTCGCAAGAATCGCTTTTGTGCAGAAAACAGTAACAGTTGTTCAGAACGAAAGAAAGCACAGAGCCCCAGATTCTATGTTGTCCTGGAGAGCTTGCAGAGCACTGGGGAAAGGCAGGCAGAGAATTCCCTGCTAGCACCTTCTCTGTGCCTGGGAAGCAGAAGTGTTCACATTGCTTCGCAGAATCGCTTTTGTGCAGAAAACAGTAACACTTGTTCAGAAGGAAAGAAAGCACAGAGCCCCAGATTTTATGTTGTCCTGGAGAGCTTGCAGAGCACTGGGGAAAGGCAGGCAGAGAATTCCCTGATAGCACCTTCTCTGTGCCTGTTCACATTGCTTCGCAGAATCGCTTTTGTGCAGAAAACAGTAACACTTGTTCAGAAGGAAAGAAAGCACAGAGCCCCAGATTCTATGTTGTCCTGGAGAGCTTGCAGAGCACTGGGGAAAGGCAGGCAGAGAATTCCCTGCTAGCACCTTCTCTGTGCCTGGGAAGCAGAAGTGTTCACATTGCTTCGCAAGAATCGCTTCTGTGCAGAAAACAGTAACACTTGTTCAGAACGAAAGAAAGCACAGAGCCCCAGATTCTATGTTGTCCTGGAGAGCTTGCAGAGCACTGGGGAAAGGCAGGCAGAGAATTCCCTGATAGCACCTTCTCTGTGCCTGGGAAGCAGAATTGTTCACATTGCTTCGCAAGAATCGCTTTTGTGCAGAAAACAGTAACACTTGTTCAGAAGGAAAGAAAGCACAGCGCCCCAGATTCTATGTTGTCCTGGAGAGCTTGCAGAGCACTGGGGAAAGGCAGGCAGAGAATTCCCTGCTAGCACCTTCTCTGTGCCTGGGAAGCAGAAGTTTTCACATTGCTTCGCAAGAATCGCTTTTGTGCAGAAAACAGTAACAGTTGTTCAGAACGAAAGAAAGCACAGAGCCCCAGATTCTATGTTGTCCTGGAGAGCTTGCAGAGCACTGGGGAAAGGCAGGCAGAGAATTCCCTGCTAGCACCTTCTCTGTGCCTGGGAAGCAGAAGTGTTCACATTGCTTCGCAGAATCGTTTTTGTGCAGAAAACAGTAACACTTGTTCAGAAGGAAAGAAAGCACAGAGACCCAGATTCTATGTTGTCCTGGAGAGCTTGCAGAGCACTGGGGAAAGGCAGGCAGAGAATTCCCTGCTAGCACCTTCTCTGTGCCTGGGAAGCAGAAGTGTTCACATTGCTTCGCAAGAATCGCTTTTGTGCAGAAAACAGTAACAGTTGTTCAGAACGAAAAAAAGCACAGAGCCCCAGATTCTATGTTGTCCTGGAGAGCTTGCAGAGCACTGGGGAAAGGCAGGCAGAGAATTCCCTGCTAGCACCTTCTCTGTGCCTGGGAAGCAGAAGTGTTCACATTGCTTCGCAGAATCGCTTTTGTGCAGAAAACAGTAACACTTGTTCAGAACGAAAGAAAGCACAGAGCCCCAGATTTTATGTTGTCCTGGAGAGCTTGCAGAGCACTGGGGAAAGGCAGGCAGAGAATTCCCTGATAGCACCTTCTCTGTGCCTGTTCACATTGCTTCGCAGAATCGCTTTTGTGCAGAAAACAGTAACACTTGTTCAGAAGGAAAGAAAGCACAGAGCCCCAGATTTTATGTTGTCCTGGAGAGCTTGCAGAGCACTGGGGAAAGGCAGGCAGAGAATTCCCTGCTAGCACCTTCTCTGTGCCTGTTCACATTGCTTCGCAAGAATCGCTTTTGTGCAGAAAACAGTAACACTTGTTCAGAAGGAAAGAAAGCACAGAGCCCCAGATTCTATGTTGTCCTGGAGAGCTTGCAGAGCACTGGGGAAAGGCAGGCAGAGAATTCCCTGCTAGCACCTTCTCTGTGCCTGGGAAGCAGAAGTGTTCACATTGCTTCGCAAGAATCGCTTTTGTGCAGAAAACAGTAACACTTGTTCAGAACGAAAGAAAGCACAGAGCCCCAGATTCTATGTTGTCCTGGAGAGCTTGCAGAGCACTGGGGAAAGGCAGGCAGAGAATTCCCTGATAGCACCTTCTCTGTGCCTGGGAAGCAGAAGTGTTCACATTGCTTCGCAAGAATCGCTTTTGTGCAGAAAACAATAACACTTGTTCAGAAGGAAAGAAAGCACAGAACCCCAGATTTTATGTTGTCCTGGAGAGCTTGCAGAGCACTGGGGAAAGGCAGGCAGAGAATTCCCTGATAGCACCTTCTCTGTGCCTGTTCACATTGTTTCGCAGAATCGCTTTTGTGCAGAAAACAGTAACACTTGTTCAGAACGAAAGAAAGCACAGAGCCCCAGATTCTATGTTGTCCTGGAGAGCTTGCAGAGCACTGGGGAAAGGCAGGCAGAGAATTCCCTGCTAGCACCTTCTCTGTGCCTGGGAAGCAGAAGTGTTCACATTGCTTCGCAGAATCGCTTTTGTGCAGAAAACAGTAACACTTGTTCAGAAGGAAAGAAAGCACAGAGCCCCAGATTCTATGTTGTCCTGGAGAGCTTGCAGAGCACTGGGGAAAGGCAGGCAGAGAATTCCCTGCTAGCACCTTCTCTGTGCCTGGGAAGCAGAAGTGTTCACATTGCTTCGCAAGAATCGCTTTTGTGCAGAAAACAGTAACAGTTGTTCAGAACAAAAGAAAGCACAGAGCCCCAGATTTTATGTTGTCCTGGAGAGCTTGCAGAGCACTGGTGAAAGGCAGGCAGAGAATTCCCTGCTAGCACCTTCTCTGTGCCTGGGAAGCAGAAGTGTTCACATTGCTTCGCAGAATCGCTTTTGTGCAGAAAACAGTAACACTTGTTCAGAAGGAAAGAAAGCACAGAGCCCCAGATTTTATGTTGTCCTGGAGAGCTTGCAGAGCACTGGGGAAAGGCAGGCAGAGAATTCCCTGCTAGCACCTTCTCTGTGCCTGGGAAGCAGAAGTTTTCACATTGCTTCGCAAGAATCGCTTTTGTGCAGAAAACAGTAACACTTGTTCAGAAGGAAAGAAAGCACAGAGCCCCAGATTTTATGTTGTCCTGGAGAGCTTGCAGAGCACTGGGGAAAGGCAGGCAGAGAATTCCCTGCTAGCACTTTCTCTGTGCCTGTTCACATTGTTTCGCAGAATCGCTTTTGTGCAGAAAACAGTAACACTTGTTCAGAACGAAAGAAAGCACAGAGCCCCAGATTCTATGTTGTCCTGGAGAGCTTGCAGAGCACTGGGGAAAGGCAGGCAGAGAATTCCCTGCTAGCACCTTCTCTGTGCCTGGGAAGCAGAAGTGTTCACATTGCTTCGCAGAATCGCTTTTGTGCAGAAAACAGTAACACTTGTTCAGAAGGAAAGAAAGCACAGAGCCCCAGATTCTATGTTGTCCTGGAGAGCTTGCAGAGCACTGGGGAAAGGCAGGCAGAGAATTCCCTGCTAGCACCTTCTCTGTGCCTGGGAAGCAGAAGTGTTCACATTGCTTCGCAAGAATCGCTTTTGTGCAGAAAACAGTAACAGTTGTTCAGAACGAAAGAAAGCACAGAGCCCCAGATTCTATGTTGTCCTGGAGAGCTTGCAGAGCACTGGGGAAAGGCAGGCAGAGAATTCCCTGCTAGCACCTTCTCTGTGCCTGGGAAGCAGAAGTGTTCACATTGCTTCGCAGAATCGCTTTTGTGCAGAAAACAGTAACACTTGTTCAGAAGGAAAGAAAGCACAGAGCCCCAGATTTTATGTTGTCCTGGAGAGCTTGCAGAGCACTGGGGAAAGGCAGGCAGAGAATTCCCTGATAGCACCTTCTCTGTGCCTGTTCACATTGCTTCGCAGAATCGCTTTTGTGCAGAAAACAGTAACACTTGTTCAGAAGGAAAGAAAGCACAGAGCCCCAGATTCTATGTTGTCCTGGAGAGCTTGCAGAGCACTGGGGAAAGGCAGGCAGAGAATTCCCTGCTAGCACCTTCTCTGTGCCTGGGAAGCAGAAGTGTTCACATTGCTTCGCAAGAATCGCTTCTGTGCAGAAAACAGTAACACTTGTTCAGAACGAAAGAAAGCACAGAGCCCCAGATTCTATGTTGTCCTGGAGAGCTTGCAGAGCACTGGGGAAAGGCAGGCAGAGAATTCCCTGATAGCACCTTCTCTGTGCCTGGGAAGCAGAATTGTTCACATTGCTTCGCAAGAATCGCTTTTGTGCAGAAAACAGTAACACTTGTTCAGAAGGAAAGAAAGCACAGCGCCCCAGATTCTATGTTGTCCTGGAGAGCTTGCAGAGCACTGGGGAAAGGCAGGCAGAGAATTCCCTGCTAGCACCTTCTCTGTGCCTGGGAAGCAGAAGTTTTCACATTGCTTCGCAAGAATCGCTTTTGTGCAGAAAACAGTAACAGTTGTTCAGAACGAAAGAAAGCACAGAGCCCCAGATTCTATGTTGTCCTGGAGAGCTTGCAGAGCACTGGGGAAAGGCAGGCAGAGAATTCCCTGCTAGCACCTTCTCTGTGCCTGGGAAGCAGAAGTGTTCACATTGCTTCGCAGAATCGTTTTTGTGCAGAAAACAGTAACACTTGTTCAGAAGGAAAGAAAGCACAGAGACCCAGATTCTATGTTGTCCTGGAGAGCTTGCAGAGCACTGGGGAAAGGCAGGCAGAGAATTCCCTGCTAGCACCTTCTCTGTGCCTGGGAAGCAGAAGTGTTCACATTGCTTCGCAAGAATCGCTTTTGTGCAGAAAACAGTAACAGTTGTTCAGAACGAAAAAAAGCACAGAGCCCCAGATTCTATGTTGTCCTGGAGAGCTTGCAGAGCACTGGGGAAAGGCAGGCAGAGAATTCCCTGCTAGCACCTTCTCTGTGCCTGGGAAGCAGAAGTGTTCACATTGCTTCGCAGAATCGCTTTTGTGCAGAAAACAGTAACACTTGTTCAGAACGAAAGAAAGCACAGAGCCCCAGATTTTATGTTGTCCTGGAGAGCTTGCAGAGCACTGGGGAAAGGCAGGCAGAGAATTCCCTGATAGCACCTTCTCTGTGCCTGTTCACATTGCTTCGCAGAATCGCTTTTGTGCAGAAAACAGTAACACTTGTTCAGAAGGAAAGAAAGCACAGAGCCCCAGATTTTATGTTGTCCTGGAGAGCTTGCAGAGCACTGGGGAAAGGCAGGCAGAGAATTCCCTGATAGCACCTTCTCTGTGCCTGTTCACATTGCTTCGCAAGAATCGCTTTTGTGCAGAAAACAGTAACACTTGTTCAGAAGGAAAGAAAGCACAGAGCCCCAGATTCTATGTTGTCCTGGAGAGCTTGCAGAGCACTGGGGAAAGGCAGGCAGAGAATTCCCTGCTAGCACCTTCTCTGTGCCTGGGAAGCAGAAGTGTTCACATTGCTTCGCAGAATCACTTTTGTGCAGAAAACAGTAACACTTGTTCAGAACGAAAGAAAGCACAGAGCCCCATATTCTATGTTGTCCTGGAGAGCTTGCAGAGCACTGGGGAAAGGCAGGCAGAGAATTCCCTGCTAGCACCTTCTCTGTGCCTGGGAAGCAGAAGTGTTCACATTGCTTCGCAAGAATCGCTTCTGTGCAGAAAACAGTAACACTTGTTCAGAACGAAAGAAAGCACAGAGCCCCAGATTCTATGTTGTCCTGGAGAGCTTGCAGAGCACTGGGGAAAGGCAGGCAGAGAATTCCCTGATAGCACCTTCTCTGTGCCTGGGAAGCAGAATTGTTCACATTGCTTCGCAAGAATCGCTTTTGTGCAGAAAACAGTAACAGTTGTTCAGAACGAAAGAAAGCACAGAGCCCCAGATTCTATGTTGTCCTGGAGAGCTTGCAGAGCACTGGGGAAAGGCAGGCAGAGAATTCCCTGCTAGCACCTTCTCTGTGCCTGGGAAGCAGAAGTGTTCACATTGCTTCGCAGAATCGCTTTTGTGCAGAAAACAGTAACACTTGTTCAGAAGGAAAGAAAGCACAGAGCCCCAGATTTTATGTTGTCCTGGAGAGCTTGCAGAGCACTGGGGAAAGGCAGGCAGAGAATTCCCTGATAGCACCTTCTCTGTGCCTGTTCACATTGCTTCGCAGAATCGCTTTTGTGCAGAAAACAGTAACACTTGTTCAGAAGGAAAGAAAGCACAGAGCCCCAGATTCTATGTTGTCCTGGAGAGCTTGCAGAGCACTGGGGAAAGGCAGGCAGAGAATTCCCTGCTAGCACCTTCTCTGTGCCTGGGAAGCAGAAGTGTTCACATTGCTTCGCAAGAATCGCTTCTGTGCAGAAAACAGTAACACTTGTTCAGAACGAAAGAAAGCACAGAGCCCCAGATTCTATGTTGTCCTGGAGAGCTTGCAGAGCACTGGGGAAAGGCAGGCAGAGAATTCCCTGATAGCACCTTCTCTGTGCCTGGGAAGCAGAATTGTTCACATTGCTTCGCAAGAATCGCTTTTGTGCAGAAAACAGTAACACTTGTTCAGAAGGAAAGAAAGCACAGAACCCCAGATTTTATGTTGTCCTGGAGAGCTTGCAGAGCACTGGGGAAAGGCAGGCAGAGAATTCCCTGATAGCACCTTCTCTGTGCCTGTTCACATTGTTTCGCAGAATCGCTTTTGTGCAGAAAACAGTAACACTTGTTCAGAACGAAAGAAAGCACAGAGCCCCAGATTCTATGTTGTCCTGGAGAGCTTGCAGAGCACTGGGGAAAGGTAGGCAGAGAATTCCCTGCTAGCACCTTCTCTGTGCCTGGGAAGCAGAAGTGTTCACATTGCTTCGCAGAATCACTTTTGTGCAGAAAACAGTAACACTTGTTCAGAAGGAAAGAAAGCACAGCGCCCCAGATTCTATGTTGTCCTGGAGAGCTTGCAGAGCACTGGGGAAAGGCAGGCAGAGAATTCCCTGCTAGCACCTTCTCTGTGCCTGGGAAGCAGAAGTTTTCACATTGCTTCGCAAGAATCGCTTTTGTGCAGAAAACAGTAACAGTTGTTCAGAACGAAAGAAAGCACAGAGCCCCAGATTCTATGTTGTCCTGGAGAGCTTGCAGAGCACTGGGGAAAGGCAGGCAGAGAATTCCCTGCTAGCACCTTCTCTGTGCCTGGGAAGCAGAAGTGTTCACATTGCTTCGCAGAATCGTTTTTGTGCAGAAAACAGTAACACTTGTTCAGAAGGAAAGAAAGCACAGAGACCCAGATTCTATGTTGTCCTGGAGAGCTTGCAGAGCACTGGGGAAAGGCAGGCAGAGAATTCCCTGCTAGCACCTTCTCTGTGCCTGGGAAGCAGAAGTGTTCACATTGCTTCGCAAGAATCGCTTTTGTGCAGAAAACAGTAACAGTTGTTCAGAACGAAAAAAAGCACAGAGCCCCAGATTCTATGTTGTCCTGGAGAGCTTGCAGAGCACTGGGGAAAGGCAGGCAGAGAATTCCCTGCTAGCACCTTCTCTGTGCCTGGGAAGCAGAAGTGTTCACATTGCTTCGCAGAATCGCTTTTGTGCAGAAAACAGTAACACTTGTTCAGAACGAAAGAAAGCACAGAGCCCCAGATTTTATGTTGTCCTGGAGAGCTTGCAGAGCACTGGGGAAAGGCAGGCAGAGAATTCCCTGATAGCACCTTCTCTGTGCCTGTTCACATTGCTTCGCAGAATCGCTTTTGTGCAGAAAACAGTAACACTTGTTCAGAAGGAAAGAAAGCACAGAGCCCCAGATTTTATGTTGTCCTGGAGAGCTTGCAGAGCACTGGGGAAAGGCAGGCAGAGAATTCCCTGATAGCACCTTCTCTGTGCCTGTTCACATTGCTTCGCAAGAATCGCTTTTGTGCAGAAAACAGTAACACTTGTTCAGAAGGAAAGAAAGCACAGAGCCCCAGATTCTATGTTGTCCTGGAGAGCTTGCAGAGCACTGGGGAAAGGCAGGCAGAGAATTCCCTGCTAGCACCTTCTCTGTGCCTGGGAAGCAGAAGTGTTCACATTGCTTCGCAAGAATCGCTTTTGTGCAGAAAACAGTAACACTTGTTCAGAACGAAAGAAAGCACAGAGCCCCATATTCTATGTTGTCCTGGAGAGCTTGCAGAGCACTGGGGAAAGGCAGGCAGAGAATTCCCTGCTAGCACCTTCTCTGTGCCTGGGAAGCAGAAGTGTTCACATTGCTTCGCAAGAATCGCTTTTGTGCAGAAAACAGTAACACTTGTTCAGAAGGAAAGAAAGCACAGAGCCCCAGATTTTATGTTGTCCTGGAGAGCTTGCAGAGCACTGGGGAAAGGCAGGCAGAGAATTCCCTGCTAGCACTTTCTCTGTGCCTGTTCACATTGTTTCGCAGAATCGCTTTTGTGCAGAAAACAGTAACACTTGTTCAGAACGAAAGAAAGCACAGAGCCCCAGATTCTATGTTGTCCTGGAGAGCTTGCAGAGCACTGGGGAAAGGCAGGCAGAGAATTCCCTGCTAGCACCTTCTCTGTGCCTGGGAAGCAGAAGTGTTCACATTGCTTCGCAGAATCGCTTTTGTGCAGAAAACAGTAACACTTGTTCAGAAGGAAAGAAAGCACAGAGCCCCAGATTCTATGTTGTCCTGGAGAGCTTGCAGAGCACTGGGGAAAGGCAGGCAGAGAATTCCCTGATAGCACCTTCTCTGTGCCTGGGAAGCAGAAGTGTTCACATTGCTTCGCAAGAATCGCTTTTGTGCAGAAAACAGTAACACTTGTTCAGAACGAAAGAAAGCACAGAGCCCCAGATTCTATGTTGTCCTGGAGAGCTTGCAGAGCACTGGGGAAAGGCAGGCAGAGAATTCCCTGCTAGCACCTTCTCTGTGCCTGGGAAGCAGAAGTGTTCACATTGCTTCGCAGAATCGCTTTTGTGCAGAAAACAGTAACACTTGTTCAGAAGGAAAGAAAGCACAGAGCCCCAGATTTTATGTTGTCCTGGAGAGCTTGCAGAGCACTGGGGAAAGGCAGGCAGAGAATTCCCTGATAGCACCTTCTCTGTGCCTGTTCACATTGCTTCGCAAGAATCGCTTTTGTGCAGAAAACAGTAACACTTGTTCAGAAGGAAAGAAAGCACAGAGCCCCAGATTCTATGTTGTCCTGGAGAGCTTGCAGAGCACTGGGGAAAGGCAGGCAGAGAATTCCCTGCTAGCACCTTCTCTGTGCCTGGGAAGCAGAAGTGTTCACATTGCTTCGCAAGAATCGCTTTTGTGCAGAAAACAGTAACACTTGTTCAGAACGAAAGAAAGCACAGAGCCCCAGATTCTATGTTGTCCTGGAGAGCTTGCAGAGCACTGGGGAAAGGCAGGCAGAGAATTCCCTGCTAGCACCTTCTCTGTGCCTGGGAAGCAGAAGTGTTCACATTGCTTCGCAGAATCGCTTTTGTGCAGAAAACAGTAACACTTGTTCAGAAGGAAAGAAAGCACAGAGCCCCAGATTTTATGTTGTCCTGGAGAGCTTGCAGAGCACTGGGGAAAGGCAGGCAGAGAATTCCCTGCTAGCACCTTCTCTGTGCCTGGGAAGCAGAAGTGTTCACATTGCTTCGCAAGAATCGCTTTTGTGCAGAAAACAGTAACAGTTGTTCAGAACAAAAGAAAGCACAGAGCCCCAGATTTTATGTTGTCCTGGAGAGCTTGCAGAGCACTGGGGAAAGGCAGGCAGAGAATTCCCTGCTAGCACCTTCTCTGTGCCTGGGAAGCAGAAGTGTTCACATTGCTTCGCAGAATCGCTTTTGTGCAGAAAACAGTAACACTTGTTCAGAAGGAAAGAAAGCACAGAGCCCCAGATTTTATGTTGTCCTGGAGAGCTTGCAGAGCACTGGGGAAAGGCAGGCAGAGAATTCCCTGCTAGCACCTTCTCTGTGCCTGGGAAGCAGAAGTGTTCACATTGCTTCGCAGAATCGCTTTTGTGCAGAAAACAGTAACACTTGTTCAGAAGGAAAGAAAGCACAGAGCCCCAGATTTTATGTTGTCCTGGAGAGCTTGCAGAGCACTGGGGAAAGGCAGGCAGAGAATTCCCTGCTAGCACCTTCTCTGTGCCTGGGAAGCAGAAGTGTTCACATTGCTTCGCAAGAATCGCTTTTGTGCAGAAAACAGTAACAGTTGTTCAGAACAAAAGAAAGCACAGAGCCCCAGATTTTATGTTGTCCTGGAGAGCTTGCAGAGCACTGGGGAAAGGCAGGCAGAGAATTCCCTGCTAGCACCTTCTCTGTGCCTGGGAAGCAGAAGTGTTCACATTGCTTCGCAGAATCGCTTTTGTGCAGAAAACAGTAACACTTGTTCAGAAGGAAAGAAAGCACAGAGCCCCAGATTTTATGTTGTCCTGGAGAGCTTGCAGAGCACTGGGGAAAGGCAGGCAGAGAATTCCCTGCTAGCACCTTCTCTGTGCCTGGGAAGCAGAAGTTTTCACATTGCTTCGCAAGAATCGCTTTTGTGCAGAAAACAGTAACACTTGTTCAGAAGGAAAGAAAGCACAGAGCCCCAGATTTTATGTTGTCCTGGAGAGCTTGCAGAGCACTGGGGAAAGGCAGGCAGAGAATTCCCTGCTAGCACCTTCTCTGTGCCTGGGAAGCAGAAGTGTTCACATTGCTTCGCAAGAATCGCTTTTGTGCAGAAAACAGTAACACTTGTTCAGAAGGAAAGAAAGCACAGAGCCCCAGATTTTATGTTGTCCTGGAGAGCTTGCAGAGCACTGGGGAAAGGCAGGCAGAGAATTCCCTGCTAGCACTTTCTCTGTGCCTGTTCACATTTTTTCGCAGAATCGCTTTTGTGCAGAAAACAGTAACACTTGTTCAGAACGAAAGAAAGCACAGAGCCCCAGATTCTATGTTGTCCTGGAGAGCTTGCAGAGCACTGGGGAAAGGCAGGCAGAGAATTCCCTGCTAGCACCTTCTCTGTGCCTGGGAAGCAGAAGTGTTCACATTGCTTCGCAGAATCGCTTTTGTGCAGAAAACAGTAACACTTGTTCAGAAGGAAAGAAAGCACAGAGCCCCAGATTCTATGTTGTCCTGGAGAGCTTGCAGAGCACTGGGGAAAGGCAGGCAGAGAATTCCCTGCTAGCACCTTCTCTGTGCCTGGGAAGCAGAAGTGTTCACATTGCTTCGCAAGAATCGCTTTTGTGCAGAAAACAGTAACAGTTGTTCAGAACGAAAGAAAGCACAGAGCCCCAGATTCTATGTTGTCCTGGAGAGCTTGCAGAGCACTGGGGAAAGGCAGGCAGAGAATTCCCTGATAGCACCTTCTCTGTGCCTGGGAAGCAGAAGTGTTCACATTGCTTCGCAGAATCGCTTTTGTGCAGAAAACAGTAACACTTGTTCAGAAGGAAAGAAAGCACAGAGCCCCAGATTTTATGTTGTCCTGGAGAGCTTGCAGAGCACTGGGGAAAGGCAGGCAGAGAATTCCCTGATAGCACCTTCTCTGTGCCTGTTCACATTGCTTCGCAGAATCGCTTTTGTGCAGAAAACAGTAACACTTGTTCAGAAGGAAAGAAAGCACAGAGCCCCAGATTCTATGTTGTCCTGGAGAGCTTGCAGAGCACTGGGGAAAGGCAGGCAGAGAATTCCCTGCTAGCACCTTCTCTGTGCCTGGGAAGCAGAAGTGTTCACATTGCTTCGCAAGAATCGCTTTTGTGCAGAAAACAGTAACACTTGTTCAGAACGAAAGAAAGCACAGAGCCCCATATTCTATGTTGTCCTGGAGAGCTTGCAGAGCACTGGGGAAAGGCAGGCAGAGAATTCCCTGCTAGCACCTTCTCTGTGCCTGGGAAGCAGAAGTGTTCACATTGCTTCGCAAGAATCGCTTTTGTGCAGAAAACAGTAACACTTGTTCAGAAGGAAAGAAAGCACAGAACCCCAGATTTTATGTTGTCCTGGAGAGCTTGCAGAGCACTGGGGAAAGGCAGGCAGAGAATTCCCTGATAGCACCTTCTCTGTGCCTGGGAAGCAGAAGTGTTCACATTGCTTCGCAAGAATCGCTTTTGTGCAGAAAACAGTAACACTTGTTCAGAACGAAAGAAAGCACAGAGCCCCAGATTCTATGTTGTCCTGGAGAGCTTGCAGAGCACTGGGGAAAGGTAGGCAGAGAATTCCCTGCTAGCACCTTCTCTGTGCCTGGGAAGCAGAAGTGTTCACATTGCTTCGCAGAATCGCTTTTGTGCAGAAAACAGTAACAGTTGTTCAGAACGAAAGAAAGCACAGAGCCCCAGATTCTATGTTGTCCTGGAGAGCTTGCAGAGCACTGGGGAAAGGCAGGCAGAGAATTCCCTGCTAGCACCTTCTCTGTGCCTGGGAAGCAGAAGTGTTCACATTGCTTCGCAGAATCGCTTTTGTGCAGAAAACAGTAACACTTGTTCAGAAGGAAAGAAAGCACAGAGACCCAGATTCTATGTTGTCCTGGAGAGCTTGCAGAGCACTGGGGAAAGGCAGGCAGAGAATTCCCTGCTAGCACCTTCTCTGTGCCTGGGAAGCAGAAGTGTTCACATTGCTTCGCAAGAATCGCTTTTGTGCAGAAAACAGTAACAGTTGTTCAGAACGAAAAAAAGCACAGAGCCCCAGATTCTATGTTGTCCTGGAGAGCTTGCAGAGCACTGGGGAAAGGCAGGCAGAGAATTCCCTGCTAGCACCTTCTCTGTGCCTGGGAAGCAGAAGTGTTCACATTGCTTCGCAGAATCGCTTTTGTGCAGAAAACAGTAACACTTGTTCGGAAGGAAAGAAAGCACAGAGCCCCAGATTTTATGTTGTCCTGGAGAGCTTGCAGAGCACTGGGGAAAGGCAGGCAGAGAATTCCCTGATAGCACCTTCTCTGTGCCTGTTCACATTGCTTCGCAGAATCGCTTTTGTGCAGAAAACAGTAACACTTGTTCAGAAGCAAAGAAAGCACAGAGCCCCAGATTCTATGTTGTCCTGGAGAGCTTGCAGAGCACTGGGGAAAGGCAGGCAGAGAATTCCCTGCTAGCACCTTCTCTGTGCCTGGGAAGCAGAAGTGTTCACATTGCTTCGCAAGAATCGCTTTTGTGCAGAAAACAGTAACACTTGTTCAGAACGAAAGAAAGCACAGAGCCCCATATTCTATGTTGTCCTGGAGAGCTTGCAGAGCACTGGGGAAAGGCAGGCAGAGAATTCCCTGCTAGCACCTTCTCTGTGCCTGTTCACATTGCTTCGCAGAATCGCTTTTGTGCAGAAAACAGTAACAGTTGTTCAGAACGAAAGAAAGCACAGAGCCCCAGATTTTATGTTGTCCTGGAGAGCTTGCAGAGCACTGGGGAAAGGCAGGCAGAGAATTCCCTGATAGCACCTTCTCTGTGCCTGTTCACATTGCTTCGCAGAATCGCTTTTGTGCAGAAAACAGTAACACTTGTTCAGAAGGAAAGAAAGCACAGAGCCCCAGATTCTATGTTTCCTGGAGAGCTTGCAGAGCACTGGGGAAAGGCAGGCAGAGAATTCCCTGCTAGCACCTTCTCTGTGCCTGGGAAGCAGAAGTGTTCACATTGCTTCGCAAGAATCGCTTTTGTGCAGAAAACAGTAACACTTGTTCAGAAGGAAAGAAAGCACAGAGCCCCAGATTCTATGTTGTCCTGGAGAGCTTGCAGAGCACTGGGGAAAGGCAGGCAGAGAATTCCCTGCTAGCACCTTCTCTGTGCCTGGGAAGCAGAAGTGTTCACATTGCTTCGCAGAATCGCTTTTGTGCAGAAAACAGTAACACTTGTTCAGAAGGAAAGAAAGCACAGAGCCCCAGATTCTATGTTGTCCTGGAGAGCTTGCAGAGCACTGGGGAAAGGCAGGCAGAGAATTCCCTGCTAGCACCTTCTCTGTGCCTGGGAAGCAGAAGTGTTCACATTGCTTCGCAGAATCGCTTTTGTGCAGAAAACAGTAACACTTGTTCAGAAGGAAAGAAAGCACAGAGCCCCAGATTTTATGTTGTCCTGGAGAGCTTGCAGAGCACTGGGGAAAGGCAGGCAGAGAATTCCCTGATAGCACCTTCTCTGTGCCTGTTCACATTGCTTCGCAGAATCGCTTTTGTGCAGAAAACAGTAACACTTGTTCAGAAGGAAAGAAAGCACAGAGCCCCAGATTCTATGTTGTCCTGGAGAGCTTGCAGAGCACTGGGGAAAGGCAGGCAGAGAATTCCCTGCTAGCACCTTCTCTGTGCCTGGGAAGCAGAAGTGTTCACATTGCTTCGCAAGAATCGCTTTTGTGCAGAAAACAGTAACACTTGTTCAGAACGAAAGAAAGCACAGAGCCCCAGATTCTATGTTGTCCTGGAGAGCTTGCAGAGCACTGGGGAAAGGCAGGCAGAGAATTCCCTGCTAGCACCTTCTCTGTGCCTGGGAAGCAGAAGTGTTCACATTGCTTCGCAAGAATCGCTTTTGTGCAGAAAACAGTAACACTTGTTCAGAAGGAAAGAAAGCACAGAACCCCAGATTTTATGTTGTCCTGGAGAGCTTGCAGAGCACTGGGGAAAGGCAGGCAGAGAATTCCCTGATAGCACCTTCTCTGTGCCTGTTCACATTGTTTCGCAGAATCGCTTTTGTGCAGAAAACAGTAACACTTGTTCAGAACGAAAGAAAGCACAGAGCCCCAGATTCTATGTTGTCCTGGAGAGCTTGCAGAGCACTGGGGAAAGGTAGGCAGAGAATTCCCTGCTAGCACCTTCTCTGTGCCTGGGAAGCAGAAGTGTTCACATTGCTTCGCAGAATCACTTTTGTGCAGAAAACAGTAACACTTGTTCAGAAGGAAAGAAAGCACAGCGCCCCAGATTCTATGTTGTCCTGGAGAGCTTGCAGAGCACTGGGGAAAGGCAGGCAGAGAATTCCCTGCTAGCACCTTCTCTGTGCCTGGGAAGCAGAAGTGTTCACATTGCTTCGCAAGAATCGCTTTTGTGCAGAAAACAGTAACAGTTGTTCAGAACGAAAGAAAGCACAGAGCCCCAGATTCTATGTTGTCCTGGAGAGCTTGCAGAGCACTGGGGAAAGGCAGGCAGAGAATTCCCTGCTAGCACCTTCTCTGTGCCTGGGAAGCAGAAGTGTTCACATTGCTTCGCAGAATCGCTTTTGTGCAGAAAACAGTAACACTTGTTCAGAAGGAAAGAAAGCACAGAGACCCAGATTCTATGTTGTCCTGGAGAGCTTGCAGAGCACTGGGGAAAGGCAGGCAGAGAATTCCCTGCTAGCACCTTCTCTGTGCCTGGGAAGCAGAAGTGTTCACATTGCTTCGCAAGAATCGCTTTTGTGCAGAAAACAGTAACAGTTGTTCAGAACGAAAAAAAGCACAGAGCCCCAGATTCTATGTTGTCCTGGAGAGCTTGCAGAGCACTGGGGAAAGGCAGGCAGAGAATTCCCTGCTAGCACCTTCTCTGTGCCTGGGAAGCAGAAGTGTTCACATTGCTTCGCAGAATCGCTTTTGTGCAGAAAACAGTAACACTTGTTCGGAAGGAAAGAAAGCACAGAGCCCCAGATTTTATGTTGTCCTGGAGAGCTTGCAGAGCACTGGGGAAAGGCAGGCAGAGAATTCCCTGATAGCACCTTCTCTGTGCCTGTTCACATTGCTTCGCAGAATCGCTTTTGTGCAGAAAACAGTAACACTTGTTCAGAAGGAAAGAAAGCACAGAGCCCCAGATTCTATGTTGTCCTGGAGAGCTTGCAGAGCACTGGGGAAAGGCAGGCAGAGAATTCCCTGCTAGCACCTTCTCTGTGCCTGGGAAGCAGAAGTGTTCACATTGCTTCGCAAGAATCGCTTTTGTGCAGAAAACAGTAACACTTGTTCAGAACGAAAGAAAGCACAGAGCCCCATATTCTATGTTGTCCTGGAGAGCTTGCAGAGCACTGGGGAAAGGCAGGCAGAGAATTCCCTGCTAGCACCTTCTCTGTGCCTGTTCACATTGCTTCGCAGAATCGCTTTTGTGCAGAAAACAGTAACACTTGTTCAGAAGGAAAGAAAGCACAGAGCCCCAGATTTTATGTTGTCCTGGAGAGCTTGCAGAGCACTGGGGAAAGGCAGGCAGAGAATTCCCTGATAGCACCTTCTCTGTGCCTGTTCACATTGCTTCGCAGAATCGCTTTTGTGCAGAAAACAGTAACACTTGTTCAGAAGGAAAGAAAGCACAGAGCCCCAGATTCTATGTTGTCCTGGAGAGCTTGCAGAGCACTGGGGAAAGGCAGGCAGAGAATTCCCTGCTAGCACCTTCTCTGTGCCTGGGAAGCAGAAGTGTTCACATTGCTTCGCAGAATCGCTTTTGTGCAGAAAACAGTAACACTTGTTCAGAAGGAAAGAAAGCACAGAGCCCCAGATTTTATGTTGTCCTGGAGAGCTTGCAGAGCACTGGGGAAAGGCAGGCAGAGAATTCCCTGATAGCACCTTCTCTGTGCCTGTTCACATTGCTTCGCAGAATCGCTTTTGTGCAGAAAACAGTAACACTTGTTCAGAAGGAAAGAAAGCACAGAGCCCCAGATTCTATGTTGTCCTGGAGAGCTTGCAGAGCACTGGGGAAAGGCAGGCAGAGAATTCCCTGCTAGCACCTTCTCTGTGCCTGGGAAGCAGAAGTGTTCACATTGCTTCGCAAGAATCGCTTTTGTGCAGAAAACAGTAACACTTGTTCAGAACGAAAGAAAGCACAGAGCCCCAGATTCTATGTTGTCCTGGAGAGCTTGCAGAGCACTGGGGAAAGGCAGGCAGAGAATTCCCTGCTAGCACCTTCTCTGTGCCTGGGAAGCAGAAGTGTTCACATTGCTTCGCAAGAATCGCTTTTGTGCAGAAAACAGTAACACTTGTTCAGAAGGAAAGAAAGCACAGAGCCCCAGATTTTATGTTGTCCTGGAGAGCTTGCAGAGCACTGGGGAAAGGCAGGCAGAGAATTCCCTGATAGCACCTTCTCTGTGCCTGTTCACATTGCTTCGCAGAATCGCTTTTGTGCAGAAAACAGTAACACTTGTTCAGAACGAAAGAAAGCACAGAGCCCCAGATTCTATGTTGTCCTGGAGAGCTTGCAGAGCACTGGGGAAAGGTAGGCAGAGAATTCCCTGCTAGCACCTTCTCTGTGCCTGGGAAGCAGAAGTGTTCACATTGCTTCGCAGAATCACTTTTGTGCAGAAAACAGTAACACTTGTTCAGAAGGAAAGAAAGCACAGCGCCCCAGATTCTATGTTGTCCTGGAGAGCTTGCAGAGCACTGGGGAAAGGCAGGCAGAGAATTCCCTGCTAGCACCTTCTCTGTGCCTGGGAAGCAGAAGTGTTCACATTGCTTCGCAAGAATCGCTTTTGTGCAGAAAACAGTAACAGTTGTTCAGAACGAAAGAAAGCACAGAGCCCCAGATTCTATGTTGTCCTGGAGAGCTTGCAGAGCACTGGGGAAAGGCAGGCAGAGAATTCCCTGCTAGCACCTTCTCTGTGCCTGGGAAGCAGAAGTGTTCACATTGCTTCGCAGAATCGCTTTTGTGCAGAAAACAGTAACACTTGTTCAGAAGGAAAGAAAGCACAGAGACCCAGATTCTATGTTGTCCTGGAGAGCTTGCAGAGCACTGGGGAAAGGCAGGCAGAGAATTCCCTGCTAGCACCTTCTCTGTGCCTGGGAAGCAGAAGTGTTCACATTGCTTCGCAAGAATCGCTTTTGTGCAGAAAACAGTAACAGTTGTTCAGAACGAAAAAAAGCACAGAGCCCCAGATTCTATGTTGTCCTGGAGAGCTTGCAGAGCACTGGGGAAAGGCAGGCAGAGAATTCCCTGCTAGCACCTTCTCTGTGCCTGGGAAGCAGAAGTGTTCACATTGCTTCGCAGAATCGCTTTTGTGCAGAAAACAGTAACACTTGTTCGGAAGGAAAGAAAGCACAGAGCCCCAGATTTTATGTTGTCCTGGAGAGCTTGCAGAGCACTGGGGAAAGGCAGGCAGAGAATTCCCTGATAGCACCTTCTCTGTGCCTGTTCACATTGCTTCGCAGAATCGCTTTTGTGCAGAAAACAGTAACACTTGTTCAGAAGGAAAGAAAGCACAGAGCCCCAGATTCTATGTTGTCCTGGAGAGCTTGCAGAGCACTGGGGAAAGGCAGGCAGAGAATTCCCTGCTAGCACCTTCTCTGTGCCTGGGAAGCAGAAGTGTTCACATTGCTTCGCAAGAATCGCTTTTGTGCAGAAAACAGTAACACTTGTTCAGAACGAAAGAAAGCACAGAGCCCCATATTCTATGTTGTCCTGGAGAGCTTGCAGAGCACTGGGGAAAGGCAGGCAGAGAATTCCCTGCTAGCACCTTCTCTGTGCCTGTTCACATTGCTTCGCAGAATCGCTTTTGTGCAGAAAACAGTAACACTTGTTCAGAAGGAAAGAAAGCACAGAGCCCCAGATTTTATGTTGTCCTGGAGAGCTTGCAGAGCACTGGGGAAAGGCAGGCAGAGAATTCCCTGATAGCACCTTCTCTGTGCCTGTTCACATTGCTTCGCAGAATCGCTTTTGTGCAGAAAACAGTAACACTTGTTCAGAAGGAAAGAAAGCACAGAGCCCCAGATTCTATGTTTCCTGGAGAGCTTGCAGAGCACTGGGGAAAGGCAGGCAGAGAATTCCCTGCTAGCACCTTCTCTGTGCCTGGGAAGCAGAAGTGTTCACATTGCTTCGCAAGAATCGCTTTTGTGCAGAAAACAGTAACAGTTATTCAGAACGAAAGAAAGCACAGAGCCCCATATTCTATGTTGTCCTGGAGAGCTTGCAGAGCACTGGGGAAAGGCAGGCAGAGAATTCCCTGCTAGCACCTTCTCTGTGCCTGGGAAGCAGAAGTGTTCACATTGCTTCGCAAGAATCGCTTTTGTGCAGAAAACAGTAACACTTGTTCAGAAGGAAAGAAAGCACAGAGCCCCAGATTTTATGTTGTCCTGGAGAGCTTGCAGAGCACTGGGGAAAGGCAGGCAGAGAATTCCCTGCTAGCACCTTCTCTGTGCCTCTTCACATTGCTTCGCAGAATCGCTTTTGTGCAGAAAACAGTAACACTTGTTCAGAAGGAAAGAAAGCACAGCGCCCCAGATTCTATGTTGTCCTGGAGAGCTTGCAGAGCACTGGGGAAAGGCAGGCAGAGAATTCCCTGCTAGCACCTTCTCTGTGCCTGGGAAGCAGAAGTGTTCACATTGCTTCGCAAGAATCGCTTTTGTGCAGAAAACAGTAACACTTGTTCAGAAGGAAAGAAAGCACAGAGCCCCAGATTCTATGTTGTCCTGGAGAGCTTGCAGAGCACTGGGGAAAGGCAGGCAGAGAATTCCCTGCTAGCACCTTCTCTGTGCCTGGGAAGCAGAAGTGTTCACATTGCTTCGCAGAATCGCTTTTGTGCAGAAAACAGTAACACTTGTTCAGAAGGAAAGAAAGCACAGAGCCCCAGATTCTATGTTGTCCTGGAGAGCTTGCAGAGCACTGGGGAAAGGCAGGCAGAGAATTCCCTGCTAGCACCTTCTCTGTGCCTGGGAAGCAGAAGTGTTCACATTGCTTCGCAAGAATCGCTTTTGTGCAGAAAACAGTAACACTTGTTCAGAAGGAAAGAAAGCACAGAGCCCCAGATTCTATGTTGTCCTGGAGAGCTTGCAGAGCACTGGGGAAAGGCAGGCAGAGAATTCCCTGATAGCACCTTCTCTGTGCCTGTTCACATTGCTTCGCAGAATCGCTTTTGTGCAGAAAACAGTAACACTTGTTCAGAACGAAAGAAAGCACAGAGCCCCAGATTCTATGTTGTCCTGGAGAGCTTGCAGAGCACTGGGGAAAGGCAGGCAGAGAATTCCCTGATAGCACCTTCTCTGTGCCTGTTCACATTGCTTCGCAGAATCGCTTTTGTGCAGAAAACAGTAACACTTGTTCAGAAGGAAAGAAAGCACAGAGCCCCAGATTCTATGTTGTCTTGGAGAGCTTGCAGAGCACTGGGGAAAGGCAGGCAGAGAATTCCCTGATAGCACCTTCTCTGTGCCTGGGAAGCAGAAGTGTTCACATTGCTTCGCAAGAATCGCTTTTGTGCAGAAAACACTAACACTTGTTCAGAAGGAAAGAAAGCACAGAGCCCCAGATTTTATGTTGTCCTGGAGAGCTTGCAGAGCACTGGGGAAAGGCAGGCAGAGAATTCCCTGCTAGCACCTTCTCTGTGCCTGTTCACATTGCTTCGCAGAATCGCTTTTGTGCAGAAAACAGTAACACTTGTTCAGAAGGAAAGAAAGCACAGAGCCCCAGATTTTATGTTGTCCTGGAGAGCTTGCAGAGCACTGGGGAAAGGCAGGCAGAGAATTCCCTGATAGCACCTTCTCTGTGCCTGTTCACATTGCTTCGCAGAATCGCTTTTGTGCAGAAAACAGTAACACTTGTTCAGAAGGAAAGAAAGCACAGAGGCCCAGATTCTATGCTGTCCTGGAGAGCTTGCAGAGCACTGGGGAAAGGCAGGCAGAGAATTCCCTGATAGCACCTTCTCTGTGCCTGGGAAGCAGAAGTGTTCACATTGCTTCGCAAGAATCGCTTTTGTGCAGAAAACAGTAACAGTTGTTCAGAACGAAAGAAAGCACAGAGCCCCAGATTCTATGTTGTCCTGGAGAGCTTGCAGAGCACTGGGGAAAGGCAGGCAGAGAATTCCCTGCTAGCACCTTCTCTGTGCCTGGGAAGCAGAAGTGTTCACATTGCTTCGCAGAATCGCTTTTGTGCAGAAAACAGTAACACTTGTTCAGAAGGAAAGAAAGCACAGAGCCCCAGATTTTATGTTGTCCTGGAGAGCTTGCAGAGCACTGGGGAAAGGCAGGCAGAGAATTCCCTGATAGCACCTTCTCTGTGCCTGTTCACATTGCTTCGCAGAATCGCTTTTGTGCAGAAAACAGTAACACTTGTTCAGAAGGAAAGAAAGCACAGAGCCCCAGATTTTATGTTGTCCTGGAGAGCTTGCAGAGCACTGGGGAAAGGCAGGCAGAGAATTCCCTGATAGCACCTTCTCTGTGCCTGTTCACATTGCTTCGCAGAATCGCTTTTGTGCAGAAAACAGTAACACTTGTTCAGAAGGAAAGAAAGCACAGAGCCCCAGATTCTATGTTGTCCTGGAGAGCTTGCAGAGCACTGGGGAAAGTCAGGCAGAGAATTCCCTGCTAGCACCTTCTCTGTGCCTGGGAAGCAGAAGTGTTCACATTGCTTCGCAAGAATCGCTTTTGTGCAGAAAACAGTAACACTTGTTCAGAACGAAAGAAAGCACAGAGCCCCATATTCTATGTTGTCCTGGAGAGCTTGCAGAGCACTGGGGAAAGGCAGGCAGAGAATTCCCTGCTAGCACCTTCTCTGTGCCTGGGAAGCAGAAGTGTTCACATTGCTTCGCAAGAATCGCTTTTGTGCAGAAAACAGTAACACTTGTTCAGAACGAAAGAAAGCACAGAGCCCCAGATTTTATGTTGTCCTGGAGAGCTTGCAGAGTACTGGGGAAAGGCAGGCAGAGAATTCCTTGCTAGCACTTTCTCTGTGCCTGGGAAGCAGAAGTGTTCACATTGCTTCGCAGAATCGCTTTTGTGCAGAAAACAGTAACACTTGTTCAGAAGGAAAGAAAGCACAGAGCCCCAGATTCTATGTTGTCCTGGAGAGCTTGCAGAGCACTGGGGAAAGGCAGGCAGAGAATTCCCTGCTAGCACCTTCTCTGTGCCTGTTCACATTGCTTCGCAGAATCGCTTTTGTGCAGAAAAGAGTAACACTTGTTCAGAACGAAAGAAAGCACAGAGCCCCAGATTCTATGTTGTCCTGGAGAGCTTGCAGAGCACTGGGGAAAGGCAGGCAGAGAATTCCCTGCTAGCACCTTCTCTGTGCCTGGGAAGCAGAAGTGTTCACATTGCTTCGCAGAATCGCTTTTGTGCAGAAAACAGTAACACTTGTTCAGAAGGAAAGAAAGCACAGAGCCCCAGATTCTATGTTGTCCTGGAGAGCTTGCAGAGCACTGGGGAAAGGCAGGCAGAGAATTCCCTGATAGCACCTTCTCTGTGCCTGGGAAGCAGAAGTGTTCACATTGCTTCGCAAGAATCGCTTTTGTGCAGAAAACAGTAACAGTTGTTCAGAACGAAAGAAAGCACAGAGCCCCAGATTCTATGTTGTCCTGGAGAGCTTGCAGAGCACTGGGGAAAGGCAGGCAGAGAATTCCCTGCTAGCACCTTCTCTGTGCCTGGGAAGCAGAAGTGTTCACATTGCTTCGCAGAATCGCTTTTGTGCAGAAAACAGTAACACTTGTTCAGAAGGAAAGAAAGCACAGAGCCCCAGATTTTATGTTGTCCTGGAGAGCTTGCAGAGCACTGAGGAAAGGCAGGCAGAGAATTCCCTGATAGCACCTTCTCTGTGCCTGTTCACATTGCTTCGCAGAATCGCTTTTGTGCAGAAAACAGTAACACTTGTTCAGAAGGAAAGAAAGCACAGAGCCCCAGATTCT
The DNA here is from genome assembly GCF_031877795.1 of Strix aluco. Classification (NCBI taxonomy): domain Eukaryota; kingdom Metazoa; phylum Chordata; class Aves; order Strigiformes; family Strigidae; genus Strix; species Strix aluco. Next base: position 465,125 of record NW_027436615.1, on the reverse strand, counting down.
ATGTTGTCCTGGAGAGCTTGCAGAGCACTGGGGAAAGGCAGGCAGAGAATTCCCTGCTAGCACCTTCTCTGTGCCTGGGAAGCAGAAGTGTTCACATTGCTTCGCAAGAATCGCTTTTGTGCAGAAAACAGTAACACTTGTTCAGAAGGAAAGAAAGCACAGAGCCCCATATTCTATGTTGTCCTGGAGAGCTTGCAGAGCACTGGGGAAAGGCAGGCAGAGAATTCCTTGCTAGCACCTTCTCTGTGTCTGGGAAGCAGAAGTGTTCACATTGCTTCGCAGAATCGCTTTTGTGCAGAAAACAGTAACACTTGTTCAGAAGGAAAGAAAGCACAGAGCCCCAGATTCTATGTTGTCCTGGAGAGCTTGCAGAGCACTGGGGAAAGGCAGGCAGAGAATTCCCTGATAGCACCTTCTCTGTGCCTGTTCACATTGCTTCGCAGAATCGCTTTTGTGCAGAAAACAGTAACACTTGTTCAGAACGAAAGAAAGCACAGAGCCCCAGATTCTATGTTGTCCTGGAGAGCTTGCAGAGCACTGGGGAAAGGCAGGCAGAGAATTCCCTGCTAGCACCTTCTCTGTGCCTGGGAAGCAGAAGTGTTCACATTGCTTCGCAAGAATCGCTTTTGTGCAGAAAACAGTAACAGTTGTTCAGAACGAAAGAAAGCACAGAGCCCCAGATTCTATGTTGTCCTGGAGAGCTTGCAGAGCACTGGGGAAAGGCAGGCAGAGAATTCCCTGCTAGCACCTTCTCTGTGCCTGGGAAGCAGAAGTGTTCACATTGCTTCGCAAGAATCGCTTATGTGCAGAAAACAGTAACAGTTGTTCAGAACGAAAGAAAGCACAGAGCCCCAGTTTTTATGTTGTCCTGGAGAGCTTGCAGAGCACTGGGGAAAGGCAGGCAGAGAATTCCCTGATAGCACCTTCTCTGTGCCTGTTCACATTGTTTCGCAGAATCGCTTTTGTGCAGAAAACAGTAACACTTGTTCAGAACGAAAGAAAGCACAGAGCCCCAGATTTTATGTTGTCCTGGAGAGCTTGCAGAGCACTGGGGAAAGGCAGGCAGAGAATTCCCTGATAGCACCTTCTCTGTGCCTGTTCACATTGCTTCGCAGAATCGCTTTTGTGCAGAAAACAGTAACACTTGTTCAGAAGGAAAGAAAGCACAGCGCCCCAGATTCTATGTTGTCCTGGAGAGCTTGCAGAGCACTGGGGAAAGGCAGGCAGAGAATTCCCTGCTAGCACCTTCTCTGTGCCTGGGAAGCAGAAGTGTTCACATTGCTTCGCAGAATCGCTTTTGTGCAGAAAACAGTAACACTTGTTCAGAAGGAAAGAAAGCACAGAGACCCAGATTCTATGTTGTCCTGGAGAGCTTGCAGAGCACTGGGGAAAGGCAGGCAGAGAATTCCCTGCTAGCACCTTCTCTGTGCCTGGGAAGCAGAAGTGTTCACATTGCTTCGCAAGAATCGCTTTTGTGCAGAAAACAGTAACAGTTGTTCAGAACGAAAGAAAGCACAGAGCCCCAGATTTTATGTTGTCCTGGAGAGCTTGCAGAGCACTGGGGAAAGGCAGGCAGAGAATTCCCTGCTAGCACCTTCTCTGTGCCTGGGAAGCAGAAGTGTTCACATTGCTTCGCAGAATCGCTTTTGTGCAGAAAACAGTAACACTTGTTCAGAAGGAAAGAAAGCACAGAGCCCCAGATTCTATGTTGTCCTGGAGAGCTTGCAGAGCACTGGGGAAAGGCAGGCAGAGAATTCCCTGCTAGCACCTTCTCTGTGCCTGGGAAGCAGAAGTGTTCACATTGCTTCGCAAGAATCGCTTTTGTGCAGAAAACAGTAACAGTTGTTCAGAACGAAAGAAAGCACAGAGCCCCAGATTCTATGTTGTCCTGGAGAGCTTGCAGAGCACTGGGGAAAGGCAGGCAGAGAATTCCCTGATAGCACCTTCTCTGTGCCTGTTCACATTGCTTCGCAGAATCGCTTTTGTGCAGAAAACAGTAACACTTGTTCAGAACGAAAGAAAGCACAGAGCCCCAGATTCTATGTTGTCCTGGAGAGCTTGCAGAGCACTGGGGAAAGGCAGGCAGAGAATTCCCTGCTAGCACCTTCTCTGTGCCTCTTCACATTGCTTCGCAGAATCGCTTTTGTGCAGAAAACAGTAACACTTGTTCAGAACGAAAGAAAGCACAGAGCCCCAGATTCTATGTTGTCTTGGAGAGCTTGCAGAGCACTGGGGAAAGGCAGGCAGAGAATTCCCTGATAGCACCTTCTCTGTGCCTGGGAAGCAGAAGTGTTCACATTGCTTCGCAAGAATCGCTTTTGTGCAGAAAACAGTAACACTTGTTCAGAAGGAAAGAAAGCACAGAGCCCCAGATTCTATGTTGTCCTGGAGAGCTTGCAGAGCACTGGGGAAAGGCAGGCAGAGAATTCCCTGCTAGCACCTTCTCTGTGCCTGGGAAGCAGAAGTGTTCACATTGCTTCGCAGAATCGCTTTTGTGCAGAAAACAGTAACACTTGTTCGGAAGGAAAGAAAGCACAGAGCCCCAGATTTTATGTTGTCCTGGAGAGCTTGCAGAGCACTGGGGAAAGGCAGGCAGAGAATTCCCTGATAGCACCTTCTCTGTGCCTGGGAAGCAGAAGTGTTCACATTGCTTCGCAAGAATCGCTTTTGTGCAGAAAACAGTAACACTTGTTCAGAAGGAAAGAAAGCACAGAGACCCAGATTCTATGTTGTCCTGGAGAGCTTGCAGAGCACTGGGGAAAGGCAGGCAGAGAATTCCCTGCTAGCACCTTCTCTGTGCCTGGGAAGCAGAAGTGTTCACATTGCTTCGCAAGAATCGCTTTTGTGCAGAAAACAGTAACAGTTGTTCAGAATGAAAAAAAGCACAGAGCCCCAGATTCTATGTTGTCCTGGAGAGCTTGCAGAGCACTGGGGAAAGGCAGGCAGAGAATTCCCTGCTAGCACCTTCTCTGTGCCTGGGAAGCAGAAGTGTTCACATTGCTTCGCAGAATCGCTTTTGTGCAGAAAACAGTAACACTTGTTCGGAAGGAAAGAAAGCACAGAGCCCCAGATTTTATGTTGTCCTGGAGAGCTTGCAGAGCACTGGGGAAAGGCAGGCAGAGAATTCCCTGATAGCACCTTCTCTGTGCCTGTTCACATTGCTTCGCAGAATCGCTTTTGTGCAGAAAACAGTAACACTTGTTCAGAAGGAAAGAAAGCACAGAGCCCCAGATTCTATGTTGTCCTGGAGAGCTTGCAGAGCACTGGGGAAAGGCAGGCAGAGAATTCCCTGCTAGCACCTTCTCTGTGCCTGGGAAGCAGAAGTGTTCACATTGCTTCGCAAGAATCGCTTTTGTGCAGAAAACAGTAACACTTGTTCAGAACGAAAGAAAGCACAGAGCCCCATATTCTATGTTGTCCTGGAGAGCTTGCAGAGCACTGGGGAAAGGCAGGCAGAGAATTCCCTGCTAGCACCTTCTCTGTGCCTGTTCACATTGCTTCGCAGAATCGCTTTTGTGCAGAAAACAGTAACAGTTGTTCAGAACGAAAGAAAGCACAGAGCCCCAGATTTTATGTTGTCCTGGAGAGCTTGCAGAGCACTGGGGAAAGGCAGGCAGAGAATTCCCTGATAGCACCTTCTCTGTGCCTGTTCACATTGCTTCGCAGAATCGCTTTTGTGCAGAAAACAGTAACACTTGTTCAGAAGGAAAGAAAGCACAGAGCCCCAGATTCTATGTTTCCTGGAGAGCTTGCAGAGCACTGGGGAAAGGCAGGCAGAGAATTCCCTGCTAGCACCTTCTCTGTGCCTGGGAAGCAGAAGTGTTCACATTGCTTCGCAAGAATCGCTTTTGTGCAGAAAACAGTAACAGTTATTCAGAACGAAAGAAAGCACAGAGCCCCATATTCTATGTTGTCCTGGAGAGCTTGCAGAGCACTGGGGAAAGGCAGGCAGAGAATTCCCTGCTAGCACCTTCTCTGTGCCTGGGAAGCAGAAGTGTTCACATTGCTTCGCAAGAATCGCTTTTGTGCAGAAAACAGTAACACTTGTTCAGAAGGAAAGAAAGCACAGAGCCCCAGATTTTATGTTGTCCTGGAGAGCTTGCAGAGCACTGGGGAAAGGCAGGCAGAGAATTCCCTGCTAGCACCTTCTCTGTGCCTCTTCACATTGCTTCGCAGAATCGCTTTTGTGCAGAAAACAGTAACACTTGTTCAGAAGGAAAGAAAGCACAGCGCCCCAGATTCTATGTTGTCCTGGAGAGCTTGCAGAGCACTGGGGAAAGGCAGGCAGAGAATTCCCTGCTAGCACCTTCTCTGTGCCTGGGAAGCAGAAGTGTTCACATTGCTTCGCAAGAATCGCTTTTGTGCAGAAAACAGTAACACTTGTTCAGAAGGAAAGAAAGCACAGAGCCCCAGATTCTATGTTGTCCTGGAGAGCTTGCAGAGCACTGGGGAAAGGCAGGCAGAGAATTCCCTGCTAGCACCTTCTCTGTGCCTGGGAAGCAGAAGTGTTCACATTGCTTCGCAGAATCGCTTTTGTGCAGAAAACAGTAACACTTGTTCAGAAGGAAAGAAAGCACAGAGCCCCAGATTCTATGTTGTCCTGGAGAGCTTGCAGAGCACTGGGGAAAGGCAGGCAGAGAATTCCCTGCTAGCACCTTCTCTGTGCCTGGGAAGCAGAAGTGTTCACATTGCTTCGCAGAATCGCTTTTGTGCAGAAAACAGTAACACTTGTTCAGAAGGAAAGAAAGCACAGAGCCCCAGATTTTATGTTGTCCTGGAGAGCTTGCAGAGCACTGGGGAAAGGCAGGCAGAGAATTCCCTGCTAGCACCTTCTCTGTGCCTGTTCACATTGCTTCGCAGAATCGCTTTTGTGCAGAAAACAGTAACACTTGTTCAGAAGGAAAGAAAGCACAGAGCCCCAGATTCTATGTTGTCCTGGAGAGCTTGCAGAGCACTGGGGAAAGGCAGGCAGAGAATTCCCTGCTAGCACCTTCTCTGTGCCTGGGAAGCAGAAGTGTTCACATTGCTTCGCAAGAATCGCTTTTGTGCAGAAAACAGTAACACTTGTTCAGAACGAAAGAAAGCACAGAGCCCCAGATTCTATGTTGTCCTGGAGAGCTTGCAGAGCACTGGGGAAAGGCAGGCAGAGAATTCCCTGCTAGCACCTTCTCTGTGCCTGGGAAGCAGAAGTGTTCACATTGCTTCGCAAGAATCGCTTTTGTGCAGAAAACAGTAACACTTGTTCAGAAGGAAAGAAAGCACAGAACCCCAGATTTTATGTTGTCCTGGAGAGCTTGCAGAGCACTGGGGAAAGGCAGGCAGAGAATTCCCTGATAGCACCTTCTCTGTGCCTGTTCACATTGTTTCGCAGAATCGCTTTTGTGCAGAAAACAGTAACACTTGTTCAGAACGAAAGAAAGCACAGAGCCCCAGATTCTATGTTGTCCTGGAGAGCTTGCAGAGCACTGGGGAAAGGTAGGCAGAGAATTCCCTGCTAGCACCTTCTCTGTGCCTGGGAAGCAGAAGTGTTCACATTGCTTCGCAGAATCACTTTTGTGCAGAAAACAGTAACACTTGTTCAGAAGGAAAGAAAGCACAGCGCCCCAGATTCTATGTTGTCCTGGAGAGCTTGCAGAGCACTGGGGAAAGGCAGGCAGAGAATTCCCTGCTAGCACCTTCTCTGTGCCTGGGAAGCAGAAGTGTTCACATTGCTTCGCAAGAATCGCTTTTGTGCAGAAAACAGTAACAGTTGTTCAGAACGAAAGAAAGCACAGAGCCCCAGATTCTATGTTGTCCTGGAGAGCTTGCAGAGCACTGGGGAAAGGCAGGCAGAGAATTCCCTGCTAGCACCTTCTCTGTGCCTGGGAAGCAGAAGTGTTCACATTGCTTCGCAGAATCGCTTTTGTGCAGAAAACAGTAACACTTGTTCAGAAGGAAAGAAAGCACAGAGACCCAGATTCTATGTTGTCCTGGAGAGCTTGCAGAGCACTGGGGAAAGGCAGGCAGAGAATTCCCTGCTAGCACCTTCTCTGTGCCTGGGAAGCAGAAGTGTTCACATTGCTTCGCAAGAATCGCTTTTGTGCAGAAAACAGTAACAGTTGTTCAGAACGAAAAAAAGCACAGAGCCCCAGATTCTATGTTGTCCTGGAGAGCTTGCAGAGCACTGGGGAAAGGCAGGCAGAGAATTCCCTGCTAGCACCTTCTCTGTGCCTGGGAAGCAGAAGTGTTCACATTGCTTCGCAGAATCGCTTTTGTGCAGAAAACAGTAACACTTGTTCGGAAGGAAAGAAAGCACAGAGCCCCAGATTTTATGTTGTCCTGGAGAGCTTGCAGAGCACTGGGGAAAGGCAGGCAGAGAATTCCCTGATAGCACCTTCTCTGTGCCTGTTCACATTGCTTCGCAGAATCGCTTTTGTGCAGAAAACAGTAACACTTGTTCAGAAGGAAAGAAAGCACAGAGCCCCAGATTCTATGTTGTCCTGGAGAGCTTGCAGAGCACTGGGGAAAGGCAGGCAGAGAATTCCCTGCTAGCACCTTCTCTGTGCCTGGGAAGCAGAAGTGTTCACATTGCTTCGCAAGAATCGCTTTTGTGCAGAAAACAGTAACACTTGTTCAGAAGGAAAGAAAGCACAGAGCCCCATATTCTATGTTGTCCTGGAGAGCTTGCAGAGCACTGGGGAAAGGCAGGCAGAGAATTCCCTGCTAGCACCTTCTCTGTGCCTGTTCACATTGCTTCGCAGAATCGCTTTTGTGCAGAAAACAGTAACAGTTGTTCAGAACGAAAGAAAGCACAGAGCCCCAGATTTTATGTTGTCCTGGAGAGCTTGCAGAGCACTGGGGAAAGGCAGGCAGAGAATTCCCTGATAGCACCTTCTCTGTGCCTGTTCACATTGCTTCGCAGAATCGCTTTTGTGCAGAAAACAGTAACACTTGTTCAGAAGGAAAGAAAGCACAGAGCCCCAGATTCTATGTTTCCTGGAGAGCTTGCAGAGCACTGGGGAAAGGCAGGCAGAGAATTCCCTGCTAGCACCTTCTCTGTGCCTGGGAAGCAGAAGTGTTCACATTGCTTCGCAAGAATCGCTTTTGTGCAGAAAACAGTAACAGTTATTCAGAACGAAAGAAAGCACAGAGCCCCATATTCTATGTTGTCCTGGAGAGCTTGCAGAGCACTGGGGAAAGGCAGGCAGAGAATTCCCTGCTAGCACCTTCTCTGTGCCTGGGAAGCAGAAGTGTTCACATTGCTTCGCAAGAATCGCTTTTGTGCAGAAAACAGTAACACTTGTTCAGAAGGAAAGAAAGCACAGAGCCCCAGATTTTATGTTGTCCTGGAGAGCTTGCAGAGCACTGGGGAAAGGCAGGCAGAGAATTCCCTGCTAGCACCTTCTCTGTGCCTCTTCACATTGCTTCGCAGAATCGCTTTTGTGCAGAAAACAGTAACACTTGTTCAGAAGGAAAGAAAGCACAGCGCCCCAGATTCTATGTTGTCCTGGAGAGCTTGCAGAGCACTGGGGAAAGGCAGGCAGAGAATTCCCTGCTAGCACCTTCTCTGTGCCTGGGAAGCAGAAGTGTTCACATTGCTTCGCAAGAATCGCTTTTGTGCAGAAAACAGTAACACTTGTTCAGAAGGAAAGAAAGCACAGAGCCCCAGATTCTATGTTGTCCTGGAGAGCTTGCAGAGCACTGGGGAAAGGCAGGCAGAGAATTCCCTGCTAGCACCTTCTCTGTGCCTGGGAAGCAGAAGTGTTCACATTGCTTCGCAGAATCGCTTTTGTGCAGAAAACAGTAACACTTGTTCAGAAGGAAAGAAAGCACAGAGCCCCAGATTCTATGTTGTCCTGGAGAGCTTGCAGAGCACTGGGGAAAGGCAGGCAGAGAATTCCCTGCTAGCACCTTCTCTGTGCCTGGGAAGCAGAAGTGTTCACATTGCTTCGCAAGAATCGCTTTTGTGCAGAAAACAGTAACACTTGTTCAGAAGGAAAGAAAGCACAGAGCCCCAGATTCTATGTAGTCCTGGAGAGCTTGCAGAGCACTGGGGAAAGGCAGGCAGAGAATTCCCTGATAGCACCTTCTCTGTGCCTGTTCACATTGCTTCGCAGAATCGCTTTTGTGCAGAAAACAGTAACACTTGTTCAGAAGGAAAGAAAGCACAGAGCCCCAGATTCTATGTTGTCTTGGAGAGCTTGCAGAGCACTGGGGAAAGGCAGGCAGAGAATTCCCTGATAGCACCTTCTCTGTGCCTGGGAAGCAGAAGTGTTCACATTGCTTCGCAAGAATCGCTTTTGTGCAGAAAACAGTAACACTTGTTCAGAAGGAAAGAAAGCACAGAGCCCCAGATTTTATGTTGTCCTGGAGAGCTTGCAGAGCACTGGGGAAAGGCAGGCAGAGAATTCCCTGCTAGCACCTTCTCTGTGCCTGTTCACATTGCTTCGCAGAATCGCTTTTGTGCAGAAAACAGTAACACTTGTTCAGAAGGAAAGAAAGCACAGAGCCCCAGATTTTATGTTGTCCTGGAGAGCTTGCAGAGCACTGGGGAAAGGCAGGCAGAGAATTCCCTGATAGCACCTTCTCTGTGCCTGTTCACATTGCTTCGCAGAATCGCTTTTGTGCAGAAAACAGTAACAGTTGTTCAGAAGGAAAGAAAGCACAGAGCCCCAGATTCTATGCTGTCCTGGAGAGCTTGCAGAGCACTGGGGAAAGGCAGGCAGAGAATTCCCTGCTAGCACCTTCTCTGTGCCTGGGAAGCAGAAGTGTTCACATTGCTTCGCAAGAATCGCTTTTGTGCAGAAAACAGTAACACTTGTTCAGAAGGAAAGAAAGCACAGAGCCCCAGATTCTATGTTGTCCTGGAGAGCTTGCAGAGCACTGGGGAAAGGCAGGCAGAGAATTCCCTGCTAGCACCTTCTCTGTGCCTGGGAAGCAGAAGTGTTCACATTGCTTCGCAGAATCGCTTTTGTGCAGAAAACAGTAACACTTGTTCAGAAGGAAAGAAAGCACAGAGCCCCAGATTTTATGTTGTCCTGGAGAGCTTGCAGAGCACTGGGGAAAGGCAGGCAGAGAATTCCCTGATAGCACCTTCTCTGTGCCTGTTCACATTGCTTCGCAGAATCGCTTTTGTGCAGAAAACAGTAACACTTGTTCAGAAGGAAAGAAAGCACAGAGCCCCAGATTCTATGTTGTCCTGGAGAGCTTGCAGAGCACTGGGGAAAGGCAGGCAGAGAATTCCCTGCTAGCACCTTCTCTGTGCCTGGGAAGCAGAAGTGTTCACATTGCTTCGCAAGAATCGCTTTTGTGCAGAAAACAGTAACACTTGTTCAGAACGAAAGAAAGCACAGAGCCCCAGATTCTATGTTGTCCTGGAGAGCTTGCAGAGCACTGGGGAAAGGCAGGCAGAGAATTCCCTGCTAGCACCTTCTCTGTGCCTGGGAAGCAGAAGTGTTCACATTGCTTCGCAAGAATCGCTTTTGTGCAGAAAACAGTAACACTTGTTCAGAAGGAAAGAAAGCACAGAACCCCAGATTTTATGTTGTCCTGGAGAGCTTGCAGAGCACTGGGGAAAGGCAGGCAGAGAATTCCCTGATAGCACCTTCTCTGTGCCTGTTCACATTGTTTCGCAGAATCGCTTTTGTGCAGAAAACAGTAACACTTGTTCAGAACGAAAGAAAGCACAGAGCCCCAGATTCTATGTTGTCCTGGAGAGCTTGCAGAGCACTGGGGAAAGGTAGGCAGAGAATTCCCTGCTAGCACCTTCTCTGTGCCTGGGAAGCAGAAGTGTTCACATTGCTTCGCAGAATCACTTTTGTGCAGAAAACAGTAACACTTGTTCAGAAGGAAAGAAAGCACAGCGCCCCAGATTCTATGTTGTCCTGGAGAGCTTGCAGAGCACTGGGGAAAGGCAGGCAGAGAATTCCCTGCTAGCACCTTCTCTGTGCCTGGGAAGCAGAAGTGTTCACATTGCTTCGCAAGAATCGCTTTTGTGCAGAAAACAGTAACAGTTGTTCAGAACGAAAGAAAGCACAGAGCCCCAGATTCTATGTTGTCCTGGAGAGCTTGCAGAGCACTGGGGAAAGGCAGGCAGAGAATTCCCTGCTAGCACCTTCTCTGTGCCTGGGAAGCAGAAGTGTTCACATTGCTTCGCAGAATCGCTTTTGTGCAGAAAACAGTAACACTTGTTCAGAAGGAAAGAAAGCACAGAGACCCAGATTCTATGTTGTCCTGGAGAGCTTGCAGAGCACTGGGGAAAGGCAGGCAGAGAATTCCCTGCTAGCACCTTCTCTGTGCCTGGGAAGCAGAAGTGTTCACATTGCTTCGCAAGAATCGCTTTTGTGCAGAAAACAGTAACAGTTGTTCAGAACGAAAAAAAGCACAGAGCCCCAGATTCTATGTTGTCCTGGAGAGCTTGCAGAGCACTGGGGAAAGGCAGGCAGAGAATTCCCTGCTAGCACCTTCTCTGTGCCTGGGAAGCAGAAGTGTTCACATTGCTTCGCAGAATCGCTTTTGTGCAGAAAACAGTAACACTTGTTCGGAAGGAAAGAAAGCACAGAGCCCCAGATTTTATGTTGTCCTGGAGAGCTTGCAGAGCACTGGGGAAAGGCAGGCAGAGAATTCCCTGATAGCACCTTCTCTGTGCCTGTTCACATTGCTTCGCAGAATCGCTTTTGTGCAGAAAACAGTAACACTTGTTCAGAAGGAAAGAAAGCACAGAGCCCCAGATTCTATGTTGTCCTGGAGAGCTTGCAGAGCACTGGGGAAAGGCAGGCAGAGAATTCCCTGCTAGCACCTTCTCTGTGCCTGGGAAGCAGAAGTGTTCACATTGCTTCGCAAGAATCGCTTTTGTGCAGAAAACAGTAACACTTGTTCAGAAGGAAAGAAAGCACAGAGCCCCATATTCTATGTTGTCCTGGAGAGCTTGCAGAGCACTGGGGAAAGGCAGGCAGAGAATTCCCTGCTAGCACCTTCTCTGTGCCTGTTCACATTGCTTCGCAGAATCGCTTTTGTGCAGAAAACAGTAACAGTTGTTCAGAACGAAAGAAAGCACAGAGCCCCAGATTTTATGTTGTCCTGGAGAGCTTGCAGAGCACTGGGGAAAGGCAGGCAGAGAATTCCCTGATAGCACCTTCTCTGTGCCTGTTCACATTGCTTCGCAGAATCGCTTTTGTGCAGAAAACAGTAACACTTGTTCAGAAGGAAAGAAAGCACAGAGCCCCAGATTCTATGTTTCCTGGAGAGCTTGCAGAGCACTGGGGAAAGGCAGGCAGAGAATTCCCTGCTAGCACCTTCTCTGTGCCTGGGAAGCAGAAGTGTTCACATTGCTTCGCAAGAATCGCTTTTGTGCAGAAAACAGTAACAGTTATTCAGAACGAAAGAAAGCACAGAGCCCCATATTCTATGTTGTCCTGGAGAGCTTGCAGAGCACTGGGGAAAGGCAGGCAGAGAATTCCCTGCTAGCACCTTCTCTGTGCCTGGGAAGCAGAAGTGTTCACATTGCTTCGCAAGAATCGCTTTTGTGCAGAAAACAGTAACACTTGTTCAGAAGGAAAGAAAGCACAGAGCCCCAGATTTTATGTTGTCCTGGAGAGCTTGCAGAGCACTGGGGAAAGGCAGGCAGAGAATTCCCTGCTAGCACCTTCTCTGTGCCTCTTCACATTGCTTCGCAGAATCGCTTTTGTGCAGAAAACAGTAACACTTGTTCAGAAGGAAAGAAAGCACAGCGCCCCAGATTCTATGTTGTCCTGGAGAGCTTGCAGAGCACTGGGGAAAGGCAGGCAGAGAATTCCCTGCTAGCACCTTCTCTGTGCCTGGGAAGCAGAAGTGTTCACATTGCTTCGCAAGAATCGCTTTTGTGCAGAAAACAGTAACACTTGTTCAGAAGGAAAGAAAGCACAGAGCCCCAGATTCTATGTTGTCCTGGAGAGCTTGCAGAGCACTGGGGAAAGGCAGGCAGAGAATTCCCTGCTAGCACCTTCTCTGTGCCTGGGAAGCAGAAGTGTTCACATTGCTTCGCAGAATCGCTTTTGTGCAGAAAACAGTAACACTTGTTCAGAAGGAAAGAAAGCACAGAGCCCCAGATTCTATGTTGTCCTGGAGAGCTTGCAGAGCACTGGGGAAAGGCAGGCAGAGAATTCCCTGCTAGCACCTTCTCTGTGCCTGGGAAGCAGAAGTGTTCACATTGCTTCGCAAGAATCGCTTTTGTGCAGAAAACAGTAACACTTGTTCAGAAGGAAAGAAAGCACAGAGCCCCAGATTCTATGTTGTCCTGGAGAGCTTGCAGAGCACTGGGGAAAGGCAGGCAGAGAATTCCCTGATAGCACCTTCTCTGTGCCTGTTCACATTGCTTCGCAGAATCGCTTTTGTGCAGAAAACAGTAACACTTGTTCAGAACGAAAGAAAGCACAGAGCCCCAGATTCTATGTTGTCCTGGAGAGCTTGCAGAGCACTGGGGAAAGGCAGGCAGAGAATTCCCTGATAGCACCTTCTCTGTGCCTGTTCACATTGCTTCGCAGAATCGCTTTTGTGCAGAAAACAGTAACACTTGTTCAGAAGGAAAGAAAGCACAGAGCCCCAGATTCTATGTTGTCTTGGAGAGCTTGCAGAGCACTGGGGAAAGGCAGGCAGAGAATTCCCTGATAGCACCTTCTCTGTGCCTGGGAAGCAGAAGTGTTCACATTGCTTCGCAAGAATCGCTTTTGTGCAGAAAACAGTAACACTTGTTCAGAAGGAAAGAAAGGACAGAGCCCCAGATTTTATGTTGTCCTGGAGAGCTTGCAGAGCACTGGGGAAAGGCAGGCAGAGAATTCCCTGCTAGCACCTTCTCTGTGCCTGTTCACATTGCTTCGCAGAATCGCTTTTGTGCAGAAAACAGTAACACTTGTTCAGAAGGAAAGAAAGCACAGAGCCCCAGATTTTATGTTGTCCTGGAGAGCTTGCAGAGCACTGGGGAAAGGCAGGCAGAGAATTCCCTGATAGCACCTTCTCTGTGCCTGTTCACATTGCTTCGCAGAATCGCTTTTGTGCAGAAAACAGTAACACTTGTTCAGAAGGAAAGAAAGCACAGAGCCCCAGATTCTATGCTGTCCTGGAGAGCTTGCAGAGCACTGGGGAAAGGCAGGCAGAGAATTCCCTGCTAGCACCTTCTCTGTGCCTGGGAAGCAGAAGTGTTCACATTGCTTCGCAAGAATCGCTTTTGTGCAGAAAACAGTAACAGTTGTTCAGAACGAAAGAAAGCACAGAGCCCCAGATTCTATGTTGTCCTGGAGAGCTTGCAGAGCACTGGGGAAAGGCAGGCAGAGAATTCCCTGCTAGCACCTTCTCTGTGCCTGGGAAGCAGAAGTGTTCACATTGCTTCGCAGAATCGCTTTTGTGCAGAAAACAGTAACACTTGTTCAGAAGGAAAGAAAGCACAGAGCCCCAGATTTTATGTTGTCCTGGAGAGCTTGCAGAGCACTGGGGAAAGGCAGGCAGAGAATTCCCTGCTAGCACCTTCTCTGTGCCTGTTCACATTGCTTCGCAGAATCGCTTTTGTGCAGAAAACAGTAACACTTGTTCAGAAGGAAAGAAAGCACAGAGCCCCAGATTTTATGTTGTCCTGGAGAGCTTGCAGAGCACTGGGGAAAGGCAGGCAGAGAATTCCCTGATAGCACCTTCTCTGTGCCTGTTCACATTGCTTCGCAGAATCGCTTTTGTGCAGAAAACAGTAACACTTGTTCAGAAGGAAAGAAAGCACAGAGCCCCAGATTCTATGTTGTCCTGGAGAGCTTGCAGAGCACTGGGGAAAGTCAGGCAGAGAATTCCCTGCTAGCACCTTCTCTGTGCCTGGGAAGCAGAAGTGTTCACATTGCTTCGCAAGAATCGCTTTTGTGCAGAAAACAGTAACACTTGTTCAGAACGAAAGAAAGCACAGAGCCCCATATTCTATGTTGTCCTGGAGAGCTTGCAGAGCACTGGGGAAAGGCAGGCAGAGAATTCCCTGCTAGCACCTTCTCTGTGCCTGGGAAGCAGAAGTGTTCACATTGCTTCGCAAGAATCGCTTTTGTGCAGAAAACAGTAACACTTGTTCAGAACGAAAGAAAGCACAGAGCCCCAGATTTTATGTTGTCCTGGAGAGCTTGCAGAGCACTGGGGAAAGGCAGGCAGAGAATTCCTTGCTAGCACTTTCTCTGTGCCTGGGAAGCAGAAGTGTTCACATTGCTTCGCAGAATCGCTTTTGTGCAGAAAACAGTAACACTTGTTCAGAAGGAAAGAAAGCACAGAGCCCCAGATTCTATGTTGTCCTGGAGAGCTTGCAGAGCACTGGGGAAAGGCAGGCAGAGAATTCCCTGCTAGCACCTTCTCTGTGCCTGTTCACATTGCTTCGCAGAATCGCTTTTGTGCAGAAAAGAGTAACACTTGTTCAGAACGAAAGAAAGCACAGAGCCCCAGATTCTATGTTGTCCTGGAGAGCTTGCAGAGCACTGGGGAAAGGCAGGCAGAGAATTCCCTGCTAGCACCTTCTCTGTGCCTGGGAAGCAGAAGTGTTCACATTGCTTCGCAGAATCGCTTTTGTGCAGAAAACAGTAACACTTGTTCAGAAGGAAAGAAAGCACAGAGCCCCAGATTCTATGTTGTCCTGGAGAGCTTGCAGAGCACTGGGGAAAGGCAGGCAGAGAATTCCCTGCTAGCACCTTCTCTGTGCCTGGGAAGCAGAAGTGTTCACATTGCTTCGCAGAATCGCTTTTGTGCAGAAAACAGTAACACTTGTTCAGAAGGAAAGAAAGCACAGAGCCCCAGATTCTATGTTGTCCTGGAGAGCTTGCAGAGCACTGGGGAAAGGCAGGCAGAGAATTCCCTGATAGCACCTTCTCTGTGCCTGGGAAGCAGAAGTGTTCACATTGCTTCGCAAGAATCGCTTTTGTGCAGAAAACAGTAACAGTTGTTCAGAACGAAAGAAAGCACAGAGCCCCAGATTCTATGTTGTCCTGGAGAGCTTGCAGAGCACTGGGGAAAGGCAGGCAGAGAATTCCCTGCTAGCACCTTCTCTGTGCCTGGGAAGCAGAAGTGTTCACATTGCTTCGCAGAATCGCTTTTGTGCAGAAAACAGTAACACTTGTTCAGAAGGAAAGAAAGCACAGAGCCCCAGATTTTATGTTGTCCTGGAGAGCTTGCAGAGCACTGAGGAAAGGCAGGCAGAGAATTCCCTGATAGCACCTTCTCTGTGCCTGTTCACATTGCTTCGCAGAATCGCTTTTGTGCAGAAAACAGTAACACTTGTTCAGAAGGAAAGAAAGCACAGAGCCCCAGATTCTATGTTGTCCTGGAGAGCTTGCAGAGCACTGGGGAAAGGCAGGCAGAGAATTCCCTGCTAGCACCTTCTCTGTGCCTGGGAAGCAGAAGTGTTCACATTGCTTCGCAAGAATCGCTTTTGTGCAGAAAACAGTAACACTTGTTCAGAAGGAAAGAAAGCACAGAGCCCCATATTCTATGTTGTCCTGGAGAGCTTGCAGAGCACTGGGGAAAGGCAGGCAGAGAATTCCTTGCTAGCACCTTCTCTGTGTCTGGGAAGCAGAAGTGTTCACATTGCTTCGCAGAATCGCTTTTGTGCAGAAAACAGTAACACTTGTTCAGAAGGAAAGAAAGCACAGAGCCCCAGATTCTATGTTGTCCTGGAGAGCTTGCAGAGCACTGGGGAAAGGCAGGCAGAGAATTCCCTGATAGCACCTTCTCTGTGCCTGTTCACATTGCTTCGCAGAATCGCTTTTGTGCAGAAAACAGTAACACTTGTTCAGAACGAAAGAAAGCACAGAGCCCCAGATTCTATGTTGTCCTGGAGAGCTTGCAGAGCACTGGGGAAAGGCAGGCAGAGAATTCCCTGCTAGCACCTTCTCTGTGCCTGGGAAGCAGAAGTGTTCACATTGCTTCGCAAGAATCGCTTTTGTGCAGAAAACAGTAACAGTTGTTCAGAACGAAAGAAAGCACAGAGCCCCAGATTCTATGTTGTCCTGGAGAGCTTGCAGAGCACTGGGGAAAGGCAGGCAGAGAATTCCCTGCTAGCACCTTCTCTGTGCCTGGGAAGCAGAAGTGTTCACATTGCTTCGCAAGAATCGCTTATGTGCAGAAAACAGTAACAGTTGTTCAGAACGAAAGAAAGCACAGAGCCCCAGTTTTTATGTTGTCCTGGAGAGCTTGCAGAGCACTGGGGAAAGGCAGGCAGAGAATTCCCTGATAGCACCTTCTCTGTGCCTGTTCACATTGTTTCGCAGAATCGCTTTTGTGCAGAAAACAGTAACACTTGTTCAGAACGAAAGAAAGCACAGAGCCCCAGATTTTATGTTGTCCTGGAGAGCTTGCAGAGCACTGGGGAAAGGCAGGCAGAGAATTCCCTGATAGCACCTTCTCTGTGCCTGTTCACATTGCTTCGCAGAATCGCTTTTGTGCAGAAAACAGTAACACTTGTTCAGAAGGAAAGAAAGCACAGCACCCCAGATTCTATGTTGTCCTGGAGAGCTTGCAGAGCACTGGGGAAAGGCAGGCAGAGAATTCCCTGCTAGCACCTTCTCTGTGCCTGGGAAGCAGAAGTGTTCACATTGCTTCGCAGAATCGCTTTTGTGCAGAAAACAGTAACACTTGTTCAGAAGGAAAGAAAGCACAGAGACCCAGATTCTATGTTGTCCTGGAGAGCTTGCAGAGCACTGGGGAAAGGCAGGCAGAGAATTCCCTGCTAGCACCTTCTCTGTGCCTGGGAAGCAGAAGTGTTCACATTGCTTCGCAAGAATCGCTTTTGTGCAGAAAACAGTAACAGTTGTTCAGAACGAAAGAAAGCACAGAGCCCCAGATTTTATGTTGTCCTGGAGAGCTTGCAGAGCACTGGGGAAAGGCAGGCAGAGAATTCCCTGCTAGCACCTTCTCTGTGCCTGGGAAGCAGAAGTGTTCACATTGCTTCGCAGAATCGCTTTTGTGCAGAAAACAGTAACACTTGTTCAGAAGGAAAGAAAGCACAGAGCCCCAGATTCTATGTTGTCCTGGAGAGCTTGCAGAGCACTGGGGAAAGGCAGGCAGAGAATTCCCTGCTAGCACCTTCTCTGTGCCTGGGAAGCAGAAGTGTTCACATTGCTTCGCAAGAATCGCTTTTGTGCAGAAAACAGTAACAGTTGTTCAGAACGAAAGAAAGCACAGAGCCCCAGATTCTATGTTGTCCTGGAGAGCTTGCAGAGCACTGGGGAAAGGCAGGCAGAGAATTCCCTGATAGCACCTTCTCTGTGCCTGTTCACATTGCTTCGCAGAATCGCTTTTGTGCAGAAAACAGTAACACTTGTTCAGAACGAAAGAAAGCACAGAGCCCCAGATTCTATGTTGTCCTGGAGAGCTTGCAGAGCACTGGGGAAAGGCAGGCAGAGAATTCCCTGCTAGCACCTTCTCTGTGCCTCTTCACATTGCTTCGCAGAATCGCTTTTGTGCAGAAAACAGTAACACTTGTTCAGAACGAAAGAAAGCACAGAGCCCCAGATTCTATGTTGTCTTGGAGAGCTTGCAGAGCACTGGGGAAAGGCAGGCAGAGAATTCCCTGATAGCACCTTCTCTGTGCCTGGGAAGCAGAAGTGTTCACATTGCTTCGCAAGAATCGCTTTTGTGCAGAAAACAGTAACACTTGTTCAGAAGGAAAGAAAGCACAGAGCCCCAGATTTTATGTTGTCCTGGAGAGCTTGCAGAGCACTGGGGAAAGGCAGGCAGAGAATTCCCTGATAGCACCTTCTCTGTGCCTGTTCACATTGCTTCGCAGAATCGCTTTTGTGCAGAAAACAGTAACACTTGTTCAGAAGGAAAGAAAGCACAGAGCCCCAGATTCTATGTTGTCCTGGAGAGCTTGCAGAGCACTGGGGAAAGGCAGGCAGAGAATTCCCTGATAGCACCTTCTCTGTGCCTGTTCACATTGCTTCGCAGAATCGCTTTTGTGCAGAAAACAGTAACACTTGTTCAGAAGGAAAGAAAGCACAGCGCCCCAGATTCTATGTTGTCCTGGAGAGCTTGCAGAGCACTGGGGAAAGGCAGGCAGAGAATTCCCTGCTAGCACCTTCTCTGTGCCTGGGAAGCAGAAGTGTTCACATTGCTTCGCAAGAATCGCTTTTGTGCAGAAAACAGTAACAGTTGTTCAGAACGAAAGAAAGCACAGAGCCCCAGATTCTATGTTGTCCTGGAGAGCTTGCAGAGCACTGGGGAAAGGCAGGCAGAGAATTCCCTGCTAGCACCTTCTCTGTGCCTGGGAAGCAGAAGTGTTCACATTGCTTCGCAGAATCGCTTTTGTGCAGAAAACAGTAACACTTGTTCAGAAGGAAAGAAAGCACAGAGCCCCAGATTTTATGTTGTCCTGGAGAGCTTGCAGAGCACTGGGGAAAGGCAGGCAGAGAATTCCCTGCTAGCACCTTCTCTGTGCCTGTTCACATTGCTTCGCAGAATCGCTTTTGTGCAGAAAACAGTAACACTTGTTCAGAAGGAAAGAAAGCACAGAGCCCCAGATTCTATGTTGTCCTGGAGAGCTTGCAGAGCACTGGGGAAAGGCAGGCAGAGAATTCCCTGCTAGCACCTTCTCTGTGCCTGGGAAGCAGAAGTGTTCACATTGCTTCGCAAGAATCGCTTTTGTGCAGAAAACAGTAACACTTGTTCAGAACGAAAGAAAGCACAGAGCCCCATATTCTATGTTGTCCTGGAGAGCTTGCAGAGCACTGGGGAAAGGCAGGCAGAGAATTCCCTGCTAGCACCTTCTCTGTGCCTGGGAAGCAGAAGTGTTCACATTGCTTCGCAAGAATCGCTTTTGTGCAGAAAACAGTAACACTTGTTCAGAAGGAAAGAAAGCACAGAACCCCAGATTTTATGTTGTCCTGGAGAGCTTGCAGAGCACTGGGGAAAGGCAGGCAGAGAATTCCCTGATAGCACCTTCTCTGTGCCTGTTCACATTGTTTCGCAGAATCGCTTTTGTGCAGAAAACAGTAACACTTGTTCAGAACGAAAGAAAGCACAGAGCCCCAGATTCTATGTTGTCCTGGAGAGCTTGCAGAGCACTGGGGAAAGGCAGGCAGAGAATTCCCTGCTAGCACCTTCTCTGTGCCTGGGAAGCAGAAGTGTTCACATTGCTTCGCAGAATCGCTTTTGTGCAGAAAACAGTAACACTTGTTCAGAAGGAAAGAAAGCACAGAGCCCCAGATTCTATGTTGTCCTGGAGAGCTTGCAGAGCACTGGGGAAAGGCAGGCAGAGAATTCCCTGCTAGCACCTTCTCTGTGCCTGGGAAGCAGAAGTGTTCACATTGCTTCGCAAGAATCGCTTTTGTGCAGAAAACAGTAACAGTTGTTCAGAACAAAAGAAAGCACAGAGCCCCAGATTTTATGTTGTCCTGGAGAGCTTGCAGAGCACTGGGGAAAGGCAGGCAGAGAATTCCCTGCTAGCACCTTCTCTGTGCCTGGGAAGCAGAAGTGTTCACATTGCTTCGCAGAATCGCTTTTGTGCAGAAAACAGTAACACTTGTTCAGAAGGAAAGAAAGCACAGAGCCCCAGATTTTATGTTGTCCTGGAGAGCTTGCAGAGCACTGGGGAAAGGCAGGCAGAGAATTCCCTGCTAGCACCTTCTCTGTGCCTGGGAAGCAGAAGTTTTCACATTGCTTCGCAAGAATCGCTTTTGTGCAGAAAACAGTAACACTTGTTCAGAAGGAAAGAAAGCACAGAGCCCCAGATTTTATGTTGTCCTGGAGAGCTTGCAGAGCACTGGGGAAAGGCAGGCAGAGAATTCCCTGCTAGCACTTTCTCTGTGCCTGTTCACATTGTTTCGCAGAATCGCTTTTGTGCAGAAAACAGTAACACTTGTTCAGAACGAAAGAAAGCACAGAGCCCCAGATTCTATGTTGTCCTGGAGAGCTTGCAGAGCACTGGGGAAAGGCAGGCAGAGAATTCCCTGCTAGCACCTTCTCTGTGCCTGGGAAGCAGAAGTGTTCACATTGCTTCGCAAGAATCGCTTTTGTGCAGAAAACAGTAACACTTGTTCAGAAGGAAAGAAAGCACAGAGCCCCAGATTCTATGTTGTCCTGGAGAGCTTGCAGAGCACTGGGGAAAGGCAGGCAGAGAATTCCCTGCTAGCACCTTCTCTGTGCCTGGGAAGCAGAAGTTTTCACATTGCTTCGCAAGAATCGCTTTTGTGCAGAAAACAGTAACAGTTGTTCAGAACGAAAGAAAGCACAGAGCCCCAGATTCTATGTTGTCCTGGAGAGCTTGCAGAGCACTGGGGAAAGGCAGGCAGAGAATTCCCTGCTAGCACCTTCTCTGTGCCTGGGAAGCAGAAGTGTTCACATTGCTTCGCAGAATCGCTTTTGTGCAGAAAACAGTAACACTTGTTCAGAAGGAAAGAAAGCACAGAGCCCCAGATTTTATGTTGTCCTGGAGAGCTTGCAGAGCACTGGGGAAAGGCAGGCAGAGAATTCCCTGCTAGCACCTTCTCTGTGCCTGTTCACATTGCTTCGCAGAATCGCTTTTGTGCAGAAAACAGTAACACTTGTTCAGAAGGAAAGAAAGCACAGAGCCCCAGATTTTATGTTGTCCTGGAGAGCTTGCAGAGCACTGGGGAAAGGCAGGCAGAGAATTCCCTGATAGCACCTTCTCTGTGCCTGTTCACATTGCTTCGCAGAATCGCTTTTGTGCAGAAAACAGTAACACTTGTTCAGAAGGAAAGAAAGCACAGAGCCCCAGATTTTATGTTGTCCTGGAGAGCTTGCAGAGCACTGGGGAAAGGCAGGCAGAGAATTCCCTGCTAGCACCTTCTCTGTGCCTGTTCACATTGCTTCGCAAGAATCGCTTTTGTGCAGAAAACAGTAACACTTGTTCAGAACGAAAGAAAGCACAGAGCCCCAGATTCTATGTTGTCCTGGAGAGCTTGCAGAGCACTGGGGAAAGGCAGGCAGAGAATTCCCTGCTAGCACCTTCTCTGTGCCTGGGAAGCAGAAGTGTTCACATTGCTTCGCAAGAATCGCTTTTGTGCAGAAAACAGGAACACTTGTTCAGAACGAAAGAAAGCACAGAGCCCCATATTCTATGTTGTCCTGGAGAGCTTGCAGAGCACTGGGGAAAGGCAGGCAGAGAATTCCCTGCTAGCACCTTCTCTGTGCCTGGGAAGCAGAAGTGTTCACATTGCTTCGCAAGAATCGCTTTTGTGCAGAAAACAGTAACAGTTGTTCAGAACAAAAGAAAGCACAGAGCCCCAGATTTTATGTTGTCCTGGAGAGCTTGCAGAGCACTGGGGAAAGGCAGGCAGAGAATTCCCTGCTAGCACCTTCTCTGTGCCTGGGAAGCAGAAGTGTTCACATTGCTTCGCAAGAATCGCTTTTGTGCAGAAAACAGTAACACTTGTTCAGAAGGAAAGAAAGCACAGAGCCCCAGATTTTATGTTGTCCTGGAGAGCTTGCAGAGCACTGGGGAAAGGCAGGCAGAGAATTCCCTGCTAGCACTTTCTCTGTGCCTGTTCACATTGTTTCGCAGAATCGCTTTTGTGCAGAAAACAGTAACACTTGTTCAGAAGGAAAGAAAGCACAGAGCCCCAGATTCTATGTTGTCCTGGAGAGCTTGCAGAGCACTGGGGAAAGGCAGGCAGAGAATTCCCTGCTAGCACCTTCTCTGTGCCTGGGAAGCAGAAGTGTTCACATTGCTTCGCAGAATCGCTTTTGTGCAGAAAACAGTAACACTTGTTCAGAAGGAAAGAAAGCACAGAGCCCCAGATTCTATGTTGTCCTGGAGAGCTTGCAGAGCACTGGGGAAAGGCAGGCAGAGAATTCCCTGCTAGCACCTTCTCTGTGCCTGGGAAGCAGAAGTGTTCACATTGCTTCGCAAGAATCGCTTTTGTGCAGAAAACAGTAACAGTTGTTCAGAACGAAAGAAAGCACAGAGCCCCAGATTCTATGTTGTCCTGGAGAGCTTGCAGAGCACTGGGGAAAGGCAGGCAGAGAATTCCCTGCTAGCACCTTCTCTGTGCCTGGGAAGCAGAAGTGTTCACATTGCTTCGCAGAATCGCTTTTGTGCAGAAAACAGTAACACTTGTTCAGAAGGAAAGAAAGCACAGAGCCCCAGATTTTATGTTGTCCTGGAGAGCTTGCAGAGCACTGGGGAAAGGCAGGCAGAGAATTCCCTGATAGCACCTTCTCTGTGCCTGTTCACATTGCTTCGCAAGAATCGCTTTTGTGCAGAAAACAGTAACACTTGTTCAGAAGGAAAGAAAGCACAGCGCCCCAGATTCTATGTTGTCCTGGAGAGCTTGCAGAGCACTGGGGAAAGGCAGGCAGAGAATTCCCTGCTAGCACCTTCTCTGTGCCTGGGAAGCAGAAGTGTTCACATTGCTTCGCAGAATCGCTTTTGTGCAGAAAACAGTAACACTTGTTCAGAAGGAAAGAAAGCACAGAGCCCCAGATTCTATGTTGTCCTGGAGAGCTTGCAGAGCACTGGGGAAAGGCAGGCAGAGAATTCCCTGCTAGCACCTTCTCTGTGCCTGGGAAGCAGAAGTGTTCACATTGCTTCGCAAGAATCGCTTTTGTGCAGAAAACAGTAACAGTTGTTCAGAACAAAAGAAAGCACAGAGCCCCAGATTTTATGTTGTCCTGGAGAGCTTGCAGAGCACTGGGGAAAGGCAGGCAGAGAATTCCCTGCTAGCACCTTCTCTGTGCCTGGGAAGCAGAAGTGTTCACATTGCTTCGCAGAATCGCTTTTGTGCAGAAAACAGTAACACTTGTTCAGAAGGAAAGAAAGCACAGAGCCCCAGATTTTATGTTGTCCTGGAGAGCTTGCAGAGCACTGGGGAAAGGCAGGCAGAGAATTCCCTGCTAGCACCTTCTCTGTGCCTGGGAAGCAGAAGTTTTCACATTGCTTCGCAAGAATCGCTTTTGTGCAGAAAACAGTAACACTTGTTCAGAAGGAAAGAAAGCACAGAGCCCCAGATTTTATGTTGTCCTGGAGAGCTTGCAGAGCACTGGGGAAAGGCAGGCAGAGAATTCCCTGCTAGCACCTTCTCTGTGCCTGGGAAGCAGAAGTGTTCACATTGCTTCGCAAGAATCGCTTTTGTGCAGAAAACAGTAACACTTGTTCAGAAGGAAAGAAAGCACAGAGCCCCAGATTTTATGTTGTCCTGGAGAGCTTGCAGAGCACTGGGGAAAGGCAGGCAGAGAATTCCCTGCTAGCACTTTCTCTGTGCCTGTTCACATTGTTTCGCAGAATCGCTTTTGTGCAGAAAACAGTAACACTTGTTCAGAAGGAAAGAAAGCACAGAGCCCCAGATTCTATGTTGTCCTGGAGAGCTTGCAGAGCACTGGGGAAAGGCAGGCAGAGAATTCCCTGCTAGCACCTTCTCTGTGCCTGGGAAGCAGAAGTTTTCACATTGCTTCGCAAGAATCGCTTTTGTGCAGAAAACAGTAACAGTTGTTCAGAACGAAAGAAAGCACAGAGCCCCAGATTCTATGTTGTCCTGGAGAGCTTGCAGAGCACTGGGGAAAGGCAGGCAGAGAATTCCCTGCTAGCACCTTCTCTGTGCCTGGGAAGCAGAAGTGTTCACATTGCTTCGCAGAATCGCTTTTGTGCAGAAAACAGTAACACTTGTTCAGAAGGAAAGAAAGCACAGAGCCCCAGATTTTATGTTGTCCTGGAGAGCTTGCAGAGCACTGGGGAAAGGCAGGCAGAGAATTCCCTGATAGCACCTTCTCTGTGCCTGTTCACATTGCTTCGCAGAATCGCTTTTGTGCAGAAAACAGTAACACTTGTTCAGAAGGAAAGAAAGCACAGAGCCCCAGATTCTATGTTGTCCTGGAGAGCTTGCAGAGCACTGGGGAAAGGCAGGCAGAGAATTCCCTGCTAGCACCTTCTCTGTGCCTGGGAAGCAGAAGTGTTCACATTGCTTCGCAAGAATCGCTTCTGTGCAGAAAACAGTAACACTTGTTCAGAACGAAAGAAAGCACAGAGCCCCAGATTCTATGTTGTCCTGGAGAGCTTGCAGAGCACTGGGGAAAGGCAGGCAGAGAATTCCCTGCTAGCACCTTCTCTGTGCCTGGGAAGCAGAAGTGTTCACATTGCTTCGCAAGAATCGCTTTTGTGCAGAAAACAGTAACACTTGTTCAGAAGGAAAGAAAGCACAGAACCCCAGATTTTATGTTGTCCTGGAGAGCTTGCAGAGCACTGGGGAAAGGCAGGCAGAGAATTCCCTGATAGCACCTTCTCTGTGCCTGTTCACATTGTTTCGCAGAATCGCTTTTGTGCAGAAAACAGTAACAGTTGTTCAGAACGAAAGAAAGCACAGAGCCCCAGATTCTATGTTGTCCTGGAGAGCTTGCAGAGCACTGGGGAAAGGTAGGCAGAGAATTCCCTGCTAGCACCTTCTCTGTGCCTGGGAAGCAGAAGTGTTCACATTGCTTCGCAGAATCACATTTGTGCAGAAAACAGTAACACTTGTTCAGAAGGAAAGAAAGCACAGCGCCCCAGATTCTATGTTGTCCTGGAGAGCTTGCAGAGCACTGGGGAAAGGCAGGCAGAGAATTCCCTGCTAGCACCTTCTCTGTGCCTGGGAAGCAGAAGTTTTCACATTGCTTCGCAAGAATCGCTTTTGTGCAGAAAACAGTAACAGTTGTTCAGAACGAAAGAAAGCACAGAGCCCCAGATTCTATGTTGTCCTGGAGAGCTTGCAGAGCACTGGGGAAAGGCAGGCAGAGAATTCCCTGCTAGCACCTTCTCTGTGCCTGGGAAGCAGAAGTGTTCACATTGCTTCGCAGAATCGTTTTTGTGCAGAAAACAGTAACACTTGTTCAGAAGGAAAGAAAGCACAGAGACCCAGATTCTATGTTGTCCTGGAGAGCTTGCAGAGCACTGGGGAAAGGCAGGCAGAGAATTCCCTGCTAGCACCTTCTCTGTGCCTGGGAAGCAGAAGTGTTCACATTGCTTCGCAAGAATCGCTTTTGTGCAGAAAACAGTAACAGTTGTTCAGAACGAAAAAAAGCACAGAGCCCCAGATTCTATGTTGTCCTGGAGAGCTTGCAGAGCACTGGGGAAAGGCAGGCAGAGAATTCCCTGCTAGCACCTTCTCTGTGCCTGGGAAGCAGAAGTGTTCACATTGCTTCGCAGAATCGCTTTTGTGCAGAAAACAGTAACACTTGTTCGGAAGGAAAGAAAGCACAGAGCCCCAGATTTTATGTTGTCCTGGAGAGCTTGCAGAGCACTGGGGAAAGGCAGGCAGAGAATTCCCTGCTAGCACTTTCTCTGTGCCTGTTCACATTGTTTCGCAGAATCGCTTTTGTGCAGAAAACAGTAACACTTGTTCAGAAGGAAAGAAAGCACAGAGCCCCAGATTCTATGTTGTCCTGGAGAGCTTGCAGAGCACTGGGGAAAGGCAGGCAGAGAATTCCCTGCTAGCACCTTCTCTGTGCCTGGGAAGCAGAAGTGTTCACATTGCTTCGCAGAATCGCTTTTGTGCAGAAAACAGTAACACTTGTTCAGAAGGAAAGAAAGCACAGAGCCCCAGATTCTATGTTGTCCTGGAGAGCTTGCAGAGCACTGGGGAAAGGCAGGCAGAGAATTCCCTGCTAGCACCTTCTCTGTGCCTGGGAAGCAGAAGTGTTCACATTGCTTCGCAAGAATCGCTTTTGTGCAGAAAACAGTAACAGTTGTTCAGAACGAAAGAAAGCACAGAGCCCCAGATTCTATGTTGTCCTGGAGAGCTTGCAGAGCACTGGGGAAAGGCAGGCAGAGAATTCCCTGCTAGCACCTTCTCTGTGCCTGGGAAGCAGAAGTGTTCACATTGCTTCGCAGAATCGCTTTTGTGCAGAAAACAGTAACACTTGTTCAGAAGGAAAGAAAGCACAGAGCCCCAGATTTTATGTTGTCCTGGAGAGCTTGCAGAGCACTGGGGAAAGGCAGGCAGAGAATTCCCTGATAGCACCTTCTCTGTGCCTGTTCACATTGCTTCGCAAGAATCGCTTTTGTGCAGAAAACAGTAACACTTGTTCAGAAGGAAAGAAAGCACAGCGCCCCAGATTCTATGTTGTCCTGGAGAGCTTGCAGAGCACTGGGGAAAGGCAGGCAGAGAATTCCCTGCTAGCACCTTCTCTGTGCCTGGGAAGCAGAAGTGTTCACATTGCTTCGCAAGAATCGCTTTTGTGCAGAAAACAGTAACACTTGTTCAGAACGAAAGAAAGCACAGAGCCCCAGATTCTATGTTGTCCTGGAGAGCTTGCAGAGCACTGGGGAAAGGCAGGCAGAGAATTCCCTGATAGCACCTTCTCTGTGCCTGGGAAGCAGAAGTGTTCACATTGCTTCGCAGAATCGCTTTTGTGCAGAAAACAGTAACACTTGTTCAGAAGGAAAGAAAGCACAGAGCCCCAGATTCTATGTTGTCCTGGAGAGCTTGCAGAGCACTGGGGAAAGGCAGGCAGAGAATTCCCTGCTAGCACCTTCTCTGTGCCTGGGAAGCAGAAGTGTTCACATTGCTTCGCAAGAATCGCTTTTGTGCAGAAAACAGTAACAGTTGTTCAGAACAAAAGAAAGCACAGAGCCCCAGATTTTATGTTGTCCTGGAGAGCTTGCAGAGCACTGGGGAAAGGCAGGCAGAGAATTCCCTGCTAGCACCTTCTCTGTGCCTGGGAAGCAGAAGTGTTCACATTGCTTCGCAGAATCGCTTTTGTGCAGAAAACAGTAACACTTGTTCAGAAGGAAAGAAAGCACAGAGCCCCAGATTTTATGTTGTCCTGGAGAGCTTG
Organism: Strix aluco; assembly: GCF_031877795.1. NCBI lineage: Eukaryota > Metazoa > Chordata > Aves > Strigiformes > Strigidae > Strix > Strix aluco. Next base: position 438,398 of record NW_027436615.1, on the reverse strand, counting down.
CAGAGCACTGGGGAAAGGCAGGCAGAGAATTCCCTGCTAGCACCTTCTCTGTGCCTGGGAAGCAGAAGTTTTCACATTGCTTCGCAAGAATCGCTTTTGTGCAGAAAACAGTAACACTTGTTCAGAAGGAAAGAAAGCACAGAGCCCCAGATTTTATGTTGTCCTGGAGAGCTTGCAGAGCACTGGGGAAAGGCAGGCAGAGAATTCCCTGCTAGCACCTTCTCTGTGCCTGGGAAGCAGAAGTGTTCACATTGCTTCGCAAGAATCGCTTTTGTGCAGAAAACAGTAACACTTGTTCAGAAGGAAAGAAAGCACAGAGCCCCAGATTTTATGTTGTCCTGGAGAGCTTGCAGAGCACTGGGGAAAGGCAGGCAGAGAATTCCCTGCTAGCACCTTCTCTGTGCCTGTTCACATTGCTTCGCAGAATCGCTTTTGTGCAGAAAACAGTAACACTTGTTCAGAAGGAAAGAAAGCACAGAGCCCCAGATTCTATGTTGTCCTGGAGAGCTTGCAGAGCACTGGGGAAAGGCAGGCAGAGAATTCCCTGCTAGCACCTTCTCTGTGCCTGGGAAGCAGAAGTGTTCACATTGCTTCGCAAGAATCGCTTTTGTGCAGAAAACAGTAACAGTTGTTCAGAACAAAAGAAAGCACAGAGCCCCAGATTTTATGTTGTCCTGGAGAGCTTGCAGAGCACTGGGGAAAGGCAGGCAGAGAATTCCCTGCTAGCACCTTCTCTGTGCCTGGGAAGCAGAAGTGTTCACATTGCTTCGCAGAATCGCTTTTGTGCAGAAAACAGTAACACTTGTTCAGAAGGAAAGAAAGCACAGAGCCCCAGATTTTATGTTGTCCTGGAGAGCTTGCAGAGCACTGGGGAAAGGCAGGCAGAGAATTCCCTCCTAGCACCTTCTCTGTGCCTGGGAAGCAGAAGTTTTCACATTGCTTCGCAAGAATCGCTTTTGTGCAGAAAACAGTAACACTTGTTCAGAAGGAAAGAAAGCACAGAGCCCCAGATTTTATGTTGTCCTGGAGAGCTTGCAGAGCACTGGGGAAAGGCAGGCAGAGAATTCCCTGCTAGCACTTTCTCTGTGCCTGTTCACATTGTTTCGCAGAATCGCTTTTGTGCAGAAAACAGTAACACTTGTTCAGAAGGAAAGAAAGCACAGAGCCCCAGATTCTATGTTGTCCTGGAGAGCTTGCAGAGCACTGGGGAAAGGCAGGCAGAGAATTCCCTGCTAGCACCTTCTCTGTGCCTGGGAAGCAGAAGTGTTCACATTGCTTCGCAGAATCGCTTTTGTGCAGAAAACAGTAACACTTGTTCAGAAGGAAAGAAAGCACAGAGCCCCAGATTCTATGTTGTCCTGGAGAGCTTGCAGAGCACTGGGGAAAGGCAGGCAGAGAATTCCCTGCTAGCACCTTCTCTGTGCCTGGGAAGCAGAAGTTTTCACATTGCTTCGCAAGAATCGCTTTTGTGCAGAAAACAGTAACAGTTGTTCAGAACGAAAGAAAGCACAGAGCCCCAGATTCTATGTTGTCCTGGAGAGCTTGCAGAGCACTGGGGAAAGGCAGGCAGAGAATTCCCTGCTAGCACCTTCTCTGTGCCTGGGAAGCAGAAGTGTTCACATTGCTTCGCAGAATCGCTTTTGTGCAGAAAACAGTAACACTTGTTCAGAAGGAAAGAAAGCACAGAGCCCCAGATTTTATGTTGTCCTGGAGAGCTTGCAGAGCACTGGGGAAAGGCAGGCAGAGAATTCCCTGATAGCACCTTCTCTGTGCCTGTTCACATTGCTTCGCAGAATCGCTTTTGTGCAGAAAACAGTAACACTTGTTCAGAAGGAAAGAAAGCACAGAGCCCCAGATTCTATGTTGTCCTGGAGAGCTTGCAGAGCACTGGGGAAAGGCAGGCAGAGAATTCCCTGCTAGCACCTTCTCTGTGCCTGGGAAGCAGAAGTGTTCACATTGCTTCGCCAGAATCGCTTCTGTGCAGAAAACAGTAACACTTGTTCAGAACGAAAGAAAGCACAGAGCCCCAGATTCTATGTTGTCCTGGAGAGCTTGCAGAGCACTGGGGAAAGGCAGGCAGAGAATTCCCTGCTAGCACCTTCTCTGTGCCTGGGAAGCAGAAGTGTTCACATTGCTTCGCAAGAATCGCTTTTGTGCAGAAAACAGTAACACTTGTTCAGAAGGAAAGAAAGCACAGAGCCCCAGATTTTATGTTGTCCTGGAGAGCTTGCAGAGCACTGGGGAAAGGCAGGCAGAGAATTCCCTGATAGCACCTTCTCTGTGCCTGTTCACATTGTTTCGCAGAATCGCTTTTGTGCAGAAAACAGTAACACTTGTTCAGAACGAAAGAAAGCACAGAGCCCCAGATTCTATGTTGTCCTGGAGAGCTTGCAGAGCACTGGGGAAAGGCAGGCAGAGAATTCCCTGCTAGCACCTTCTCTGTGCCTGGGAAGCAGAAGTGTTCACATTGCTTCGCAGAATCGCTTTTGTGCAGAAAACAGTAACACTTGTTCAGAAGGAAAGAAAGCACAGCGCCCCAGATTCTATGTTGTCCTGGAGAGCTTGCAGAGCACTGGGGAAAGGCAGGCAGAGAATTCCCTGCTAGCACCTTCTCTGTGCCTGGGAAGCAGAAGTTTTCACATTGCTTCGCAAGAATCGCTTTTGTGCAGAAAACAGTAACAGTTGTTCAGAACGAAAGAAAGCACAGAGCCCCAGATTCTATGTTGTCCTGGAGAGCTTGCAGAGCACTGGGGAAAGGCAGGCAGAGAATTCCCTGCTAGCACCTTCTCTGTGCCTGGGAAGCAGAAGTGTTCACATTGCTTCGCAGAATCGTTTTTGTGCAGAAAACAGTAACACTTGTTCAGAAGGAAAGAAAGCACAGAGCCCCAGATTCTATGTTGTCCTGGAGAGCTTGCAGAGCACTGGGGAAAGGCAGGCAGAGAATTCCCTGCTAGCACCTTCTCTGTGCCTGGGAAGCAGAAGTGTTCACATTGCTTCGCAAGAATCGCTTTTGTGCAGAAAACAGTAACAGTTGTTCAGAACGAAAAAAAGCACAGAGCCCCAGATTCTATGTTGTCCTGGAGAGCTTGCAGAGCACTGGGGAAAGGCAGGCAGAGAATTCCCTGCTAGCACCTTCTCTGTGCCTGGGAAGCAGAAGTGTTCACATTGCTTCGCAGAATCGCTTTTGTGCAGAAAACAGTAACACTTGTTCGGAAGGAAAGAAAGCACAGAGCCCCAGATTTTATGTTGTCCTGGAGAGCTTGCAGAGCACTGGGGAAAGGCAGGCAGAGAATTCCCTGCTAGCACCTTCTCTGTGCCTGTTCACATTGCTTCGCAGAATCGCTTTTGTGCAGAAAACAGTAACACTTGTTCAGAAGGAAAGAAAGCACAGAGCCCCAGATTTTATGTTGTCCTGGAGAGCTTGCAGAGCACTGGGGAAAGGCAGGCAGAGAATTCCCTGATAGCACCTTCTCTGTGCCTGTTCACATTGCTTCGCAGAATCGCTTTTGTGCAGAAAACAGTAACACTTGTTCAGAACGAAAGAAAGCACAGAGCCCCAGATTTTATGTTGTCCTGGAGAGCTTGCAGAGCACTGGGGAAAGGCAGGCAGAGAATTCCCTGCTAGCACCTTCTCTGTGCCTGTTCACATTGCTTCGCAAGAATCGCTTTTGTGCAGAAAACAGTAACACTTGTTCAGAAGGAAAGAAAGCACAGAGCCCCAGATTCTATGTTGTCCTGGAGAGCTTGCAGAGCACTGGGGAAAGGCAGGCAGAGAATTCCCTGCTAGCACCTTCTCTGTGCCTGGGAAGCAGAAGTGTTCACATTGCTTCGCAAGAATCGCTTTTGTGCAGAAAACAGTAACACTTGTTCAGAACGAAAGAAAGCACAGAGCCCCATATTCTATGTTGTCCTGGAGAGCTTGCAGAGCACTGGGGAAAGGCAGGCAGAGAATTCCCTGCTAGCACCTTCTCTGTGCCTGGGAAGCAGAAGTGTTCACATTGCTTCGCAAGAATCGCTTTTGTGCAGAAAACAGTAACAGTTGTTCAGAACAAAAGAAAGCACAGAGCCCCAGATTTTATGTTGTCCTGGAGAGCTTGCAGAGCACTGGGGAAAGGCAGGCAGAGAATTCCCTGCTAGCACCTTCTCTGTGCCTGGGAAGCAGAAGTGTTCACATTGCTTCGCAAGAATCGCTTTTGTGCAGAAAACAGTAACACTTGTTCAGAAGGAAAGAAAGCACAGAGCCCCAGATTTTATGTTGTCCTGGAGAGCTTGCAGAGCACTGGGGAAAGGCAGGCAGAGAATTCCCTGCTAGCACTTTCTCTGTGCCTGTTCACATTGTTTCGCAGAATCGCTTTTGTGCAGAAAACAGTAACACTTGTTCAGAAGGAAAGAAAGCACAGAGCCCCAGATTCTATGTTGTCCTGGAGAGCTTGCAGAGCACTGGGGAAAGGCAGGCAGAGAATTCCCTGCTAGCACCTTCTCTGTGCCTGGGAAGCAGAAGTGTTCACATTGCTTCGCAGAATCGCTTTTGTGCAGAAAACAGTAACACTTGTTCAGAAGGAAAGAAAGCACAGAGCCCCAGATTCTATGTTGTCCTGGAGAGCTTGCAGAGCACTGGGGAAAGGCAGGCAGAGAATTCCCTGCTAGCACCTTCTCTGTGCCTGGGAAGCAGAAGTGTTCACATTGCTTCGCAGAATCGCTTTTGTGCAGAAAACAGTAACACTTGTTCAGAAGGAAAGAAAGCACAGAGCCCCAGATTTTATGTTGTCCTGGAGAGCTTGCAGATCACTGGGGAAAGGCAGGCAGAGAATTCCCTGATAGCACCTTCTCTGTGCCTGTTCACATTGCTTCGCAAGAATCGCTTTTGTGCAGAAAACAGTAACACTTGTTCAGAAGGAAAGAAAGCACAGCGCCCCAGATTCTATGTTGTCCTGGAGAGCTTGCAGAGCACTGGGGAAAGGCAGGCAGAGAATTCCCTGCTAGCACCTTCTCTGTGCCTGGGAAGCAGAAGTGTTCACATTGCTTCGCAGAATCGCTTTTGTGCAGAAAACAGTAACACTTGTTCAGAAGGAAAGAAAGCACAGAGCCCCAGATTTTATGTTGTCCTGGAGAGCTTGCAGATCACTGGGGAAAGGCAGGCAGAGAATTCCCTGATAGCACCTTCTCTGTGCCTGTTCACATTGCTTCGCAAGAATCGCTTTTGTGCAGAAAACAGTAACACTTGTTCAGAAGGAAAGAAAGCACAGCGCCCCAGATTCTATGTTGTCCTGGAGAGCTTGCAGAGCACTGGGGAAAGGCAGGCAGAGAATTCCCTGCTAGCACCTTCTCTGTGCCTGGGAAGCAGAAGTGTTCACATTGCTTCGCAGAATCGTTTTTGTGCAGAAAACAGTAACACTTGTTCAGAAGGAAAGAAAGCACAGAGCCCCAGATTCTATGTTGTCCTGGAGAGCTTGCAGAGCACTGGGGAAAGGCAGGCAGAGAATTCCCTGCTAGCACCTTCTCTGTGCCTGGGAAGCAGAAGTGTTCACATTGCTTCGCAAGAATCGCTTTTGTGCAGAAAACAGTAACAGTTGTTCAGAACGAAAAAAAGCACAGAGCCCCAGATTCTATGTTGTCCTGGAGAGCTTGCAGAGCACTGGGGAAAGGCAGGCAGAGAATTCCCTGCTAGCACCTTCTCTGTGCCTGGGAAGCAGAAGTGTTCACATTGCTTCGCAGAATCGCTTTTGTGCAGAAAACAGTAACACTTGTTCGGAAGGAAAGAAAGCACAGAGCCCCAGATTTTATGTTGTCCTGGAGAGCTTGCAGAGCACTGGGGAAAGGCAGGCAGAGAATTCCCTGCTAGCACCTTCTCTGTGCCTGTTCACATTGCTTCGCAGAATCGCTTTTGTGCAGAAAACAGTAACACTTGTTCAGAAGGAAAGAAAGCACAGAGCCCCAGATTTTATGTTGTCCTGGAGAGCTTGCAGAGCACTGGGGAAAGGCAGGCAGAGAATTCCCTGATAGCACCTTCTCTGTGCCTGTTCACATTGCTTCGCAGAATCGCTTTTGTGCAGAAAACAGTAACACTTGTTCAGAACGAAAGAAAGCACAGAGCCCCAGATTTTATGTTGTCCTGGAGAGCTTGCAGAGCACTGGGGAAAGGCAGGCAGAGAATTCCCTGCTAGCACCTTCTCTGTGCCTGTTCACATTGCTTCGCAAGAATCGCTTTTGTGCAGAAAACAGTAACACTTGTTCAGAAGGAAAGAAAGCACAGAGCCCCAGATTCTATGTTGTCCTGGAGAGCTTGCAGAGCACTGGGGAAAGGCAGGCAGAGAATTCCCTGCTAGCACCTTCTCTGTGCCTGGGAAGCAGAAGTGTTCACATTGCTTCGCAAGAATCGCTTTTGTGCAGAAAACAGTAACACTTGTTCAGAACGAAAGAAAGCACAGAGCCCCATATTCTATGTTGTCCTGGAGAGCTTGCAGAGCACTGGGGAAAGGCAGGCAGAGAATTCCCTGCTAGCACCTTCTCTGTGCCTGGGAAGCAGAAGTGTTCACATTGCTTCGCAAGAATCGCTTTTGTGCAGAAAACAGTAACAGTTGTTCAGAACAAAAGAAAGCACAGAGCCCCAGATTTTATGTTGTCCTGGAGAGCTTGCAGAGCACTGGGGAAAGGCAGGCAGAGAATTCCCTGCTAGCACCTTCTCTGTGCCTGGGAAGCAGAAGTGTTCACATTGCTTCGCAAGAATCGCTTTTGTGCAGAAAACAGTAACACTTGTTCAGAAGGAAAGAAAGCACAGAGCCCCAGATTTTATGTTGTCCTGGAGAGCTTGCAGAGCACTGGGGAAAGGCAGGCAGAGAATTCCCTGCTAGCACTTTCTCTGTGCCTGTTCACATTGTTTCGCAGAATCGCTTTTGTGCAGAAAACAGTAACACTTGTTCAGAAGGAAAGAAAGCACAGAGCCCCAGATTCTATGTTGTCCTGGAGAGCTTGCAGAGCACTGGGGAAAGGCAGGCAGAGAATTCCCTGCTAGCACCTTCTCTGTGCCTGGGAAGCAGAAGTGTTCACATTGCTTCGCAGAATCGCTTTTGTGCAGAAAACAGTAACACTTGTTCAGAAGGAAAGAAAGCACAGAGCCCCAGATTCTATGTTGTCCTGGAGAGCTTGCAGAGCACTGGGGAAAGGCAGGCAGAGAATTCCCTGCTAGCACCTTCTCTGTGCCTGGGAAGCAGAAGTGTTCACATTGCTTCGCAGAATCGCTTTTGTGCAGAAAACAGTAACACTTGTTCAGAAGGAAAGAAAGCACAGAGCCCCAGATTTTATGTTGTCCTGGAGAGCTTGCAGATCACTGGGGAAAGGCAGGCAGAGAATTCCCTGATAGCACCTTCTCTGTGCCTGTTCACATTGCTTCGCAAGAATCGCTTTTGTGCAGAAAACAGTAACACTTGTTCAGAAGGAAAGAAAGCACAGCGCCCCAGATTCTATGTTGTCCTGGAGAGCTTGCAGAGCACTGGGGAAAGGCAGGCAGAGAATTCCCTGCTAGCACCTTCTCTGTGCCTGGGAAGCAGAAGTGTTCACATTGCTTCGCAAGAATCGCTTTTGTGCAGAAAACAGTAACACTTGTTCAGAACGAAAGAAAGCACAGAGCCCCAGATTCTATGTTGTCCTGGAGAGCTTGCAGAGCACTGGGGAAAGGCAGGCAGAGAATTCCCTGCTAGCACCTTCTCTGTGCCTGGGAAGCAGAAGTGTTCACATTGCTTCGCAGAATCGCTTTTGTGCAGAAAACAGTAACACTTGTTCAGAAGGAAAGAAAGCACAGAGCCCCAGATTCTATGTTGTCCTGGAGAGCTTGCAGAGCACTGGGGAAAGGCAGGCAGAGAATTCCCTGCTAGCACCTTCTCTGTGCCTGGGAAGCAGAAGTGTTCACATTGCTTCGCAGAATCGCTTTTGTGCAGAAAACAGTAACAGTTGTTCAGAACAAAAGAAAGCACAGAGCCCCAGATTTTATGTTGTCCTGGAGAGCTTGCAGAGCACTGGGGAAAGGCAGGCAGAGAATTCCCTGCTAGCACCTTCTCTGTGCCTGGGAAGCAGAAGTGTTCACATTGCTTCGCAGAATCGCTTTTGTGCAGAAAACAGTAACACTTGTTCGGAAGGAAAGAAAGCACAGAGCCCCAGATTTTATGTTGTCCTGGAGAGCTTGCAGAGCACTGGGGAAAGGCAGGCAGAGAATTCCCTGCTAGCACCTTCTCTGTGCCTGGGAAGCAGAAGTTTTCACATTGCTTCGCAAGAATCGCTTTTGTGCAGAAAACAGTAACACTTGTTCAGAAGGAAAGAAAGCACAGAGCCCCAGATTTTATGTTGTCCTGGAGAGCTTGCAGAGCACTGGGGAAAGGCAGGCAGAGAATTCCCTGCTAGCACCTTCTCTGTGCCTGGGAAGCAGAAGTGTTCACATTGCTTCGCAAGAATCGCTTTTGTGCAGAAAACAGTAACACTTGTTCAGAAGGAAAGAAAGCACAGAGCCCCAGATTTTATGTTGTCCTGGAGAGCTTGCAGAGCACTGGGGAAAGGCAGGCAGAGAATTCCCTGCTAGCACTTTCTCTGTGCCTGTTCACATTGTTTCGCAGAATCGCTTTTGTGCAGAAAACAGTAACACTTGTTCAGAAGGAAAGAAAGCACAGAGCCCCAGATTCTATGTTGTCCTGGAGAGCTTGCAGAGCACTGGGGAAAGGCAGGCAGAGAATTCCCTGCTAGCACCTTCTCTGTGCCTGGGAAGCAGAAGTGTTCACATTGCTTCGCAGAATCGCTTTTGTGCAGAAAACAGTAACACTTGTTCAGAAGGAAAGAAAGCACAGAGCCCCAGATTCTATGTTGTCCTGGAGAGCTTGCAGAGCACTGGGGAAAGGCAGGCAGAGAATTCCCTGCTAGCACCTTCTCTGTGCCTGGGAAGCAGAAGTGTTCACATTGCTTCGCAAGAATCGCTTTTGTGCAGAAAACAGTAACAGTTGTTCAGAACGAAAGAAAGCACAGAGCCCCAGATTCTATGTTGTCCTGGAGAGCTTGCAGAGCACTGGGGAAAGGCAGGCAGAGAATTCCCTGCTAGCACCTTCTCTGTGCCTGGGAAGCAGAAGTGTTCACATTGCTTCGCAGAATCGTTTTTGTGCAGAAAACAGTAACACTTGTTCAGAAGGAAAGAAAGCACAGAGCCCCAGATTCTATGTTGTCCTGGAGAGCTTGCAGAGCACTGGGGAAAGGCAGGCAGAGAATTCCCTGCTAGCACCTTCTCTGTGCCTGGGAAGCAGAAGTGTTCACATTGCTTCGCAAGAATCGCTTTTGTGCAGAAAACAGTAACAGTTGTTCAGAACGAAAAAAAGCACAGAGCCCCAGATTCTATGTTGTCCTGGAGAGCTTGCAGAGCACTGGGGAAAGGCAGGCAGAGAATTCCCTGCTAGCACCTTCTCTGTGCCTGGGAAGCAGAAGTGTTCACATTGCTTCGCAGAATCGCTTTTGTGCAGAAAACAGTAACACTTGTTCGGAAGGAAAGAAAGCACAGAGCCCCAGATTTTATGTTGTCCTGGAGAGCTTGCAGAGCACTGGGGAAAGGCAGGCAGAGAATTCCCTGCTAGCACCTTCTCTGTGCCTGTTCACATTGCTTCGCAGAATCGCTTTTGTGCAGAAAACAGTAACACTTGTTCAGAAGGAAAGAAAGCACAGAGCCCCAGATTTTATGTTGTCCTGGAGAGCTTGCAGAGCACTGGGGAAAGGCAGGCAGAGAATTCCCTGATAGCACCTTCTCTGTGCCTGTTCACATTGCTTCGCAGAATCGCTTTTGTGCAGAAAACAGTAACACTTGTTCAGAACGAAAGAAAGCACAGAGCCCCAGATTTTATGTTGTCCTGGAGAGCTTGCAGAGCACTGGGGAAAGGCAGGCAGAGAATTCCCTGCTAGCACCTTCTCTGTGCCTGTTCACATTGCTTCGCAAGAATCGCTTTTGTGCAGAAAACAGTAACACTTGTTCAGAAGGAAAGAAAGCACAGAGCCCCAGATTCTATGTTGTCCTGGAGAGCTTGCAGAGCACTGGGGAAAGGCAGGCAGAGAATTCCCTGCTAGCACCTTCTCTGTGCCTGGGAAGCAGAAGTGTTCACATTGCTTCGCAAGAATCGCTTTTGTGCAGAAAACAGTAACACTTGTTCAGAACGAAAGAAAGCACAGAGCCCCATATTCTATGTTGTCCTGGAGAGCTTGCAGAGCACTGGGGAAAGGCAGGCAGAGAATTCCCTGCTAGCACCTTCTCTGTGCCTGGGAAGCAGAAGTGTTCACATTGCTTCGCAAGAATCGCTTTTGTGCAGAAAACAGTAACAGTTGTTCAGAACAAAAGAAAGCACAGAGCCCCAGATTTTATGTTGTCCTGGAGAGCTTGCAGAGCACTGGGGAAAGGCAGGCAGAGAATTCCCTGCTAGCACCTTCTCTGTGCCTGGGAAGCAGAAGTGTTCACATTGCTTCGCAAGAATCGCTTTTGTGCAGAAAACAGTAACACTTGTTCAGAAGGAAAGAAAGCACAGAGCCCCAGATTTTATGTTGTCCTGGAGAGCTTGCAGAGCACTGGGGAAAGGCAGGCAGAGAATTCCCTGCTAGCACTTTCTCTGTGCCTGTTCACATTGTTTCGCAGAATCGCTTTTGTGCAGAAAACAGTAACACTTGTTCAGAAGGAAAGAAAGCACAGAGCCCCAGATTCTATGTTGTCCTGGAGAGCTTGCAGAGCACTGGGGAAAGGCAGGCAGAGAATTCCCTGCTAGCACCTTCTCTGTGCCTGGGAAGCAGAAGTGTTCACATTGCTTCGCAGAATCGCTTTTGTGCAGAAAACAGTAACACTTGTTCAGAAGGAAAGAAAGCACAGAGCCCCAGATTCTATGTTGTCCTGGAGAGCTTGCAGAGCACTGGGGAAAGGCAGGCAGAGAATTCCCTGCTAGCACCTTCTCTGTGCCTGGGAAGCAGAAGTGTTCACATTGCTTCGCAGAATCGCTTTTGTGCAGAAAACAGTAACACTTGTTCAGAAGGAAAGAAAGCACAGAGCCCCAGATTTTATGTTGTCCTGGAGAGCTTGCAGATCACTGGGGAAAGGCAGGCAGAGAATTCCCTGATAGCACCTTCTCTGTGCCTGTTCACATTGCTTCGCAAGAATCGCTTTTGTGCAGAAAACAGTAACACTTGTTCAGAACGAAAGAAAGCACAGAGCCCCAGATTCTATGTTGTCCTGGAGAGCTTGCAGAGCACTGGGGAAAGGCAGGCAGAGAATTCCCTGCTAGCACCTTCTCTGTGCCTGGGAAGCAGAAGTGTTCACATTGCTTCGCAGAATCGCTTTTGTGCAGAAAACAGTAACACTTGTTCAGAAGGAAAGAAAGCACAGCGCCCCAGATTCTATGTTGTCCTGGAGAGCTTGCAGAGCACTGGGGAAAGGCAGGCAGAGAATTCCCTGCTAGCACCTTCTCTGTGCCTGGGAAGCAGAAGTTTTCACATTGCTTCGCAAGAATCGCTTTTGTGCAGAAAACAGTAACAGTTGTTCAGAACGAAAGAAAGCACAGAGCCCCAGATTTTATGTTGTCCTGGAGAGCTTGCAGAGCACTGGGGAAAGGCAGGCAGAGAATTCCCTGATAGCACCTTCTCTGTGCCTGTTCACATTGCTTCGCAGAATCGCTTTTGTGCAGAAAACAGTAACACTTGTTCAGAACGAAAGAAAGCACAGAGCCCCAGATTTTATGTTGTCCTGGAGAGCTTGCAGAGCACTGGGGAAAGGCAGGCAGAGAATTCCCTGCTAGCACCTTCTCTGTGCCTGTTCACATTGCTTCGCAAGAATCGCTTTTGTGCAGAAAACAGTAACACTTGTTCAGAAGGAAAGAAAGCACAGAGCCCCAGATTCTATGTTGTCCTGGAGAGCTTGCAGAGCACTGGGGAAAGGCAGGCAGAGAATTCCCTGCTAGCACCTTCTCTGTGCCTGGGAAGCAGAAGTGTTCACATTGCTTCGCAAGAATCGCTTTTGTGCAGAAAACAGTAACACTTGTTCAGAACGAAAGAAAGCACAGAGCCCCATATTCTATGTTGTCCTGGAGAGCTTGCAGAGCACTGGGGAAAGGCAGGCAGAGAATTCCCTGCTAGCACCTTCTCTGTGCCTGGGAAGCAGAAGTGTTCACATTGCTTCGCAAGAATCGCTTTTGTGCAGAAAACAGTAACAGTTGTTCAGAACAAAAGAAAGCACAGAGCCCCAGATTTTATGTTGTCCTGGAGAGCTTGCAGAGCACTGGGGAAAGGCAGGCAGAGAATTCCCTGCTAGCACCTTCTCTGTGCCTGGGAAGCAGAAGTGTTCACATTGCTTCGCAAGAATCGCTTTTGTGCAGAAAACAGTAACACTTGTTCAGAAGGAAAGAAAGCACAGAGCCCCAGATTTTATGTTGTCCTGGAGAGCTTGCAGAGCACTGGGGAAAGGCAGGCAGAGAATTCCCTGCTAGCACTTTCTCTGTGCCTGTTCACATTGTTTCGCAGAATCGCTTTTGTGCAGAAAACAGTAACACTTGTTCAGAAGGAAAGAAAGCACAGAGCCCCAGATTCTATGTTGTCCTGGAGAGCTTGCAGAGCACTGGGGAAAGGCAGGCAGAGAATTCCCTGCTAGCACCTTCTCTGTGCCTGGGAAGCAGAAGTGTTCACATTGCTTCGCAGAATCGCTTTTGTGCAGAAAACAGTAACACTTGTTCAGAAGGAAAGAAAGCACAGAGCCCCAGATTCTATGTTGTCCTGGAGAGCTTGCAGAGCACTGGGGAAAGGCAGGCAGAGAATTCCCTGCTAGCACCTTCTCTGTGCCTGGGAAGCAGAAGTGTTCACATTGCTTCGCAGAATCGCTTTTGTGCAGAAAACAGTAACACTTGTTCAGAAGGAAAGAAAGCACAGAGCCCCAGATTTTATGTTGTCCTGGAGAGCTTGCAGATCACTGGGGAAAGGCAGGCAGAGAATTCCCTGATAGCACCTTCTCTGTGCCTGTTCACATTGCTTCGCAAGAATCGCTTTTGTGCAGAAAACAGTAACACTTGTTCAGAAGGAAAGAAAGCACAGCGCCCCAGATTCTATGTTGTCCTGGAGAGCTTGCAGAGCACTGGGGAAAGGCAGGCAGAGAATTCCCTGCTAGCACCTTCTCTGTGCCTGGGAAGCAGAAGTGTTCACATTGCTTCGCAGAATCGCTTTTGTGCAGAAAACAGTAACACTTGTTCAGAAGGAAAGAAAGCACAGAGCCCCAGATTTTATGTTGTCCTGGAGAGCTTGCAGATCACTGGGGAAAGGCAGGCAGAGAATTCCCTGATAGCACCTTCTCTGTGCCTGTTCACATTGCTTCGCAAGAATCGCTTTTGTGCAGAAAACAGTAACACTTGTTCAGAAGGAAAGAAAGCACAGCGCCCCAGATTCTATGTTGTCCTGGAGAGCTTGCAGAGCACTGGGGAAAGGCAGGCAGAGAATTCCCTGCTAGCACCTTCTCTGTGCCTGGGAAGCAGAAGTGTTCACATTGCTTCGCAGAATCGTTTTTGTGCAGAAAACAGTAACACTTGTTCAGAAGGAAAGAAAGCACAGAGCCCCAGATTCTATGTTGTCCTGGAGAGCTTGCAGAGCACTGGGGAAAGGCAGGCAGAGAATTCCCTGCTAGCACCTTCTCTGTGCCTGGGAAGCAGAAGTGTTCACATTGCTTCGCAAGAATCGCTTTTGTGCAGAAAACAGTAACAGTTGTTCAGAACGAAAAAAAGCACAGAGCCCCAGATTCTATGTTGTCCTGGAGAGCTTGCAGAGCACTGGGGAAAGGCAGGCAGAGAATTCCCTGCTAGCACCTTCTCTGTGCCTGGGAAGCAGAAGTGTTCACATTGCTTCGCAGAATCGCTTTTGTGCAGAAAACAGTAACACTTGTTCGGAAGGAAAGAAAGCACAGAGCCCCAGATTTTATGTTGTCCTGGAGAGCTTGCAGAGCACTGGGGAAAGGCAGGCAGAGAATTCCCTGCTAGCACCTTCTCTGTGCCTGTTCACATTGCTTCGCAGAATCGCTTTTGTGCAGAAAACAGTAACACTTGTTCAGAAGGAAAGAAAGCACAGAGCCCCAGATTTTATGTTGTCCTGGAGAGCTTGCAGAGCACTGGGGAAAGGCAGGCAGAGAATTCCCTGATAGCACCTTCTCTGTGCCTGTTCACATTGCTTCGCAGAATCGCTTTTGTGCAGAAAACAGTAACACTTGTTCAGAACGAAAGAAAGCACAGAGCCCCAGATTTTATGTTGTCCTGGAGAGCTTGCAGAGCACTGGGGAAAGGCAGGCAGAGAATTCCCTGCTAGCACCTTCTCTGTGCCTGTTCACATTGCTTCGCAAGAATCGCTTTTGTGCAGAAAACAGTAACACTTGTTCAGAAGGAAAGAAAGCACAGAGCCCCAGATTCTATGTTGTCCTGGAGAGCTTGCAGAGCACTGGGGAAAGGCAGGCAGAGAATTCCCTGCTAGCACCTTCTCTGTGCCTGGGAAGCAGAAGTGTTCACATTGCTTCGCAAGAATCGCTTTTGTGCAGAAAACAGTAACACTTGTTCAGAACGAAAGAAAGCACAGAGCCCCATATTCTATGTTGTCCTGGAGAGCTTGCAGAGCACTGGGGAAAGGCAGGCAGAGAATTCCCTGCTAGCACCTTCTCTGTGCCTGGGAAGCAGAAGTGTTCACATTGCTTCGCAAGAATCGCTTTTGTGCAGAAAACAGTAACAGTTGTTCAGAACAAAAGAAAGCACAGAGCCCCAGATTTTATGTTGTCCTGGAGAGCTTGCAGAGCACTGGGGAAAGGCAGGCAGAGAATTCCCTGCTAGCACCTTCTCTGTGCCTGGGAAGCAGAAGTGTTCACATTGCTTCGCAAGAATCGCTTTTGTGCAGAAAACAGTAACACTTGTTCAGAAGGAAAGAAAGCACAGAGCCCCAGATTTTATGTTGTCCTGGAGAGCTTGCAGAGCACTGGGGAAAGGCAGGCAGAGAATTCCCTGCTAGCACTTTCTCTGTGCCTGTTCACATTGTTTCGCAGAATCGCTTTTGTGCAGAAAACAGTAACACTTGTTCAGAAGGAAAGAAAGCACAGAGCCCCAGATTCTATGTTGTCCTGGAGAGCTTGCAGAGCACTGGGGAAAGGCAGGCAGAGAATTCCCTGCTAGCACCTTCTCTGTGCCTGGGAAGCAGAAGTGTTCACATTGCTTCGCAGAATCGCTTTTGTGCAGAAAACAGTAACACTTGTTCAGAAGGAAAGAAAGCACAGAGCCCCAGATTCTATGTTGTCCTGGAGAGCTTGCAGAGCACTGGGGAAAGGCAGGCAGAGAATTCCCTGCTAGCACCTTCTCTGTGCCTGGGAAGCAGAAGTGTTCACATTGCTTCGCAGAATCGCTTTTGTGCAGAAAACAGTAACACTTGTTCAGAAGGAAAGAAAGCACAGAGCCCCAGATTTTATGTTGTCCTGGAGAGCTTGCAGATCACTGGGGAAAGGCAGGCAGAGAATTCCCTGATAGCACCTTCTCTGTGCCTGTTCACATTGCTTCGCAAGAATCGCTTTTGTGCAGAAAACAGTAACACTTGTTCAGAAGGAAAGAAAGCACAGCGCCCCAGATTCTATGTTGTCCTGGAGAGCTTGCAGAGCACTGGGGAAAGGCAGGCAGAGAATTCCCTGCTAGCACCTTCTCTGTGCCTGGGAAGCAGAAGTGTTCACATTGCTTCGCAGAATCGCTTTTGTGCAGAAAACAGTAACACTTGTTCAGAAGGAAAGAAAGCACAGAGCCCCAGATTTTATGTTGTCCTGGAGAGCTTGCAGATCACTGGGGAAAGGCAGGCAGAGAATTCCCTGATAGCACCTTCTCTGTGCCTGTTCACATTGCTTCGCAAGAATCGCTTTTGTGCAGAAAACAGTAACACTTGTTCAGAAGGAAAGAAAGCACAGCGCCCCAGATTCTATGTTGTCCTGGAGAGCTTGCAGAGCACTGGGGAAAGGCAGGCAGAGAATTCCCTGCTAGCACCTTCTCTGTGCCTGGGAAGCAGAAGTGTTCACATTGCTTCGCAGAATCGTTTTTGTGCAGAAAACAGTAACACTTGTTCAGAAGGAAAGAAAGCACAGAGCCCCAGATTCTATGTTGTCCTGGAGAGCTTGCAGAGCACTGGGGAAAGGCAGGCAGAGAATTCCCTGCTAGCACCTTCTCTGTGCCTGGGAAGCAGAAGTGTTCACATTGCTTCGCAAGAATCGCTTTTGTGCAGAAAACAGTAACAGTTGTTCAGAACGAAAAAAAGCACAGAGCCCCAGATTCTATGTTGTCCTGGAGAGCTTGCAGAGCACTGGGGAAAGGCAGGCAGAGAATTCCCTGCTAGCACCTTCTCTGTGCCTGGGAAGCAGAAGTGTTCACATTGCTTCGCAGAATCGCTTTTGTGCAGAAAACAGTAACACTTGTTCGGAAGGAAAGAAAGCACAGAGCCCCAGATTTTATGTTGTCCTGGAGAGCTTGCAGAGCACTGGGGAAAGGCAGGCAGAGAATTCCCTGCTAGCACCTTCTCTGTGCCTGTTCACATTGCTTCGCAGAATCGCTTTTGTGCAGAAAACAGTAACACTTGTTCAGAAGGAAAGAAAGCACAGAGCCCCAGATTTTATGTTGTCCTGGAGAGCTTGCAGAGCACTGGGGAAAGGCAGGCAGAGAATTCCCTGATAGCACCTTCTCTGTGCCTGTTCACATTGCTTCGCAGAATCGCTTTTGTGCAGAAAACAGTAACACTTGTTCAGAACGAAAGAAAGCACAGAGCCCCAGATTTTATGTTGTCCTGGAGAGCTTGCAGAGCACTGGGGAAAGGCAGGCAGAGAATTCCCTGCTAGCACCTTCTCTGTGCCTGTTCACATTGCTTCGCAAGAATCGCTTTTGTGCAGAAAACAGTAACACTTGTTCAGAAGGAAAGAAAGCACAGAGCCCCAGATTCTATGTTGTCCTGGAGAGCTTGCAGAGCACTGGGGAAAGGCAGGCAGAGAATTCCCTGCTAGCACCTTCTCTGTGCCTGGGAAGCAGAAGTGTTCACATTGCTTCGCAAGAATCGCTTTTGTGCAGAAAACAGTAACACTTGTTCAGAACGAAAGAAAGCACAGAGCCCCATATTCTATGTTGTCCTGGAGAGCTTGCAGAGCACTGGGGAAAGGCAGGCAGAGAATTCCCTGCTAGCACCTTCTCTGTGCCTGGGAAGCAGAAGTGTTCACATTGCTTCGCAAGAATCGCTTTTGTGCAGAAAACAGTAACAGTTGTTCAGAACAAAAGAAAGCACAGAGCCCCAGATTTTATGTTGTCCTGGAGAGCTTGCAGAGCACTGGGGAAAGGCAGGCAGAGAATTCCCTGCTAGCACCTTCTCTGTGCCTGGGAAGCAGAAGTGTTCACATTGCTTCGCAAGAATCGCTTTTGTGCAGAAAACAGTAACACTTGTTCAGAAGGAAAGAAAGCACAGAGCCCCAGATTTTATGTTGTCCTGGAGAGCTTGCAGAGCACTGGGGAAAGGCAGGCAGAGAATTCCCTGCTAGCACTTTCTCTGTGCCTGTTCACATTGTTTCGCAGAATCGCTTTTGTGCAGAAAACAGTAACACTTGTTCAGAAGGAAAGAAAGCACAGAGCCCCAGATTCTATGTTGTCCTGGAGAGCTTGCAGAGCACTGGGGAAAGGCAGGCAGAGAATTCCCTGCTAGCACCTTCTCTGTGCCTGGGAAGCAGAAGTGTTCACATTGCTTCGCAGAATCGCTTTTGTGCAGAAAACAGTAACACTTGTTCAGAAGGAAAGAAAGCACAGAGCCCCAGATTCTATGTTGTCCTGGAGAGCTTGCAGAGCACTGGGGAAAGGCAGGCAGAGAATTCCCTGCTAGCACCTTCTCTGTGCCTGGGAAGCAGAAGTGTTCACATTGCTTCGCAGAATCGCTTTTGTGCAGAAAACAGTAACACTTGTTCAGAAGGAAAGAAAGCACAGAGCCCCAGATTTTATGTTGTCCTGGAGAGCTTGCAGATCACTGGGGAAAGGCAGGCAGAGAATTCCCTGATAGCACCTTCTCTGTGCCTGTTCACATTGCTTCGCAAGAATCGCTTTTGTGCAGAAAACAGTAACACTTGTTCAGAAGGAAAGAAAGCACAGCGCCCCAGATTCTATGTTGTCCTGGAGAGCTTGCAGAGCACTGGGGAAAGGCAGGCAGAGAATTCCCTGCTAGCACCTTCTCTGTGCCTGGGAAGCAGAAGTGTTCACATTGCTTCGCAAGAATCGCTTTTGTGCAGAAAACAGTAACACTTGTTCAGAACGAAAGAAAGCACAGAGCCCCAGATTCTATGTTGTCCTGGAGAGCTTGCAGAGCACTGGGGAAAGGCAGGCAGAGAATTCCCTGCTAGCACCTTCTCTGTGCCTGGGAAGCAGAAGTGTTCACATTGCTTCGCAGAATCGCTTTTGTGCAGAAAACAGTAACACTTGTTCAGAAGGAAAGAAAGCACAGAGCCCCAGATTCTATGTTGTCCTGGAGAGCTTGCAGAGCACTGGGGAAAGGCAGGCAGAGAATTCCCTGCTAGCACCTTCTCTGTGCCTGGGAAGCAGAAGTGTTCACATTGCTTCGCAGAATCGCTTTTGTGCAGAAAACAGTAACAGTTGTTCAGAACAAAAGAAAGCACAGAGCCCCAGATTTTATGTTGTCCTGGAGAGCTTGCAGAGCACTGGGGAAAGGCAGGCAGAGAATTCCCTGCTAGCACCTTCTCTGTGCCTGGGAAGCAGAAGTGTTCACATTGCTTCGCAGAATCGCTTTTGTGCAGAAAACAGTAACACTTGTTCGGAAGGAAAGAAAGCACAGAGCCCCAGATTTTATGTTGTCCTGGAGAGCTTGCAGAGCACTGGGGAAAGGCAGGCAGAGAATTCCCTGCTAGCACCTTCTCTGTGCCTGGGAAGCAGAAGTTTTCACATTGCTTCGCAAGAATCGCTTTTGTGCAGAAAACAGTAACACTTGTTCAGAAGGAAAGAAAGCACAGAGCCCCAGATTTTATGTTGTCCTGGAGAGCTTGCAGAGCACTGGGGAAAGGCAGGCAGAGAATTCCCTGCTAGCACCTTCTCTGTGCCTGGGAAGCAGAAGTGTTCACATTGCTTCGCAAGAATCGCTTTTGTGCAGAAAACAGTAACACTTGTTCAGAAGGAAAGAAAGCACAGAGCCCCAGATTTTATGTTGTCCTGGAGAGCTTGCAGAGCACTGGGGAAAGGCAGGCAGAGAATTCCCTGCTAGCACTTTCTCTGTGCCTGTTCACATTGTTTCGCAGAATCGCTTTTGTGCAGAAAACAGTAACACTTGTTCAGAAGGAAAGAAAGCACAGAGCCCCAGATTCTATGTTGTCCTGGAGAGCTTGCAGAGCACTGGGGAAAGGCAGGCAGAGAATTCCCTGCTAGCACCTTCTCTGTGCCTGGGAAGCAGAAGTGTTCACATTGCTTCGCAGAATCGCTTTTGTGCAGAAAACAGTAACACTTGTTCAGAAGGAAAGAAAGCACAGAGCCCCAGATTCTATGTTGTCCTGGAGAGCTTGCAGAGCACTGGGGAAAGGCAGGCAGAGAATTCCCTGCTAGCACCTTCTCTGTGCCTGGGAAGCAGAAGTGTTCACATTGCTTCGCAAGAATCGCTTTTGTGCAGAAAACAGTAACAGTTGTTCAGAACGAAAGAAAGCACAGAGCCCCAGATTCTATGTTGTCCTGGAGAGCTTGCAGAGCACTGGGGAAAGGCAGGCAGAGAATTCCCTGCTAGCACCTTCTCTGTGCCTGGGAAGCAGAAGTGTTCACATTGCTTCGCAGAATCGCTTTTGTGCAGAAAACAGTAACACTTGTTCAGAAGGAAAGAAAGCACAGAGCCCCAGATTTTATGTTGTCCTGGAGAGCTTGCAGAGCACTGGGGAAAGGCAGGCAGAGAATTCCCTGATAGCACCTTCTCTGTGCCTGTTCACATTGCTTCGCAGAATCGCTTTTGTGCAGAAAACAGTAACACTTGTTCAGAAGGAAAGAAAGCACAGAGCCCCAGATTCTATGTTGTCCTGGAGAGCTTGCAGAGCACTGGGGAAAGGCAGGCAGAGAATTCCCTGCTAGCACCTTCTCTGTGCCTGGGAAGCAGGAGTGTTCACATTGCTTCGCAAGAATCGCTTTTCTGCAGAAAACAGTAACACTTGTTCAGAAGGAAAGAAAGCACAGAGCCCCAGATTCTATGTTGTCCTGGAGAGCTTGCAGAGCACTGGGGAAAGGCAGGCAGAGAATTCCCTGCTAGCACCTTCTCTGTGCCTGGGAAGCAGAAGTGTTCACATTGCTTCGCAAGAATCGCTTTTGTGCAGAAAACAGTAACACTTGTTCAGAAGGAAAGAAAGCACAGAGCCCCAGATTTTATGTTGTCCTGGAGAGCTTGCAGAGCACTGGGGAAAGGCAGGCAGAGAATTCCCTGCTAGCACCTTCTCTGTGCCTGGGAAGCAGAAGTGTTCACATTGCTTCGCAAGGATCGCTTTTGTGCAGAAAACAGTAACAGTTGTTCAGAACGAAAAAAAGCACAGAGCCCCAGATTCTATGTTGTCCTGGAGAGCTTGCAGAGCACTGGGGAAAGGCAGGCAGAGAATTCCCTGCTAGCACCTTCTCTGTGCCTGGGAAGCAGAAGTGTTCACATTGCTTCGCAGAATCGCTTTTGTGCAGAAAACAGTAACACTTGTTCGGAAGGAAAGAAAGCACAGAGCCCCAGATTTTATGTTGTCCTGGAGAGCTTGCAGA
Source organism: Strix aluco (assembly GCF_031877795.1). Classification (NCBI taxonomy): domain Eukaryota; kingdom Metazoa; phylum Chordata; class Aves; order Strigiformes; family Strigidae; genus Strix; species Strix aluco. The sequence continues at coordinate 417,615 of NW_027436615.1, read as the reverse complement.
GCACTGGGGAAAGGCAGGCAGAGAATTCCCTGATAGCACCTTCTCTGTGCCTGTTCACATTGCTTCGCAGAATCGCTTTTGTGCAGAAAACAGTAACACTTGTTCAGAAGGAAAGAAAGCACAGAGCCCCAGATTTTATGTTGTCCTGGAGAGCTTGCAGAGCACTGGGGAAAGGCAGGCAGAGAATTCCCTGATAGCACCTTCTCTGTGCCTGTTCACATTGCTTCGCAGAATCGCTTTTGTGCAGAAAACAGTAACACTTGTTCAGAAGGAAAGAAAGCACAGAGCCCCAGATTTTATGTTGTCCTGGAGAGCTTGCAGAGCACTGGGGAAAGGCAGGCAGAGAATTCCCTGCTAGCACCTTCTCTGTGCCTGTTCACATTGCTTCGCAAGAATCGCTTTTGTGCAGAAAACAGTAACACTTGTTCAGAAGGAAAGAAAGCACAGAGCCCCAGATTCTATGTTGTCCTGGAGAGCTTGCAGAGCACTGGGGAAAGGCAGGCAGAGAATTCCCTGCTAGCACCTTCTCTGTGCCTGGGAAGCAGAAGTGTTCACATTGCTTCGCAAGAATCGCTTTTGTGCAGAAAACAGTAACACTTGTTCAGAACGAAAGAAAGCACAGAGCCCCATATTCTATGTTGTCCTGGAGAGCTTGCAGAGCACTGGGGAAAGGCAGGCAGAGAATTCCCTGCTAGCACCTTCTCTGTGCCTGGGAAGCAGAAGTGTTCACAGTGCTTCGCAAGAATCGCTTTTGTGCAGAAAACAGTAACAGTTGTTCAGAAGGAAAGAAAGCACAGAGCCCCAGATTCTATGTTTCCTGGAGAGCTTGCAGAGCACTGGGGAAAGGCAGGCAGAGAATTCCCTGCTAGCACCTTCTCTGTGCCTGGGAAGCAGAAGTGTTCACATTGCTTCGCAAGAATCGCTTTTGTGCAGAAAACAGTAACACTTGTTCAGAAGGAAAGAAAGCACAGAGCCCCAGATTTTATGTTGTCCTGGAGAGCTTGCAGAGCACTGGGGAAAGGCAGGCAGAGAATTCCCTGCTAGCACTTTCTCTGTGCCTGTTCACATTGTTTCGCAGAATCGCTTTTGTGCAGAAAACAGTAACACTTGTTCAGAAGGAAAGAAAGCACAGAGCCCCAGATTCTATGTTGTCCTGGAGAGCTTGCAGAGCACTGGGGAAAGGCAGGCAGAGAATTCCCTGCTAGCACCTTCTCTGTGCCTGGGAAGCAGAAGTGTTCACATTGCTTCGCAGAATCGCTTTTGTGCAGAAAACAGTAACACTTGTTCAGAAGGAAAGAAAGCACAGAGCCCCAGATTCTATGTTGTCCTGGAGAGCTTGCAGAGCACTGGGGAAAGGCAGGCAGAGAATTCCCTGCTAGCACCTTCTCTGTGCCTGGGAAGCAGAAGTGTTCACATTGCTTCGCAAGAATCGCTTTTGTGCAGAAAACAGTAACAGTTGTTCAGAACGAAAGAAAGCACAGAGCCCCAGATTCTATGTTGTCCTGGAGAGCTTGCAGAGCACTGGGGAAAGGCAGGCAGAGAATTCCCTGCTAGCACCTTCTCTGTGCCTGGGAAGCAGAAGTGTTCACATTGCTTCGCAGAATCGCTTTTGTGCAGAAAACAGTAACACTTGTTCAGAAGGAAAGAAAGCACAGAGCCCCAGATTTTATGTTGTCCTGGAGAGCTTGCAGAGCACTGGGGAAAGGCAGGCAGAGAATTCCCTGATAGCACCTTCTCTGTGCCTGTTCACATTGCTTCGCAAGAATCGCTTTTGTGCAGAAAACAGTAACACTTGTTCAGAAGGAAAGAAAGCACAGCGCCCCAGATTCTATGTTGTCCTGGAGAGCTTGCAGAGCACTGGGGAAAGGCAGGCAGAGAATTCCCTGCTAGCACCTTCTCTGTGCCTGGGAAGCAGAAGTGTTCACATTGCTTCGCAAGAATCGCTTTTGTGCAGAAAACAGTAACACTTGTTCAGAACGAAAGAAAGCACAGAGCCCCAGATTCTATGTTGTCCTGGAGAGCTTGCAGAGCACTGGGGAAAGGCAGGCAGAGAATTCCCTGCTAGCACCTTCTCTGTGCCTGGGAAGCAGAAGTGTTCACATTGCTTCGCAAGAATCGCTTTTGTGCAGAAAACAGTAACACTTGTTCAGAAGGAAAGAAAGCACAGAGCCCCAGATTCTATGTTGTCCTGGAGAGCTTGCAGAGCACTGGGGAAAGGCAGGCAGAGAATTCCCTGCTAGCACCTTCTCTGTGCCTGGGAAGCAGAAGTGTTCACATTGCTTCGCAAGAATCGCTTTTGTGCAGAAAACAGTAACAGTTGTTCAGAACAAAAGAAAGCACAGAGCCCCAGATTTTATGTTGTCCTGGAGAGCTTGCAGAGCACTGGGGAAAGGCAGGCAGAGAATTCCCTGCTAGCACCTTCTCTGTGCCTGGGAAGCAGAAGTGTTCACATTGCTTCGCAGAATCGCTTTTGTGCAGAAAACAGTAACACTTGTTCGGAAGGAAAGAAAGCACAGAGCCCCAGATTTTATGTTGTCCTGGAGAGCTTGCAGAGCACTGGGGAAAGGCAGGCAGAGAATTCCCTGCTAGCACCTTCTCTGTGCCTGGGAAGCAGAAGTTTTCACATTGCTTCGCAAGAATCGCTTTTGTGCAGAAAACAGTAACACTTGTTCAGAAGGAAAGAAAGCACAGAGCCCCAGATTTTATGTTGTCCTGGAGAGCTTGCAGAGCACTGGGGAAAGGCAGGCAGAGAATTCCCTGCTAGCACCTTCTCTGTGCCTGGGAAGCAGAAGTGTTCACATTGCTTCGCAAGAATCGCTTTTGTGCAGAAAACAGTAACACTTGTTCAGAAGGAAAGAAAGCACAGAGCCCCAGATTTTATGTTGTCCTGGAGAGCTTGCAGAGCACTGGGGAAAGGCAGGCAGAGAATTCCCTGCTAGCACTTTCTCTGTGCCTGTTCACATTGTTTCGCAGAATCGCTTTTGTGCAGAAAACAGTAACACTTGTTCAGAACGAAAGAAAGCACAGAGCCCCAGATTCTATGTTGTCCTGGAGAGCTTGCAGAGCACTGGGGAAAGGCAGGCAGAGAATTCCCTGCTAGCACCTTCTCTGTGCCTGGGAAGCAGAAGTGTTCACATTGCTTCGCAGAATCGCTTTTGTGCAGAAAACAGTAACACTTGTTCAGAAGGAAAGAAAGCACAGAGCCCCAGATTCTATGTTGTCCTGGAGAGCTTGCAGAGCACTGGGGAAAGGCAGGCAGAGAATTCCCTGCTAGCACCTTCTCTGTGCCTGGGAAGCAGAAGTGTTCACATTGCTTCGCAAGAATCGCTTTTGTGCAGAAAACAGTAACAGTTGTTCAGAACGAAAGAAAGCACAGAGCCCCAGATTCTATGTTGTCCTGGAGAGCTTGCAGAGCACTGGGGAAAGGCAGGCAGAGAATTCCCTGCTAGCACCTTCTCTGTGCCTGGGAAGCAGAAGTGTTCACATTGCTTCGCAGAATCGCTTTTGTGCAGAAAACAGTAACACTTGTTCGGAAGGAAAGAAAGCACAGAGCCCCAGATTTTATGTTGTCCTGGAGAGCTTGCAGAGCACTGGGGAAAGGCAGGCAGAGAATTCCCTGATAGCACCTTCTCTGTGCCTGTTCACATTGCTTCGCAGAATCGCTTTTGTGCAGAAAACAGTAACACTTGTTCAGAAGGAAAGAAAGCACAGAGCCCCAGATTCTATGTTGTCCTGGATAGCTTGCAGAGCACTAGGGAAAGGCAGGCGGAGAATTCCCTGCTAGCACCTTCTCTGTGCCTGGGAAGCAGAAGTGTTCACATTGCTTCGCAAGAATCGCTTTTGTGCAGAAAACAGTAACAGTTGTTCAGAACGAAAAAAAGCACAGAGCCCCAGATTCTATGTTGTCCTGGAGAGCTTGCAGAGCACTGGGGAAAGGCAGGCAGAGAATTCCCTGCTAGCACCTTCTCTGTGCCTGGGAAGCAGAAGTGTTCACATTGCTTCGCAGAATCGCTTTTGTGCAGAAAACAGTAACACTTGTTCGGAAGGAAAGAAAGCACAGAGCCCCAGATTTTATGTTGTCCTGGAGAGCTTGCAGAGCACTGGGGAAAGGCAGGCAGAGAATTCCCTGATAGCACCTTCTCTGTGCCTGTTCACATTGCTTCGCAGAATCGCTTTTGTGCAGAAAACAGTAACACTTGTTCAGAAGGAAAGAAAGCACAGAGCCCCAGATTCTATGTTGTCCTGGAGAGCTTGCAGAGCACTGGGGAAAGGCAGGCAGAGAATTCCCTGCTAGCACCTTCTCTGTGCCTGGGAAGCAGAAGTGTTCACATTGCTTCGCAAGAATCGCTTTTGTGCAGAAAACAGTAACACTTGTTCAGAACGAAAGAAAGCACAGAGCCCCATATTCTATGTTGTCCTGGAGAGCTTGCAGAGCACTGGGGAAAGGCAGGCAGAGAATTCCCTGCTAGCACCTTCTCTGTGCCTGTTCACATTGCTTCGCAGAATCGCTTTTGTGCAGAAAACAGTAACAGTTGTTCAGAACGAAAGAAAGCACAGAGCCCCAGATTTTATGTTGTCCTGGAGAGCTTGCAGAGCACTGGGGAAAGGCAGGCAGAGAATTCCCTGATAGCACCTTCTCTGTGCCTGTTCACATTGCTTCGCAGAATCGCTTTTGTGCAGAAAACAGTAACACTTGTTCAGAAGGAAAGAAAGCACAGAGCCCCAGATTCTATGTTTCCTGGAGAGCTTGCAGAGCACTGGGGAAAGGCAGGCAGAGAATTCCCTGCTAGCACCTTCTCTGTGCCTGGGAAGCAGAAGTGTTCACATTGCTTCGCAAGAATCGCTTTTGTGCAGAAAACAGTAACAGTTGTTCAGAACGAAAGAAAGCACAGAGCCCCATATTCTATGTTGTCCTGGAGAGCTTGCAGAGCACTGGGGAAAGGCAGGCAGAGAATTCCCTGCTAGCACCTTCTCTGTGCCTGGGAAGCAGAAGTGTTCACATTGCTTCGCAAGAATCGCTTTTGTGCAGAAAACAGTAACACTTGTTCAGAAGGAAAGAAAGCACAGAGCCCCAGATTTTATGTTGTCCTGGAGAGCTTGCAGAGCACTGGGGAAAGGCAGGCAGAGAATTCCCTGCTAGCACCTTCTCTGTGCCTCTTCACATTGCTTCGCAGAATCGCTTTTGTGCAGAAAACAGTAACACTTGTTCAGAAGGAAAGAAAGCACAGCGCCCCAGATTCTATGTTGTCCTGGAGAGCTTGCAGAGCACTGGGGAAAGGCAGGCAGAGAATTCCCTGCTAGCACCTTCTCTGTGCCTGGGAAGCAGAAGTGTTCACATTGCTTCGCAAGAATCGCTTTTGTGCAGAAAACAGTAACACTTGTTCAGAAGGAAAGAAAGCACAGAGCCCCAGATTCTATGTTGTCCTGGAGAGCTTGCAGAGCACTGGGGAAAGGCAGGCAGAGAATTCCCTGCTAGCACCTTCTCTGTGCCTGGGAAGCAGAAGTGTTCACATTGCTTTGCAGAATCGCTTTTGTGCAGAAAACAGTAACACTTGTTCAGAAGGAAAGAAAGCACAGAGCCCCAGATTCTATGTTGTCCTGGAGAGCTTGCAGAGCACTGGGGAAAGGCAGGCAGAGAATTCCCTGCTAGCACCTTCTCTGTGCCTGGGAAGCAGAAGTGTTCACATTGCTTCGCAAGAATCGCTTTTGTGCAGAAAACAGTAACACTTGTTCAGAACGAAAGAAAGCACAGAGCCCCAGATTCTATGTTGTCCTGGAGAGCTTGCAGAGCACTGGGGAAAGGCAGGCAGAGAATTCCCTGATAGCACCTTCTCTGTGCCTGTTCACATTGCTTCGCAGAATCGCTTTTGTGCAGAAAACAGTAACACTTGTTCAGAAGGAAAGAAAGCACAGAGCCCCAGATTCTATGTTGTCCTGGAGAGCTTGCAGAGCACTGGGGAAAGGCAGGCAGAGAATTCCCTGATAGCACCTTCTCTGTGCCTGTTCACATTGCTTCGCAGAATCGCTTTTGTGCAGAAAACAGTAACACTTGTTCAGAAGGAAAGAAAGCACAGAGCCCCAGATTCTATGTTGTCTTGGAGAGCTTGCAGAGCACTGGGGAAAGGCAGGCAGAGAATTCCCTGATAGCACCTTCTCTGTGCCTGGGAAGCAGAAGTGTTCACATTGCTTCGCAAGAATCGCTTTTGTGCAGAAAACAGTAACACTTGTTCAGAAGGAAAGAAAGCACAGAGCCCCAGATTTTATGTTGTCCTGGAGAGCTTGCAGAGCACTGGGGAAAGGCAGGCAGAGAATTCCCTGCTAGCACCTTCTCTGTGCCTGTTCACATTGCTTCGCAGAATCGCTTTTGTGCAGAAAACAGTAACACTTGTTCAGAAGGAAAGAAAGCACAGAGCCCCAGATTTTATGTTGTCCTGGAGAGCTTGCAGAGCACTGGGGAAAGGCAGGCAGAGAATTCCCTGCTAGCACCTTCTCTGTGCCTGGGAAGCAGAAGTGTTCACATTGCTTCGCAAGAATCGCTTTTGTGCAGAAAACAGTAACAGTTGTTCAGAACGAAAGAAAGCACAGAGCCCCAGATTCTATGTTGTCCTGGAGAGCTTGCAGAGCACTGGGGAAAGGCAGGCAGAGAATTCCCTGATAGCACCTTCTCTGTGCCTGGGAAGCAGAAGTGTTCACATTGCTTCGCAAGAATCGCTTTTGTGCAGAAAACAGTAACACTTGTTCAGAACGAAAGAAAGCACAGAGCCCCAGATTCTATGTTGTCCTGGAGAGCTTGCAGAGCACTGGGGAAAGGCAGGCAGAGAATTCCCTGCTAGCACCTTCTCTGTGCCTGGGAAGCAGAAGTGTTCACATTGCTTCGCAGAATCGCTTTTGTGCAGAAAACAGTAACACTTGTTCAGAAGGAAAGAAAGCACAGAGCCCCAGATTTTATGTTGTCCTGGAGAGCTTGCAGAGCACTGGGGAAAGGCAGGCAGAGAATTCCCTGCTAGCACCTTCTCTGTGCCTGTTCACATTGCTTCGCAGAATCGCTTTTGTGCAGAAAACAGTAACACTTGTTCAGAAGGAAAGAAAGCACAGCGCCCCAGATTCTATGTTGTCCTGGAGAGCTTGCAGAGCACTGGGGAAAGGCAGGCAGAGAATTCCCTGCTAGCACCTTCTCTGTGCCTGTTCACATTGCTTCGCAGAATCGCTTTTGTGCAGAAAACAGTAACACTTGTTCAGAAGGAAAGAAAGCACAGAGCCCCAGATTTTATGTTGTCCTGGAGAGCTTGCAGAGCACTGGGGAAAGGCAGGCAGAGAATTCCCTGATAGCACCTTCTCTGTGCCTGTTCACATTGCTTCGCAGAATCGCTTTTGTGCAGAAAACAGTAACACTTGTTCAGAAGGAAAGAAAGCACAGAGCCCCAGATTCTATGTTGTCCTGGAGAGCTTGCAGAGCACTGGGGAAAGGCAGGCAGAGAATTCCCTGCTAGCACCTTCTCTGTGCCTGGGAAGCAGAAGTGTTCACATTGCTTCGCAAGAATCGCTTTTGTGCAGAAAACAGTAACAGTTGTTCAGAACGAAAGAAAGCACAGAGCCCCATATTCTATGTTGTCCTGGAGAGCTTGCAGAGCACTGGGGAAAGGCAGGCAGAGAATTCCCTGCTAGCACCTTCTCTGTGCCTGGGAAGCAGAAGTGTTCACATTGCTTCGCAAGAATCGCTTTTGTGCAGAAAACAGTAACACTTGTTCAGAACGAAAGAAAGCACAGAGCCCCAGATTTTATGTTGTCCTGGAGAGCTTGCAGAGCACTGGGGAAAGGCAGGCAGAGAATTCCTTGCTAGCACCTTCTCTGTGCCTGGGAAGCAGAAGTGTTCACATTGCTTCGCAGAATCGCTTTTGTGCAGAAAACAGTAACACTTGTTCAGAAGGAAAGAAAGCACAGAGCCCCAGATTCTATGTTGTCCTGGAGAGCTTGCAGAGCACTGGGGAAAGGCAGGCAGAGAATTCCCTGCTAGCACCTTCTCTGTGCCTGTTCACATTGCTTCGCAGAATCGCTTTTGTGCAGAAAAGAGTAACACTTGTTCAGAACGAAAGAAAGCACAGAGCCCCAGATTCTATGTTGTCCTGGAGAGCTTGCAGAGCACTGGGGAAAGGCAGGCAGAGAATTCCCTGATAGCACCTTCTCTGTGCCTGTTCACATTGCTTCGCAGAATCGCTTTTGTGCAGAAAACAGTAACACTTGTTCAGAAGGAAAGAAAGCACAGAGCCCCAGATTCTATGTTGTCTTGGAGAGCTTGCAGAGCACTGGGGAAAGGCAGGCAGAGAATTCCCTGATAGCACCTTCTCTGTGCCTGGGAAGCAGAAGTGTTCACATTGCTTCGCAAGAATCGCTTTTGTGCAGAAAACAGTAACACTTGTTCAGAAGGAAAGAAAGCACAGAGCCCCAGATTTTATGTTGTCCTGGAGAGCTTGCAGAGCACTGGGGAAAGGCAGGCAGAGAATTCCCTGCTAGCACCTTCTCTGTGCCTGTTCACATTGCTTCGCAGAATCGCTTTTGTGCAGAAAACAGTAACACTTGTTCAGAAGGAAAGAAAGCACAGAGCCCCAGATTTTGTGTTGTCCTGGAGAGCTTGCAGAGCACTGGGGAAAGGCAGGCAGAGAATTCCCTGATAGCACCTTCTCTGTGCCTGTTCACATTGCTTCGCAGAATCGCTTTTGTGCAGAAAACAGTAACACTTGTTCAGAAGGAAAGAAAGCACAGAGCCCCAGATTCTATGTTGTCCTGGAGAGCTTGCAGAGCACTGGGGAAAGGCAGGCAGAGAATTCCCTGCTAGCACCTTCTCTGTGCCTGGGAAGCAGAAGTGTTCACATTGCTTCGCAAGAATCGCTTTTGTGCAGAAAACTGTAACAGTTGTTCAGAACGAAAGAAAGCACAGAGCCCCAGATTCTATGTTGTCCTGGAGAGCTTGCAGAGCACTGGGGAAAGGCAGGCAGAGAATTCCCTGCTAGCACCTTCTCTGTGCCTGGGAAGCAGAAGTGTTCACATTGCTTCGCAAGAATCGCTTTTGTGCAGAAAACAGTAACACTTGTTCAGAACGAAAGAAAGCACAGAACCCCAGATTTTATGTTGTCCTGGAGAGCTTGCAGAGCACTGGGGAAAGGTAGGCAGAGAATTCCCTGCTAGCACCTTCTCTGTGCCTGGGAAGCAGAAGTGTTCACATTGCTTCGCAGAATCGCTTTTGTGCAGAAAACAGTAACACTTGTTCAGAAGGAAAGAAAGCACAGCGCCCCAGATTCTATGTTGTCCTGGAGAGCTTGCAGAGCACTGGGGAAAGGCAGGCAGAGAATTCCCTGCTAGCACCTTCTCTGTGCCTGGGAAGCAGAAGTGTTCACATTGCTTCGCAAGAATCGCTTTTGTGCAGAAAACAGTAACAGTTGTTCAGAACGAAAGAAAGCACAGAGCCCCAGATTCTATGTTGTCCTGGAGAGCTTGCAGAGCACTGGGGAAAGGCAGGCAGAGAATTCCCTGATAGCACCTTCTCTGTGCCTGTTCACATTGCTTCGCAGAATCGCTTTTGTGCAGAAAACAGTAACACTTGTTCAGAACGAAAGAAAGCACAGAACCCCAGATTTTATGTTGTCCTGGAGAGCTTGCAGAGCACTGGGGAAAGGTAGGCAGAGAATTCCCTGCTAGCACCTTCTCTGTGCCTGGGAAGCAGAAGTGTTCACATTGCTTCGCAGAATCGCTTTTGTGCAGAAAACAGTAACACTTGTTCAGAAGGAAAGAAAGCACAGCGCCCCAGATTCTATGTTGTCCTGGAGAGCTTGCAGAGCACTGGGGAAAGGCAGGCAGAGAATTCCCTGCTAGCACCTTCTCTGTGCCTGGGAAGCAGAAGTGTTCACATTGCTTCGCAAGAATCGCTTTTGTGCAGAAAACAGTAACACTTGTTCAGAAGGAAAGAAAGCACAGAGCCCCAGATTTTATGTTGTCCTGGAGAGCTTGCAGAGCACTGGGGAAAGGCAGGCAGAGAATTCCCTGCTAGCACCTTCTCTGTGCCTCTTCACATTGCTTCGCAGAATCGCTTTTGTGCAGAAAACAGTAACACTTGTTCAGAAGGAAAGAAAGCACAGCGCCCCAGATTCTATGTTGTCCTGGAGAGCTTGCAGAGCACTGGGGAAAGGCAGGCAGAGAATTCCCTGCTAGCACCTTCTCTGTGCCTGGGAAGCAGAAGTGTTCACATTGCTTCGCAAGAATCGCTTTTGTGCAGAAAACAGTAACACTTGTTCAGAAGGAAAGAAAGCACAGAGCCCCAGATTCTATGTTGTCCTGGAGAGCTTGCAGAGCACTGGGGAAAGGCAGGCAGAGAATTCCCTGCTAGCACCTTCTCTGTGCCTGGGAAGCAGAAGTGTTCACATTGCTTTGCAGAATCGCTTTTGTGCAGAAAACAGTAACACTTGTTCAGAAGGAAAGAAAGCACAGAGCCCCAGATTCTATGTTGTCCTGGAGAGCTTGCAGAGCACTGGGGAAAGGCAGGCAGAGAATTCCCTGCTAGCACCTTCTCTGTGCCTGGGAAGCAGAAGTGTTCACATTGCTTCGCAAGAATCGCTTTTGTGCAGAAAACAGTAACACTTGTTCAGAACGAAAGAAAGCACAGAGCCCCAGATTCTATGTTGTCCTGGAGAGCTTGCAGAGCACTGGGGAAAGGCAGGCAGAGAATTCCCTGATAGCACCTTCTCTGTGCCTGTTCACATTGCTTCGCAGAATCGCTTTTGTGCAGAAAACAGTAACACTTGTTCAGAAGGAAAGAAAGCACAGAGCCCCAGATTCTATGTTGTCCTGGAGAGCTTGCAGAGCACTGGGGAAAGGCAGGCAGAGAATTCCCTGATAGCACCTTCTCTGTGCCTGTTCACATTGCTTCGCAGAATCGCTTTTGTGCAGAAAACAGTAACACTTGTTCAGAAGGAAAGAAAGCACAGAGCCCCAGATTCTATGTTGTCTTGGAGAGCTTGCAGAGCACTGGGGAAAGGCAGGCAGAGAATTCCCTGATAGCACCTTCTCTGTGCCTGGGAAGCAGAAGTGTTCACATTGCTTCGCAAGAATCGCTTTTGTGCAGAAAACAGTAACACTTGTTCAGAAGGAAAGAAAGCACAGAGCCCCAGATTTTATGTTGTCCTGGAGAGCTTGCAGAGCACTGGGGAAAGGCAGGCAGAGAATTCCCTGCTAGCACCTTCTCTGTGCCTGTTCACATTGCTTCGCAGAATCGCTTTTGTGCAGAAAACAGTAACACTTGTTCAGAAGGAAAGAAAGCACAGAGCCCCAGATTTTATGTTGTCCTGGAGAGCTTGCAGAGCACTGGGGAAAGGCAGGCAGAGAATTCCCTGCTAGCACCTTCTCTGTGCCTGGGAAGCAGAAGTGTTCACATTGCTTCGCAAGAATCGCTTTTGTGCAGAAAACAGTAACAGTTGTTCAGAACGAAAGAAAGCACAGAGCCCCAGATTCTATGTTGTCCTGGAGAGCTTGCAGAGCACTGGGGAAAGGCAGGCAGAGAATTCCCTGATAGCACCTTCTCTGTGCCTGGGAAGCAGAAGTGTTCACATTGCTTCGCAAGAATCGCTTTTGTGCAGAAAACAGTAACACTTGTTCAGAACGAAAGAAAGCACAGAGCCCCAGATTCTATGTTGTCCTGGAGAGCTTGCAGAGCACTGGGGAAAGGCAGGCAGAGAATTCCCTGCTAGCACCTTCTCTGTGCCTGGGAAGCAGAAGTGTTCACATTGCTTCGCAGAATCGCTTTTGTGCAGAAAACAGTAACACTTGTTCAGAAGGAAAGAAAGCACAGAGCCCCAGATTTTATGTTGTCCTGGAGAGCTTGCAGAGCACTGGGGAAAGGCAGGCAGAGAATTCCCTGCTAGCACCTTCTCTGTGCCTGTTCACATTGCTTCGCAGAATCGCTTTTGTGCAGAAAACAGTAACACTTGTTCAGAAGGAAAGAAAGCACAGCGCCCCAGATTCTATGTTGTCCTGGAGAGCTTGCAGAGCACTGGGGAAAGGCAGGCAGAGAATTCCCTGCTAGCACCTTCTCTGTGCCTGTTCACATTGCTTCGCAGAATCGCTTTTGTGCAGAAAACAGTAACACTTGTTCAGAAGGAAAGAAAGCACAGAGCCCCAGATTTTATGTTGTCCTGGAGAGCTTGCAGAGCACTGGGGAAAGGCAGGCAGAGAATTCCCTGATAGCACCTTCTCTGTGCCTGTTCACATTGCTTCGCAGAATCGCTTTTGTGCAGAAAACAGTAACACTTGTTCAGAAGGAAAGAAAGCACAGAGCCCCAGATTCTATGTTGTCCTGGAGAGCTTGCAGAGCACTGGGGAAAGGCAGGCAGAGAATTCCCTGCTAGCACCTTCTCTGTGCCTGGGAAGCAGAAGTGTTCACATTGCTTCGCAAGAATCGCTTTTGTGCAGAAAACAGTAACAGTTGTTCAGAACGAAAGAAAGCACAGAGCCCCATATTCTATGTTGTCCTGGAGAGCTTGCAGAGCACTGGGGAAAGGCAGGCAGAGAATTCCCTGCTAGCACCTTCTCTGTGCCTGGGAAGCAGAAGTGTTCACATTGCTTCGCAAGAATCGCTTTTGTGCAGAAAACAGTAACACTTGTTCAGAACGAAAGAAAGCACAGAGCCCCAGATTTTATGTTGTCCTGGAGAGCTTGCAGAGCACTGGGGAAAGGCAGGCAGAGAATTCCTTGCTAGCACCTTCTCTGTGCCTGGGAAGCAGAAGTGTTCACATTGCTTCGCAGAATCGCTTTTGTGCAGAAAACAGTAACACTTGTTCAGAAGGAAAGAAAGCACAGAGCCCCAGATTCTATGTTGTCCTGGAGAGCTTGCAGAGCACTGGGGAAAGGCAGGCAGAGAATTCCCTGCTAGCACCTTCTCTGTGCCTGTTCACATTGCTTCGCAGAATCGCTTTTGTGCAGAAAAGAGTAACACTTGTTCAGAACGAAAGAAAGCACAGAGCCCCAGATTCTATGTTGTCCTGGAGAGCTTGCAGAGCACTGGGGAAAGGCAGGCAGAGAATTCCCTGATAGCACCTTCTCTGTGCCTGTTCACATTGCTTCGCAGAATCGCTTTTGTGCAGAAAACAGTAACACTTGTTCAGAAGGAAAGAAAGCACAGAGCCCCAGATTTTATGTTGTCCTGGAGAGCTTGCAGAGCACTGGGGAAAGGCAGGCAGAGAATTCCCTGCTAGCACCTTCTCTGTGCCTGTTCACATTGCTTCGCAGAATCGCTTTTGTGCAGAAAACAGTAACACTTGTTCAGAAGGAAAGAAAGCACAGAGCCCCAGATTTTGTGTTGTCCTGGAGAGCTTGCAGAGCACTGGGGAAAGGCAGGCAGAGAATTCCCTGATAGCACCTTCTCTGTGCCTGTTCACATTGCTTCGCAGAATCGCTTTTGTGCAGAAAACAGTAACACTTGTTCAGAAGGAAAGAAAGCACAGAGCCCCAGATTCTATGTTGTCCTGGAGAGCTTGCAGAGCACTGGGGAAAGGCAGGCAGAGAATTCCCTGCTAGCACCTTCTCTGTGCCTGGGAAGCAGAAGTGTTCACATTGCTTCGCAAGAATCGCTTTTGTGCAGAAAACTGTAACAGTTGTTCAGAACGAAAGAAAGCACAGAGCCCCAGATTCTATGTTGTCCTGGAGAGCTTGCAGAGCACTGGGGAAAGGCAGGCAGAGAATTCCCTGCTAGCACCTTCTCTGTGCCTGGGAAGCAGAAGTGTTCACATTGCTTCGCAAGAATCGCTTTTGTGCAGAAAACAGTAACACTTGTTCAGAACGAAAGAAAGCACAGAACCCCAGATTTTATGTTGTCCTGGAGAGCTTGCAGAGCACTGGGGAAAGGTAGGCAGAGAATTCCCTGCTAGCACCTTCTCTGTGCCTGGGAAGCAGAAGTGTTCACATTGCTTCGCAGAATCGCTTTTGTGCAGAAAACAGTAACACTTGTTCAGAAGGAAAGAAAGCACAGCGCCCCAGATTCTATGTTGTCCTGGAGAGCTTGCAGAGCACTGGGGAAAGGCAGGCAGAGAATTCCCTGCTAGCACCTTCTCTGTGCCTGGGAAGCAGAAGTGTTCACATTGCTTCGCAAGAATCGCTTTTGTGCAGAAAACAGTAACAGTTGTTCAGAACGAAAGAAAGCACAGAGCCCCAGATTCTATGTTGTCCTGGAGAGCTTGCAGAGCACTGGGGAAAGGCAGGCAGAGAATTCCCTGATAGCACCTTCTCTGTGCCTGTTCACATTGCTTCGCAGAATCGCTTTTGTGCAGAAAACAGTAACACTTGTTCAGAACGAAAGAAAGCACAGAACCCCAGATTTTATGTTGTCCTGGAGAGCTTGCAGAGCACTGGGGAAAGGTAGGCAGAGAATTCCCTGCTAGCACCTTCTCTGTGCCTGGGAAGCAGAAGTGTTCACATTGCTTCGCAGAATCGCTTTTGTGCAGAAAACAGTAACACTTGTTCAGAAGGAAAGAAAGCACAGCGCCCCAGATTCTATGTTGTCCTGGAGAGCTTGCAGAGCACTGGGGAAAGGCAGGCAGAGAATTCCCTGCTAGCACCTTCTCTGTGCCTGGGAAGCAGAAGTGTTCACATTGCTTCGCAAGAATCGCTTTTGTGCAGAAAACAGTAACAGTTGTTCAGAACGAAAGAAAGCACAGAGCCCCAGATTCTATGTTGTCCTGGAGAGCTTGCAGAGCACTGGGGAAAGGCAGGCAGAGAATTCCCTGATAGCACCTTCTCTGTGCCTGTTCACATTGCTTCGCAGAATCGCTTTTGTGCAGAAAACAGTAACACTTGTTCAGAAGGAAAGAAAGCACAGAGCCCCAGATTCTATGTTGTCCTGGAGAGCTTGCAGAGCACTGGGGAAAGGCAGGCAGAGAATTCCCTGCTAGCACCTTCTCTGTGCCTGGGAAGCAGAAGTGTTCACATTGCTTCGCAAGAATCGCTTTTGTGCAGAAAACAGTAACACTTGTTCAGAACGAAAGAAAGCACAGAGCCCCAGATTCTATGTTGTCCTGGAGAGCTTGCAGAGCACTGGGGAAAGGCAGGCAGAGAATTCCCTGCTATCACCTTCTCTGTGCCTGGGAAGCAGAAGTGTTCACATTGCTTCGCAAGAATCGCTTTTGTGCAGAAAACAGTAACACTTGTTCAGAACGAAAGAAAGCACAGAACCCCAGATTTTATGTTGTCCTGGAGAGCTTGCAGAGCACTGGGGAAAGGTAGGCAGAGAATTCCCTGCTAGCACCTTCTCTGTGCCTGGGAAGCAGAAGTGTTCACATTGCTTCGCAGAATCGCTTTTGTGCAGAAAACAGTAACACTTGTTCAGAAGGAAAGAAAGCACAGATCCCCAGATTCTATGTTGTCCTGGAGAGCTTGCAGAGCACTGGGGAAAGGCAGGCAGAGAATTCCCTGCTAGCACCTTCTCTGTGCCTGGGAAGCAGAAGTGTTCACATTGCTTCGCAAGAATCGCTTTTGTGCAGAAAACAGTAACAGTTGTTCAGAACGAAAGAAAGCACAGAGCCCCAGATTCTATGTTGTCCTGGAGAGCTTGCAGAGCACTGGGGAAAGGCAGGCAGAGAATTCCCTGATAGCACCTTCTCTGTGCCTGTTCACATTGCTTCGCAGAATCGCTTTTGTGCAGAAAACAGTAACACTTGTTCAGAAGGAAAGAAAGCACAGAGCCCCGGATTTTATGTTGTCCTGGAGAGCTTGCAGAGCACTGGGGAAAGGCAGGCAGAGAATTCCCTGATAGCACCTTCTCTGTGCCTGGGAAGCAGAAGTGTTCACATTGCTTCGCAAGAATCGCTTTTGTGCAGAAAACAGTAACACTTGTTCAGAAGGAAAGAAAGCACAGAGGCCCAGATTTTATGTTGTCCTGGAGAGCTTGCAGAGCACTGGGGAAAGGCAGGCAGAGAATTCCCTGCTAGCACCTTCTCTGTGCCTGTTCACATTGCTTCGCAGAATCGCTTTTGTGCAGAAAACATTAACACTTGTTCAGAAGGAAAGAAAGCACAGAGCCCCAGATTTTATGTTGTCCTGGAGAGCTTGCAGAGCACTGGGGAAAGGCAGGCAGAGAATTCCCTGATAGCACCTTCTCTGTGCCTGTTCACATTGCTTCGCAGAATCGCTTTTGTGCAGAAAACAGTAACACTTGTTCAGAAGGAAAGAAAGCACAGCGCCCCAGATTCTATGCTGTCCTGGAGAGCTTGCAGAGCACTGGGGAAAGGCAGGCAGAGAATTCCCTGCTAGCACCTTCTCTGTGCCTGGGAAGCAGAAGTGTTCACATTGCTTCCCAAGAATCGCTTTTGTGCAGAAAACAGTAACAGTTGTTCAGAACGAAAGAAAGCACAGAGCCCCAGATTCTATGTTGTCCTGGAGAGCTTGCAGAGCACTGGGGAAAGGCAGGCAGAGAATTCCCTGCTAGCACCTTCTCTGTGCCTGGGAAGCAGAAGTGTTCACATTGCTTCGCAGAATCGATTTTGTGCAGAAAACAGTAACACTTGTTCAGAAGGAAAGAAAGCACAGAGCCCCAGATTTTATGTTGTCCTGGAGAGCTTGCAGAGCACTGGGGAAAGGCAGGCAGAGAATTCCCTGCTAGCACCTTCTCTGTGCCTGTTCACATTGCTTCGCAGAATCGCTTTTGTGCAGAAAACAGTAACACTTGTTCAGAAGGAAAGAAAGCACAGAGCCCCAGATTTTATGTTGTCCTGGAGAGCTTGCAGAGCACTGGGGAAAGGCAGGCAGAGAATTCCCTGATAGCACCTTCTCTGTGCCTGTTCACATTGCTTCGCAGAATCGCTTTTGTGCAGAAAACAGTAACACTTGTTCAGAAGGAAAGAAAGCACAGAGCCCCAGATTCTATGTTGTCCTGGAGAGCTTGCAGAGCACTGGGGAAAGGCAGGCAGAGAATTCCCTGCTAGCACCTTCTCTGTGCCTGGGAAGAAGAAGTGTTCACATTGCTTCGCAAGAATCGCTTTTGTGCAGAAAACAGTAACACTTGTTCAGAACGAAAGAAAGCACAGAGCCCCATATTCTATGTTGTCCTGGAGAGCTTGCAGAGCACTGGGGAAAGGCAGGCAGAGAATTCCCTGCTAGCACCTTCTCTGTGCCTCTTCACATTGCTTCGCAGAATCGCTTTTGTGCAGAAAACAGTAACACTTGTTCAGAACGAAAGAAAGCACAGAGCCCCAGATTCTATGTTGTCCTGGAGAGCTTGCAGAGCACTGGGGAAAGGCAGGCAGAGAATTCCCTGCTAGCACCTTCTCTGTGCCTGTTCACATTGCTTCGCAGAATCGCTTTTGTGCAGAAAACAGTAACACTTGTTCAGAAGGAAAGAAAGCACAGCGCCCCAGATTCTATGTTGTCCTGGAGAGCTTGCAGAGCACTGGGGAAAGGCAGGCAGAGAATTCCCTGCTAGCACCTTCTCTGTGCCTGGGAAGCAGAAGTGTTCACATTGCTTCGCAAGAATCGCTTTTGTGCAGAAAACAGTAACAGTTGTTCAGAACGAAAGAAAGCACAGAGCCCCAGATTCTATGTTGTCCTGGAGAGCTTGCAGAGCACTGGGGAAAGGCAGGCAGAGAATTCCCTGCTAGCACCTTCTCTGTGCCTGTTCACATTGCTTCGCAGAATCGCTTTTGTGCAGAAAACAGTAACACTTGTTCAGAAGGAAAGAAAGCACAGAGCCCCAGATTTTATGTTGTCCTGGAGAGCTTGCAGATCACTGGGGAAAGGCAGGCAGAGAATTCCCTGATAGCACCTTCTCTGTGCCTGTTCACATTGCTTCGCAGAATCGCTTTTGTGCAGAAAACAGTAACACTTGTTCAGAAGGAAAGAAAGCACAGAGCCCCAGATTCTATGTTGTCCTGGAGAGCTTGCAGAGCACTGGGGAAAGGCAGGCAGAGAATTCCCTGCTAGCACCTTCTCTGTGCCTGGGAAGCAGAAGTGTTCACATTGCTTCGCAAGAATCGCTTTTGTGCAGAAAACAGTAACACTTGTTCAGAACGAAAGAAAGCACAGAGCCCCATATTCTATGTTGTCCTGGAGAGCTTGCAGAGCACTGGGGAAAGGCAGGCAGAGAATTCCCTGATAGCACCTTCTCTGTGCCTGGGAAGCAGAAGTGTTCACATTGCTTCGCAAGAATCGCTTTTGTGCAGAAAACAGTAACACTTGTTCAGAAGGAAAGAAAGCACAGCGCCCCAGATTCTATGTTGTCCTGGAGAGCTTGCAGAGCACTGGGGAAAGGCAGGCAGAGAATTCCCTGCTAGCACCTTCTCTGTGCCTGGGAAGCAGAAGTGTTCACATTGCTTCGCAAGAATCGCTTTTGTGCAGAAAACAGTAACAGTTGTTCAGAACGAAAGAAAGCACAGAGCCCCAGATTCTATGTTGTCCTGGAGAGCTTGCAGAGCACTGGGGAAAGGCAGGCAGAGAATTCCCTGCTAGCACCTTCTCTGTGCCTGTTCACATTGCTTCGCAGAATCGCTTTTGTGCAGAAAACAGTAACACTTGTTCAGAAGGAAAGAAAGCACAGAGCCCCAGATTTTATGTTGTCCTGGAGAGCTTGCAGATCACTGGGGAAAGGCAGGCAGAGAATTCCCTGATAGCACCTTCTCTGTGCCTGTTCACATTGCTTCGCAGAATCGCTTTTGTGCAGAAAACAGTAACACTTGTTCAGAAGGAAAGAAAGCACAGAGCCCCAGATTCTATGTTGTCCTGGAGAGCTTGCAGAGCACTGGGGAAAGGCAGGCAGAGAATTCCCTGCTAGCACCTTCTCTGTGCCTGGGAAGCAGAAGTGTTCACATTGCTTCGCAAGAATCGCTTTTGTGCAGAAAACAGTAACACTTGTTCAGAACGAAAGAAAGCACAGAGCCCCATATTCTATGTTGTCCTGGAGAGCTTGCAGAGCACTGGGGAAAGGCAGGCAGAGAATTCCCTGCTAGCACCTTCTCTGTGCCTGGGAAGCAGAAGTGTTCACATTGCTTCGCAAGAATCGCTTTTGTGCAGAAAACAGTAACACTTGTTCAGAAGGAAAGAAAGCACAGAACCCCAGATTTTATGTTGTCCTGGAGAGCTTGCAGAGCACTGGGGAAAGGCAGGCAGAGAATTCCCTGCTAGCACCTTCTCTGTGCCTGTTCACATTGCTTCGCAGAATCGCTTTTGTGCAGAAAACAGTAACACTTGTTCAGAACGAAAGAAAGCACAGATCCCCAGATTCTATGTTGTCCTGGAGAGCTTGCAGAGCACTGGGGAAAGGTAGGCAGAGAATTCCCTGCTAGCACCTTCTCTGTGCCTGGGAAGCAGAAGTGTTCACATTGCTTCGCAGAATCGCTTTTGTGCAGAAAACAGTAACACTTGTTCAGAAGGAAAGAAAGCACAGAGCCCCAGATTTTATGTTGTCCTGGAGAGCTTGCAGAGCACTGGGGAAAGGCAGGCAGAGAATTCCCTGCTAGCACCTTCTCTGTGCCTGTTCACATTGCTTCGCAGAATCGCTTTTGTGCAGAAAACAGTAACACTTGTTCAGAAGGAAAGAAAGCACAGAGCCCCAGATTTTATGTTGTCCTGGAGAGCTTGCAGAGCACTGGGGAAAGGCAGGCAGAGAATTCCCTGATAGCACCTTCTCTGTGCCTGTTCACATTGCTTCGCAGAATCGCTTTTGTGCAGAAAACAGTAACACTTGTTCAGAAGGAAAGAAAGCACAGAGCCCCAGATTCTATGTTGTCCTGGAGAGCTTGCAGAGCACTGGGGAAAGGCAGGCAGAGAATTCCCTGCTAGCACCTTCTCTGTGCCTGGGAAGCAGAAGTGTTCACATTGCTTCGCAAGAATCGCTTTTGTGCAGAAAACAGTAACACTTGTTCAGAACGAAAGAAAGCACAGAGCCCCATATTCTATGTTGTCCTGGAGAGCTTGCAGAGCACTGGGGAAAGGCAGGCAGAGAATTCCCTGCTAGCACCTTCTCTGTGCCTGGGAACCAGAAGTGTTCACATTGCTTCGCAAGAATCGCTTTTGTGCAGAAAACAGTAACACTTGTTCAGAAGGAAAGAAAGCACAGAGCCCCAGATTTTATGTTGTCCTGGAGAGCTTGCAGAGCACTGGGGAAAGGCAGGCAGAGAATTCCCTGCTAGCACCTTCTCTGTGCCTGTTCACATTGCTTCGCAGAATCGCTTTTGTGCAGAAAACAGTAACACTTGTTTAGAAGGAAAGAAAGCACAGAGCCCCAGATTTTATGTTGTCCTGGAGAGCTTGCAGAGCACTGGGGAAAGGCAGGCAGAGAATTCCCTGATAGCACCTTCTCTGTGCCTGTTCACATTGCTTCGCAGAATCGCTTTTGTGCAGAAAACAGTAACACTTGTTCAGAAGGAAAGAAAGCACAGCGCCCCAGATTCTATGTTGTCCTGGAGAGCTTGCAGAGCACTGGGGAAAGTCAGGCAGAGAATTCCCTGCTAGCACCTTCTCTGTGCCTGGGAAGCAGAAGTGTTCACATTGCTTCGCAAGAATCGCTTTTGTGCAGAAAACAGTAACAGTTGTTCAGAACGAAAGAAAGCACAGAGCCCCAGATTCTATGTTGTCCTGGAGAGCTTGCAGAGCACTGGGGAAAGGCAGGCAGAGAATTCCCTGCTAGCACCTTCTCTGTGCCTGTTCACATTGCTTCGCAGAATCGCTTTTGTGCAGAAAACAGTAACACTTGTTCAGAAGGAAAGAAAGCACAGAGCCCCAGATTTTATGTTGTCCTGGAGAGCTTGCAGAGCACTGGGGAAAGGCAGGCAGAGAATTCCCTGATAGCACCTTCTCTGTGCCTGTTCACATTGCTTCGCAGAATCGCTTTTGTGCAGAAAACAGTAACACTTGTTCAGAAGGAAAGAAAGCACAGAGCCCCAGATTCTATGTTGTCCTGGAGAGCTTGCAGAGCACTGGGGAAAGGCAGGCAGAGAATTCCCTGCTAGCACCTTCTCTGTGCCTGGGAAGCCGAAGTGTTCACATTGCTTCGCAAGAATCGCTTTTGTGCAGAAAACAGTAACACTTGTTCAGAAGGAAAGAAAGCACAGAGCCCCATATTCTATGTTGTCCTGGAGAGCTTGCAGAGCACTGGGGAAAGGCAGGCAGAGAATTCCCTGCTAGCACCTTCTCTGTGCCTGGGAAGCAGAAGTGTTCACATTGCTTCGCAAGAATCGCTTTTGTGCAGAAAACAGTAACACTTGTTCAGAAGGAAAGAAAGCACAGAACCCCAGATTTTATGTTGTCCTGGAGAGCTTGCAGAGCACTGGGGAAAGGCAGGCAGAGAATTCCCTGATAGCACCTTCTCTGTGCCTGTTCACATTGCTTCGCAGAATCGCTTTTGTGCAGAAAACAGTAACACTTGTTCAGAACGAAAGAAAGCACAGATCCCCAGATTCTATGTTGTCCTGGAGAGCTTGCAGAGCACTGGGGAAAGGTAGGCAGAGAATTCCCTGCTAGCACCTTCTCTGTGCCTGGGAAGCAGAAGTGTTCACATTGCTTCGCAGAATCGCTTTTGTGCAGAAAACAGTAACACTTGTTCAGAAGGAAAGAAAGCACAGCGCCCCAGATTCTATGTTGTCCTGGAGAGCTTGCAGAGCACTGGGGAAAGGCAGGCAGAGAATTCCCTGCTAGCACCTTCTCTGTGCCTGGGAAGCAGAAGTGTTCACATTGCTTCGCAAGAATCGCTTTTGTGCAGAAAACAGTAACAGTTGTTCAGAACGAAAGAAAGCACAGAGCCCCAGATTCTATGTTGTCCTGGAGAGCTTGCAGAGCACTGGGGAAAGGCAGGCAGAGAATTCCCTGATAGCACCTTCTCTGTGCCTGTTCACATTGCTTCGCAGAATCGCTTTTGTGCAGAAAACAGTAACACTTGTTCAGAAGGAAAGAAAGCACAGAGCCCCAGATTCTATGTTGTCTTGGAGAGCTTGCAGAGCACTGGGGAAAGGCAGGCAGAGAATTCCCTGATAGCACCTTCTCTGTGCCTGGGAAGCAGAAGTGTTCACATTGCTTCGCAAGAATCGCTTTTGTGCAGAAAACAGTAACAGTTGTTCAGAACGAAAGAAAGCACAGAGCCCCAGATTCTATGTTGTCCTGGAGAGCTTGCAGAGCACTGGGGAAAGGCAGGCAGAGAATTCCCTGCTAGCACCTTCTCTGTGCCTGTTCACATTGCTTCGCAGAATCGCTTTTGTGCAGAAAACAGTAACACTTGTTCAGAAGGAAAGAAAGCACAGAGCCCCAGATTTTATGTTGTCCTGGAGAGCTTGCAGAGCACTGGGGAAAGGCAGGCAGAGAATTCCCTGATAGCACCTTCTCTGTGCCTGTTCACATTGCTTCGCAGAATCGCTTTTGTGCAGAAAACAGTAACACTTGTTCAGAAGGAAAGAAAGCACAGAGCCCCAGATTCTATGTTGTCCTGGAGAGCTTGCAGAGCACTGGGGAAAGGCAGGCAGAGAATTCCCTGCTAGCACCTTCTCTGTGCCTGGGAAGCCGAAGTGTTCACATTGCTTCGCAAGAATCGCTTTTGTGCAGAAAACAGTAACACTTGTTCAGAAGGAAAGAAAGCACAGAGCCCCATATTCTATGTTGTCCTGGAGAGCTTGCAGAGCACTGGGGAAAGGCAGGCAGAGAATTCCCTGCTAGCACCTTCTCTGTGCCTGGGAAGCAGAAGTGTTCACATTGCTTCGCAAGAATCGCTTTTGTGCAGAAAACAGTAACACTTGTTCAGAAGGAAAGAAAGCACAGAACCCCAGATTTTATGTTGTCCTGGAGAGCTTGCAGAGCACTGGGGAAAGGCAGGCAGAGAATTCCCTGATAGCACCTTCTCTGTGCCTGTTCACATTGCTTCGCAGAATCGCTTTTGTGCAGAAAACAGTAACACTTGTTCAGAACGAAAGAAAGCACAGATCCCCAGATTCTATGTTGTCCTGGAGAGCTTGCAGAGCACTGGGGAAAGGTAGGCAGAGAATTCCCTGCTAGCACCTTCTCTGTGCCTGGGAAGCAGAAGTGTTCACATTGCTTCGCAGAATCGCTTTTGTGCAGAAAACAGTAACACTTGTTCAGAAGGAAAGAAAGCACAGCGCCCCAGATTCTATGTTGTCCTGGAGAGCTTGCAGAGCACTGGGGAAAGGCAGGCAGAGAATTCCCTGCTAGCACCTTCTCTGTGCCTGGGAAGCAGAAGTGTTCACATTGCTTCGCAAGAATCGCTTTTGTGCAGAAAACAGTAACAGTTGTTCAGAACGAAAGAAAGCACAGAGCCCCAGATTCTATGTTGTCCTGGAGAGCTTGCAGAGCACTGGGGAAAGGCAGGCAGAGAATTCCCTGATAGCACCTTCTCTGTGCCTGTTCACATTGCTTCGCAGAATCGCTTTTGTGCAGAAAACAGTAACACTTGTTCAGAAGGAAAGAAAGCACAGAGCCCCAGATTCTATGTTGTCTTGGAGAGCTTGCAGAGCACTGGGGAAAGGCAGGCAGAGAATTCCCTGATAGCACCTTCTCTGTGCCTGGGAAGCAGAAGTGTTCACATTGCTTCGCAAGAATCGCTTTTGTGCAGAAAACAGTAACACTTGTTCAGAAGGAAAGAAAGCACAGAGCCCCAGATTCTATGTTGTCCTGGAGAGCTTGCAGAGCACTGGGGAAATGCAGGCAGAGAATTCCCTGCTAGCACCTTCTCTGTGCCTGTTCACATTGCTTCGCAGAATCGCTTTTGTGCAGAAAACAGTAACACTTGTTCAGAAGGAAAGAAAGCACAGAGCCCCAGATTTTATGTTGTCCTGGAGAGCTTGCAGAGCACTGGGGAAAGGCAGGCAGAGAATTCCCTGCTAGCACCTTCTCTGTGCCTGTTCACATTGCTTCGCAGAATCGCTTTTGTGCAGAAAACAGTAACACTTGTTCAGAAGGAAAGAAAGCACAGCGCCCCAGATTCTATGTTGTCCTGGAGAGCTTGCAGAGCACTGGGGAAAGGCAGGCAGAGAATTCCCTGCTAGCACCTTCTCTGTGCCTGGGAAGCAGAAGTGTTCACATTGCTTCGCAAGAATCGCTTTTGTGCAGAAAACAGTAACAGTTGTTCAGAACGAAAGAAAGCACAGAGCCCCAGATTCTATGTTGTCCTGGAGAGCTTGCAGAGCACTGGGGAAAGGCAGGCAGAGAATTCCCTGCTAGCACCTTCTCTGTGCCTGGGAAGCAGAAGTGTTCACATTGCTTCGCAGAATCGCTTTTGTGCAGAAAACAGTAACACTTGTTCAGAAGGAAAGAAAGCACAGAGCCCCAGATTTTATGTTGTCCTGGAGAGCTTGCAGAGCACTGGGGAAAGGCAGGCAGAGAATTCCCTGCTAGCACCTTCTCTGTGCCTGTTCACATTGCTTCGCAGAATCCCTTTTGTGCAGAAAACAGTAACACTTGTTCAGAAGGAAAGAAAGCACAGAGCCCCAGATTTTATGTTGTCCTGGAGAGCTTGCAGAGCACTGGGGAAAGGCAGGCAGAGAATTCCCTGCTAGCACCTTCTCTGTGCCTGGGAAGCAGAAGTGTTCACATTGCTTCGCAAGAATCGCTTTTGTGCAGAAAACAGTAACACTTGTTCAGAAGGAAAGAAAGCACAGAGCCCCAGATTCTATGTTGTCCTGGAGAGCTTGCAGAGCACTGGGGAAAGGCAGGCAGAGAATTCCCTGCTAGCACCTTCTCTGTGCCTGTTCACATTGCTTCGCAGAATCGCTTTTGTGCAGAAAACAGTAACACTTGTTCAGAAGGAAAGAAAGCACAGCGCCCCAGATTCTATGTTGTCCTGGAGAGCTTGCAGAGCACTGGGGAAAGGCAGGCAGAGAATTCCCTGCTAGCACCTTCTCTGTGCCTGGGAAGCCGAAGTGTTCACATTGCTTCGCAAGAATCGCTTTTGTGCAGAAAACAGTAACACTTGTTCAGAAGGAAAGAAAGCACAGAGCCCCATATTCTATGTTGTCCTGGAGAGCTTGCAGAGCACTGGGGAAAGGCAGGCAGAGAATTCCCTGCTAGCACCTTCTCTGTGCCTGGGAAGCAGAAGTGTTCACATTGCTTCGCAAGAATCGCTTTTGTGCAGAAAACAGTAACACTTGTTCAGAAGGAAAGAAAGCACAGAACCCCAGATTTTATGTTGTCCTGGAGAGCTTGCAGAGCACTGGGGAAAGGCAGGCAGAGAATTCCCTGATAGCACCTTCTCTGTGCCTGTTCACATTGCTTCGCAGAATCGCTTTTGTGCAGAAAACAGTAACACTTGTTCAGAACGAAAGAAAGCACAGATCCCCAGATTCTATGTTGTCCTGGAGAGCTTGCAGAGCACTGGGGAAAGGTAGGCAGAGAATTCCCTGCTAGCACCTTCTCTGTGCCTGGGAAGCAGAAGTGTTCACATTGCTTCGCAGAATCGCTTTTGTGCAGAAAACAGTAACACTTGTTCAGAAGGAAAGAAAGCACAGCGCCCCAGATTCTATGTTGTCCTGGAGAGCTTGCAGAGCACTGGGGAAAGGCAGGCAGAGAATTCCCTGCTAGCACCTTCTCTGTGCCTGGGAAGCAGAAGTGTTCACATTGCTTCGCAAGAATCGCTTTTGTGCAGAAAACAGTAACAGTTGTTCAGAACGAAAGAAAGCACAGAGCCCCAGATTCTATGTTGTCCTGGAGAGCTTGCAGAGCACTGGGGAAAGGCAGGCAGAGAATTCCCTGATAGCACCTTCTCTGTGCCTGTTCACATTGCTTCGCAGAATCGCTTTTGTGCAGAAAACAGTAACACTTGTTCAGAAGGAAAGAAAGCACAGAGCCCCAGATTCTATGTTGTCTTGGAGAGCTTGCAGAGCACTGGGGAAAGGCAGGCAGAGAATTCCCTGATAGCACCTTCTCTGTGCCTGGGAAGCAGAAGTGTTCACATTGCTTCGCAAGAATCGCTTTTGTGCAGAAAACAGTAACAGTTGTTCAGAACGAAAGAAAGCACAGAGCCCCAGATTCTATGTTGTCCTGGAGAGCTTGCAGAGCACTGGGGAAAGGCAGGCAGAGAATTCCCTGCTAGCACCTTCTCTGTGCCTGTTCACATTGCTTCGCAGAATCGCTTTTGTGCAGAAAACAGTAACACTTGTTCAGAAGGAAAGAAAGCACAGAGCCCCAGATTTTATGTTGTCCTGGAGAGCTTGCAGAGCACTGGGGAAAGGCAGGCAGAGAATTCCCTGATAGCACCTTCTCTGTGCCTGTTCACATTGCTTCGCAGAATCGCTTTTGTGCAGAAAACAGTAACACTTGTTCAGAAGGAAAGAAAGCACAGAGCCCCAGATTCTATGTTGTCCTGGAGAGCTTGCAGAGCACTGGGGAAAGGCAGGCAGAGAATTCCCTGCTAGCACCTTCTCTGTGCCTGGGAAGCCGAAGTGTTCACATTGCTTCGCAAGAATCGCTTTTGTGCAGAAAACAGTAACACTTGTTCAGAAGGAAAGAAAGCACAGAGCCCCATATTCTATGTTGTCCTGGAGAGCTTGCAGAGCACTGGGGAAAGGCAGGCAGAGAATTCCCTGCTAGCACCTTCTCTGTGCCTGGGAAGCAGAAGTGTTCACATTGCTTTGCAAGAATCGCTTTTGTGCAGAAAACAGTAACACTTGTTCAGAAGGAAAGAAAGCACAGAACCCCAGATTTTATGTTGTCCTGGAGAGCTTGCAGAGCACTGGGGAAAGGCAGGCAGAGAATTCCCTGATAGCACCTTCTCTGTGCCTGTTCACATTGCTTCGCAGAATCGCTTTTGTGCAGAAAACAGTAACACTTGTTCAGAACGAAAGAAAGCACAGATCCCCAGATTCTATGTTGTCCTGGAGAGCTTGCAGAGCACTGGGGAAAGGTAGGCAGAGAATTCCCTGCTAGCACCTTCTCTGTGCCTGGGAAGCAGAAGTGTTCACATTGCTTCGCAGAATCGCTTTTGTGCAGAAAACAGTAACACTTGTTCAGAAGGAAAGAAAGCACAGCGCCCCAGATTCTATGTTGTCCTGGAGAGCTTGCAGAGCACTGGGGAAAGGCAGGCAGAGAATTCCCTGCTAGCACCTTCTCTGTGCCTGGGAAGCAGAAGTGTTCACATTGCTTCGCAAGAATCGCTTTTGTGCAGAAAACAGTAACAGTTGTTCAGAACGAAAGAAAGCACAGAGCCCCAGATTCTATGTTGTCCTGGAGAGCTTGCAGAGCACTGGGGAAAGGCAGGCAGAGAATTCCCTGATAGCACCTTCTCTGTGCCTGTTCACATTGCTTCGCAGAATCGCTTTTGTGCAGAAAACAGTAACACTTGTTCAGAAGGAAAGAAAGCACAGAGCCCCAGATTCTATGTTGTCTTGGAGAGCTTGCAGAGCACTGGGGAAAGGCAGGCAGAGAATTCCCTGATAGCACCTTCTCTGTGCCTGGGAAGCAGAAGTGTTCACATTGCTTCGCAAGAATCGCTTTTGTGCAGAAAACAGTAACACTTGTTCAGAAGGAAAGAAAGCACAGAGCCCCAGATTCTATGTTGTCCTGGAGAGCTTGCAGAGCACTGGGGAAATGCAGGCAGAGAATTCCCTGCTAGCACCTTCTCTGTGCCTGTTCACATTGCTTCGCAGAATCGCTTTTGTGCAGAAAACAGTAACACTTGTTCAGAAGGAAAGAAAGCACAGAGCCCCAGATTTTATGTTGTCCTGGAGAGCTTGCAGAGCACTGGGGAAAGGCAGGCAGAGAATTCCCTGCTAGCACCTTCTCTGTGCCTGTTCACATTGCTTCGCAGAATCGCTTTTGTGCAGAAAACAGTAACACTTGTTCAGAAGGAAAGAAAGCACAGCGCCCCAGATTCTATGTTGTCCTGGAGAGCTTGCAGAGCACTGGGGAAAGGCAGGCAGAGAATTCCCTGCTAGCACCTTCTCTGTGCCTGGGAAGCAGAAGTGTTCACATTGCTTCGCAAGAATCGCTTTTGTGCAGAAAACAGTAACAGTTGTTCAGAACGAAAGAAAGCACAGAGCCCCAGATTCTATGTTGTCCTGGAGAGCTTGCAGAGCACTGGGGAAAGGCAGGCAGAGAATTCCCTGCTAGCACCTTCTCTGTGCCTGGGAAGCAGAAGTGTTCACATTGCTTCGCAGAATCGCTTTTGTGCAGAAAACAGTAACACTTGTTCAGAAGGAAAGAAAGCACAGAGCCCCAGATTTTATGTTGTCCTGGAGAGCTTGCAGAGCACTGGGGAAAGGCAGGCAGAGAATTCCCTGCTAGCACCTTCTCTGTGCCTGTTCACATTGCTTCGCAGAATCCCTTTTGTGCAGAAAACAGTAACACTTGTTCAGAAGGAAAGAAAGCACAGAGCCCCAGATTCTATGTTGTCCTGGAGAGCTTGCAGAGCACTGGGGAAAGGCAGGCAGAGAATTCCCTGCTAGCACCTTCTCTGTGCCTGGGAAGCAGAAGTGTTCACATTGCTTCGCAAGAATCGCTTTTGTGCAGAAAACAGTAACACTTGTTCAGAAGGAAAGAAAGCACAGAGCCCCAGATTCTATGTTGTCCTGGAGAGCTTGCAGAGCACTGGGGAAAGGCAGGCAGAGAATTCCCTGCTAGCACCTTCTCTGTGCCTGTTCACATTGCTTCGCAGAATCGCTTTTGTGCAGAAAACAGTAACACTTGTTCAGAAGGAAAGAAAGCACAGCGCCCCAGATTCTATGTTGTCCTGGAGAGCTTGCAGAGCACTGGGGAAAGGCAGGCAGAGAATTCCCTGCTAGCACCTTCTCTGTGCCTGGGAAGCAGAAGTGTTCACATTGCTTCGCAAGAATCGCTTTTGTGCAGAAAACAGTAACAGTTGTTCAGAACGAAAGAAAGCACAGAGCCCCAGATTCTATGTTGTCCTGGAGAGCTTGCAGAGCACTGGGGAAAGGCAGGCAGAGAATTCCCTGCTAGCACCTTCTCTGTGCCTGTTCACATTGCTTCGCAGAATCGCTTTTGTGCAGAAAACAGTAACACTTGTTCAGAAGGAAAGAAAGCACAGAGCCCCAGATTTTATGTTGTCCTGGAGAGCTTGCAGATCACTGGGGAAAGGCAGGCAGAGAATTCCCTGATAGCACCTTCTCTGTGCCTGTTCACATTGCTTCGCAGAATCGCTTTTGTGCAGAAAACAGTAACACTTGTTCAGAAGGAAAGAAAGCACAGAGCCCCAGATTCTATGTTGTCCTGGAGAGCTTGCAGAGCACTGGGGAAAGGCAGGCAGAGAATTCCCTGCTAGCACCTTCTCTGTGCCTGGGAAGCAGAAGTGTTCACATTGCTTCGCAAGAATCGCTTTTGTGCAGAAAACAGTAACACTTGTTCAGAACGAAAGAAAGCACAGAGCCCCATATTCTATGTTGTCCTGGAGAGCTTGCAGAGCACTGGGGAAAGGCAGGCAGAGAATTCCCTGATAGCACCTTCTCTGTGCCTGGGAAGCAGAAGTGTTCACATTGCTTCGCAAGAATCGCTTTTGTGCAGAAAACAGTAACACTTGTTCAGAAGGAAAGAAAGCACAGCGCCCCAGATTCTATGTTGTCCTGGAGAGCTTGCAGAGCACTGGGGAAAGGCAGGCAGAGAATTCCCTGCTAGCACCTTCTCTGTGCCTGGGAAGCAGAAGTGTTCACATTGCTTCGCAAGAATCGCTTTTGTGCAGAAAACAGTAACACTTGTTCAGAACGAAAGAAAGCACAGAGCCCCAGATTCTATGTTGTCCTGGAGAGCTTGCAGAGCACTGGGGAAAGGCAGGCAGAGAGTTCCCTGCTAGCACCTTCTCTGTGCCTGTTCACATTGCTTCGCAGAATCGCTTTTGTGCAGAAAACAGTAACACTTGTTCAGAAGGAAAGAAAGCACAGAGCCCCAGATTTTATGTTGTCCTGGAGAGCTTGCAGATCACTGGGGAAAGGCAGGCAGAGAATTCCCTGATAGCACCTTCTCTGTGCCTGTTCACATTGCTTCGCAGAATCGCTTTTGTGCAGAAAACAGTAACACTTGTTCAGAAGGAAAGAAAGCACAGAGCCCCAGATTCTATGTTGTCCTGGAGAGCTTGCAGAGCACTGGGGAAAGGCAGGCAGAGAATTCCCTGCTAGCACCTTCTCTGTGCCTGGGAAGCAGAAGTGTTCACATTGCTTCGCAAGAATCGCTTTTGTGCAGAAAACAGTAACACTTGTTCAGAACGAAAGAAAGCACAGAGCCCCATATTCTATGTTGTCCTGGAGAGCTTGCAGAGCACTGGGGAAAGGCAGGCAGAGAATTCCCTGCTAGCACCTTCTCTGTGCCTGGGAAGCAGAAGTGTTCACATTGCTTCGCAAGAATCGCTTTTCTGCAGAAAACAGTAACACTTGTTCAGAACGAAAGAAAGCACAGAGCCCCATATTCTATGTTGTCCTGGAGAGCTTGCAGAGCACTGGGGAAAGGCAGGCAGAGAATTCCCTGCTAGCACCTTCTCTGTGCCTGTTCACATTGCTTCGCAGAATCGCTTTTGTGCAGAAAACAGTAACACTTGTTCAGAACGAAAGAAAGCACAGATCCCCAGATTCTATGTTGTCCTGGAGAGCTTGCAGAGCACTGGGGAAAGGTAGGCAGAGAATTCCCTGCTAGCACCTTCTCTGTGCCTGGGAAGCAGAAGTGTTCACATTGCTTCGCAGAATCGCTTTTGTGCAGAAAACAGTAACACTTGTTCAGAAGGAAAGAAAGCACAGAGCCCCAGATTTTATGTTGTCCTGGAGAGCTTGCAGAGCACTGGGGAAAGGCAGGCAGAGAATTCCCTGCTAGCACCTTCTCTGTGCCTGTTCACATTGCTTCGCAGAATCGCTTTTGTGCAGAAAACAGTAACACTTGTTCAGAAGGAAAGAAAGCACAGAGCCCCAGATTTTATGTTGTCCTGGAGAGCTTGCAGAGCACTGGGGAAAGGCAGGCAGAGAATTCCCTGATAGCACCTTCTCTGTGCCTGTTCACATTGCTTCGCAGAATCGCTTTTGTGCAGAAAACAGTAACACTTGTTCAGAAGGAAAGAAAGCACAGAGCCCCAGATTCTATGTTGTCCTGGAGAGCTTGCAGAGCACTGGGGAAAGGCAGGCAGAGAATTCCCTGCTAGCACCTTCTCTGTGCCTGGGAAGCAGAAGTGTTCACATTGCTTCGCAAGAATCGCTTTTCTGCAGAAAACAGTAACACTTGTTCAGAACGAAAGAAAGCACAGAGCCCCATATTCTATGTTGTCCTGGAGAGCTTGCAGAGCACTGGGGAAAGGCAGGCAGAGAATTCCCTGCTAGCACCTTCTCTGTGCCTGGGAAGCAGAAGTGTTCACATTGCTTCGCAAGAATCGCTTTTGTGCAGAAAACAGTAACACTTGTTCAGAAGGAAAGAAAGCACAGAACCCCAGATTTTATGTTGTCCTGGAGAGCTTGCAGAGCACTGGGGAAAGGCAGGCAGAGAATTCCCTGCTAGCACCTTCTCTGTGCCTGTTCACATTGCTTCGCAGAATCGCTTTTGTGCAGAAAACAGTAACACTTGTTCAGAACGAAAGAAAGCACAGATCCCCAGATTCTATGTTGTCCTGGAGAGCTTGCAGAGCACTGGGGAAAGGTAGGCAGAGAATTCCCTGCTAGCACCTTCTCTGTGCCTGGGAAGCAGAAGTGTTCACATTGCTTCGCAGAATCGCTTTTGTGCAGAAAACAGTAACACTTGTTCAGAAGGAAAGAAAGCACAGAGCCCCAGATTTTATGTTGTCCTGGAGAGCTTGCAGAGCACTGGGGAAAGGCAGGCAGAGAATTCCCTGCTAGCACCTTCTCTGTGCCTGTTCACATTGCTTCGCAGAATCGCTTTTGTGCAGAAAACAGTAACACTTGTTCAGAAGGAAAGAAAGCACAGAGCCCCAGATTTTATGTTGTCCTGGAGAGCTTGCAGAGCACTGGGGAAAGGCAGGCAGAGAATTCCCTGATAGCACCTTCTCTGTGCCTGTTCACATTGCTTCGCAGAATCGCTTTTGTGCAGAAAACAGTAACACTTGTTCAGAAGGAAAGAAAGCACAGAGCCCCAGATTCTATGTTGTCCTGGAGAGCTTGCAGAGCACTGGGGAAAGGCAGGCAGAGAATTCCCTGCTAGCACCTTCTCTGTGCCTGGGAAGCAGAAGTGTTCACATTGCTTCGCAAGAATCGCTTTTCTGCAGAAAACAGTAACAGTTGTTCAGAACGAAAGAAAGCACAGAGCCCCATATTCTATGTTGTCCTGGAGAGCTTGCAGAGCACTGGGGAAAGGCAGGCAGAGAATTCCCTGCTAGCACCTTCTCTGTGCCTGGGAAGCAGAAGTGTTCACATTGCTTCGCAAGAATCGCTTTTGTGCAGAAAACAGTAACACTTGTTCAGAAGGAAAGAAAGCACAGAGCCCCAGATTTTATGTTGTCCTGGAGAGCTTGCAGAGCACTGGGGAAAGGCAGGCAGAGAATTCCCTGCTAGCACCTTCTCTGTGCCTGTTCACATTGCTTCGCAGAATCGCTTTTGTGCAGAAAACAGTAACACTTGTTTAGAAGGAAAGAAAGCACAGAGCCCCAGATTTTATGTTGTCCTGGAGAGCTTGCAGAGCACTGGGGAAAGGCAGGCAGAGAATTCCCTGATAGCACCTTCTCTGTGCCTGTTCACATTGCTTCGCAGAATCGCTTTTGTGCAGAAAACAGTAACACTTGTTCAGAAGGAAAGAAAGCACAGCGCCCCAGATTCTATGTTGTCCTGGAGAGCTTGCAGAGCACTGGGGAAAGTCAGGCAGAGAATTCCCTGCTAGCACCTTCTCTGTGCCTGGGAAGCAGAAGTGTTCACATTGCTTCGCAAGAATCGCTTTTGTGCAGAAAACAGTAACAGTTGTTCAGAACGAAAGAAAGCACAGAGCCCCAGATTCTATGTTGTCCTGGAGAGCTTGCAGAGCACTGGGGAAAGGCAGGCAGAGAATTCCCTGCTAGCACCTTCTCTGTGCCTGTTCACATTGCTTCGCAGAATCGCTTTTGTGCAGAAAACAGTAACACTTGTTCAGAAGGAAAGAAAGCACAGAGCCCCAGATTTTATGTTGTCCTGGAGAGCTTGCAGAGCACTGGGGAAAGGCAGGCAGAGAATTCCCTGATAGCACCTTCTCTGTGCCTGTTCACATTGCTTCGCAGAATCGCTTTTGTGCAGAAAACAGTAACACTTGTTCAGAAGGAAAGAAAGCACAGAGCCCCAGATTCTATGTTGTCCTGGAGAGCTTGCAGAGCACTGGGGAAAGGCAGGCAGAGAATTCCCTGCTAGCACCTTCTCTGTGCCTGGGAAGCCGAAGTGTTCACATTGCTTCGCAAGAATCGCTTTTGTGCAGAAAACAGTAACACTTGTTCAGAAGGAAAGAAAGCACAGAGCCCCATATTCTATGTTGTCCTGGAGAGCTTGCAGAGCACTGGGGAAAGGCAGGCAGAGAATTCCCTGCTAGCACCTTCTCTGTGCCTGGGAAGCAGAAGTGTTCACATTGCTTCGCAAGAATCGCTTTTGTGCAGAAAACAGTAACACTTGTTCAGAAGGAAAGAAAGCACAGAACCCCAGATTTTATGTTGTCCTGGAGAGCTTGCAGAGCACTGGGGAAAGGCAGGCAGAGAATTCCCTGATAGCACCTTCTCTGTGCCTGTTCACATTGCTTCGCAGAATCGCTTTTGTGCAGAAAACAGTAACACTTGTTCAGAACGAAAGAAAGCACAGATCCCCAGATTCTATGTTGTCCTGGAGAGCTTGCAGAGCACTGGGGAAAGGTAGGCAGAGAATTCCCTGCTAGCACCTTCTCTGTGCCTGGGAAGCAGAAGTGTTCACATTGCTTCGCAGAATCGCTTTTGTGCAGAAAACAGTAACACTTGTTCAGAAGGAAAGAAAGCACAGCGCCCCAGATTCTATGTTGTCCTGGAGAGCTTGCAGAGCACTGGGGAAAGGCAGGCAGAGAATTCCCTGCTAGCACCTTCTCTGTGCCTGGGAAGCAGAAGTGTTCACATTGCTTCGCAAGAATCGCTTTTGTGCAGAAAACAGTAACAGTTGTTCAGAACGAAAGAAAGCACAGAGCCCCAGATTCTATGTTGTCCTGGAGAGCTTGCAGAGCACTGGGGAAAGGCAGGCAGAGAATTCCCTGATAGCACCTTCTCTGTGCCTGTTCACATTGCTTCGCAGAATCGCTTTTGTGCAGAAAACAGTAACACTTGTTCAGAAGGAAAGAAAGCACAGAGCCCCAGATTCTATGTTGTCTTGGAGAGCTTGCAGAGCACTGGGGAAAGGCAGGCAGAGAATTCCCTGATAGCACCTTCTCTGTGCCTGGGAAGCAGAAGTGTTCACATTGCTTCGCAAGAATCGCTTTTGTGCAGAAAACAGTAACACTTGTTCAGAAGGAAAGAAAGCACAGAGCCCCAGATTCTATGTTGTCCTGGAGAGCTTGCAGAGCACTGGGGAAATGCAGGCAGAGAATTCCCTGCTAGCACCTTCTCTGTGCCTGTTCACATTGCTTCGCAGAATCGCTTTTGTGCAGAAAACAGTAACACTTGTTCAGAAGGAAAGAAAGCACAGAGCCCCAGATTTTATGTTGTCCTGGAGAGCTTGCAGAGCACTGGGGAAAGGCAGGCAGAGAATTCCCTGCTAGCACCTTCTCTGTGCCTGTTCACATTGCTTCGCAGAATCGCTTTTGTGCAGAAAACAGTAACACTTGTTCAGAAGGAAAGAAAGCACAGCGCCCCAGATTCTATGTTGTCCTGGAGAGCTTGCAGAGCACTGGGGAAAGGCAGGCAGAGAATTCCCTGATAGCACCTTCTCTGTGCCTGGGAAGCAGAAGTGTTCACATTGCTTCGCAAGAATCGCTTTTGTGCAGAAAACAGTAACAGTTGTTCAGAACGAAAGAAAGCACAGAGCCCCAGATTCTATGTTGTCCTGGAGAGCTTGCAGAGCACTGGGGAAAGGCAGGCAGAGAATTCCCTGCTAGCACCTTCTCTGTGCCTGGGAAGCAGAAGTGTTCACATTGCTTCGCAGAATCGCTTTTGTGCAGAAAACAGTAACACTTGTTCAGAAGGAAAGAAAGCACAGAGCCCCAGATTTTATGTTGTCCTGGAGAGCTTGCAGAGCACTGGGGAAAGGCAGGCAGAGAATTCCCTGCTAGCACCTTCTCTGTGCCTGTTCACATTGCTTCGCAGAATCGCTTTTGTGCAGAAAACAGTAACACTTGTTCAGAAGGAAAGAAAGCACAGAGCCCCAGATTTTATGTTGTCCTGGAGAGCTTGCAGAGCACTGGGGAAAGGCAGGCAGAGAATTCCCTGCTAGCACCTTCTCTGTGCCTGGGAAGCAGAAGTGTTCACATTGCTTCGCAAGAATCGCTTTTGTGCAGAAAACAGTAACACTTGTTCAGAAGGAAAGAAAGCACAGAGCCCCAGATTCTATGTTGTCCTGGAGAGCTTGCAGAGCACTGGGGAAAGGCAGGCAGAGAATTCCCTGCTAGCACCTTCTCTGTGCCTGTTCACATTGCTTCGCAGAATCGCTTTTGTGCAGAAAACAGTAACACTTGTTCAGAAGGAAAGAAAGCACAGAGCCCCAGATTCTATGTTGTCCTGGAGAGCTTGCAGAGCACTGGGGAAAGGCAGGCAGAGAATTCCCTGATAGCACCTTCTCTGTGCCTGTTCACATTGCTTCGCAGAATCGCTTTTGTGCAGAAAACAGTAACACTTGTTCAGAAGGAAAGAAAGCACAGAGCCCCAGATTCTATGTTGTCTTGGAGAGCTTGCAGAGCACTGGGGAAAGGCAGGCAGAGAATTCCCTGATAGCACCTTCTCTGTGCCTGGGAAGCAGAAGTGTTCACATTGCTTCGCAAGAATCGCTTTTGTGCAGAAAACAGTAACACTTGTTCAGAAGGAAAGAAAGCACAGAGCCCCAGATTTTATGTTGTCCTGGAGAGCTTGCAGAGCACTGGGGAAAGGCAGGCAGAGAATTCCCTGCTAGCACCTTCTCTGTGCCTGTTCACATTGCTTCGCAGAATCGCTTTTGTGCAGAAAACAGTAACACTTGTTCAGAAGGAAAGAAAGCACAGAGCCCCAGATTTTATGTTGTCCTGGAGAGCTTGCAGAGCACTGGGGAAAGGCAGGCAGAGAATTCCCTGATAGCACCTTCTCTGTGCCTGTTCACATTGCTTCGCAGAATCGCTTTTGTGCAGAAAACAGTAACACTTGTTCAGCACGAAAGAAAGCACAGAGCCCCAGATTTTATGTTGTCCTGGAGAGCTTGCAGAGCACTGGGGAAAGGCAGGCAGAGAATTCCCTGATAGCACCTTCTCTGTGCCTGGGAAGCAGAAGTGTTCACATTGCTTCGCAAGAATCGCTTTTGTGCAGAAAACAGTAACAGTTGTTCAGAACGAAAGAAAGCACAGAGCCCCAGATTCTATGTTGTCCTGGAGAGCTTGCAGAGCACTGGGGAAAGGCAGGCAGAGAATTCCCTGCTAGCACCTTCTCTGTGCCTGGGAAGCAGAAGTGTTCACATTGCTTCGCAGAATCGCTTTTGTGCAGAAAACAGTAACACTTGTTCAGAAGGAAAGAAAGCACAGAGCCCCAGATTTTATGTTGTCCTGGAGAGCTTGCAGAGCACTGGGGAAAGGCAGGCAGAGAATTCCCTGCTAGCACCTTCTCTGTGCCTGTTCACATTGCTTCGCAGAATCGCTTTTGTGCAGAAAACAGTAACACTTGTTCAGAAGGAAAGAAAGCACAGAGCCCCAGATTTTATGTTGTCCTGGAGAGCTTGCAGAGCACTGGGGAAAGGCAGGCAGAGAATTCCCTGATAGCACCTTCTCTGTGCCTGTTCACATTGCTTCGCAGAATCGCTTTTGTGCAGAAAACAGTAACACTTGTTCAGAAGGAAAGAAAGCACAGAGCCCCAGATTCTATGTTGTCCTGGAGAGCTTGCAGAGCACTGGGGAAAGGCAGGCAGAGAATTCCCTGCTAGCACCTTCTCTGTGCCTGGGAAGCAGAAGTGTTCACATTGCTTCGCAAGAATCGCTTTTGTGCAGAAAACAGTAACACTTGTTCAGAACGAAAGAAAGCACAGAGCCCCATATTCTATGTTGTCCTGGAGAGCTTGCAGAGCACTGGGGAAAGGCAGGCAGAGAATTCCCTGCTAGCACCTTCTCTGTGCCTGGGAAGCAGAAGTGTTCACATTGCTTCGCAAGAATCGCTTTTGTGCAGAAAACAGTAACACTTGTTCAGAACGAAAGAAAGCACAGAGCCCCAGATTTTATGTTGTCCTGGAGAGCTTGCAGAGCACTGGGGAAAGGCAGGCAGAGAATTCCTTGCTAGCACCTTCTCTGTGCCTGGGAAGCAGAAGTGTTCACATTGCTTCGCAGAATCGCTTTTGTGCAGAAAACAGTAACACTTGTTCAGAAGGAAAGAAAGCACAGAGCCCCAGATTCTATGTTGTCCTGGAGAGCTTGCAGAGCACTGGGGAAAGGCAGGCAGAGAATTCCCTGCTAGCACCTTCTCTGTGCCTGTTCACATTGCTTCGCAGAATCGCTTTTGTGCAGAAAAGAGTAACACTTGTTCAGAACGAAAGAAAGCACAGAGCCCCAGATTCTATGTTGTCCTGGAGAGCTTGCAGAGCACTGGGGAAAGGCAGGCAGAGAATTCCCTGATAGCACCTTCTCTGTGCCTGGGAAGCAGAAGTGTTCACATTGCTTCGCAAGAATCGCTTTTGTGCAGAAAACAGTAACACTTGTTCAGAAGGAAAGAAAGCACAGAGCCCCAGATTTTATGTTGTCCTGGAGAGCTTGCAGAGCACTGGGGAAAGGCAGGCAGAGAATTCCCTGCTAGCACCTTCTCTGTGCCTGTTCACATTGCTTCGCAGAATCGCTTTTGTGCAGAAAACAGTAACACTTGTTCAGAAGGAAAGAAAGCACAGAGCCCCAGATTTTATGTTGTCCTGGAGAGCTTGCAGAGCACTGGGGAAAGGCAGGCAGAGAATTCCCTGATAGCACCTTCTCTGTGCCTGTTCACATTGCTTCGCAGAATCGCTTTTGTGCAGAAAACAGTAACACTTGTTCAGAAGGAAAGAAAGCACAGAGCCCCAGATTCTATGCTGTCCTGGAGAGCTTGCAGAGCACTGGGGAAAGGCAGGCAGAGAATTCCCTGCTAGCACCTTCTCTGTGCCTGGGAAGCAGAAGTGTTCACATTGCTTCGCAAGAATCGCTTTTGTGCAGAAAACAGTAACAGTTGTTCAGAACGAAAGAAAGCACAGAGCCCCAGATTCTATGTTGTCCTGGAGAGCTTGCAGAGCACTGGGGAAAGGCAGGCAGAGAATTCCCTGCTAGCACCTTCTCTGTGCCTGGGAAGCAGAAGTGTTCACATTGCTTCGCAGAATCGCTTTTGTGCAGAAAACAGTAACACTTGTTCAGAAGGAAAGAAAGCACAGAGCCCCAGATTTTATGTTGTCCTGGAGAGCTTGCAGAGCACTGGGGAAAGGCAGGCAGAGAATTCCCTGCTAGCACCTTCTCTGTGCCTGTTCACATTGCTTCGCAGAATAGCTTTTGTGCAGAAAACAGTAACACTTGTTCAGAAGGAAAGAAAGCACAGAGCCCCAGATTTTATGTTGTCCTGGAGAGCTTGCAGAGCACTGGGGAAAGGCAGGCAGAGAATTCCCTGCTAGCACCTTCTCTGTGCCTGTTCACATTGCTTCGCAGAATCGCTTTTGTGCAGAAAACAGTAACACTTGTTCAGAAGGAAAGAAAGCACAGAGCCCCAGATTCTATGTTGTCCTGGAGAGCTTGCAGAGCACTGGGGAAAGGCAGGCAGAGAATTCCCTGCTAGCACCTTCTCTGTGCCTGGGAAGCAGAAGTGTTCACATTGCTTCGCAAGAATCGCTTTTGTGCAGAAAACAGTAACACTTGTTCAGAACGAAAGAAAGCACAGAGCCCCAGATTTTATGTTGTCCTGGAGAGCTTGCAGAGCACTGGGGAAAGGCAGGCAGAGAATTCCTTGCTAGCACCTTCTCTGTGCCTGGGAAGCAGAAGTGTTCACATTGCTTCGCAGAATCGCTTTTGTGCAGAAAACAGTAACACTTGTTCAGAAGGAAAGAAAGCACAGAGCCCCAGATTCTATGTTGTCCTGGAGAGCTTGCAGAGCACTGGGGAAAGGCAGGCAGAGAATTCCCTGCTAGCACCTTCTCTGTGCCTGTTCACATTGCTTCGCAGAATCGCTTTTGTGCAGAAAAGAGTAACACTTGTTCAGAACGAAAGAAAGCACAGAGCCCCAGATTCTATGTTGTCCTGGAGAGCTTGCAGAGCACTGGGGAAAGGCAGGCAGAGAATTCCCTGCTAGCACCTTCTCTGTGCCTGTTCACATTGCTTCGCAGAATCGCTTTTGTGCAGAAAACAGTAACACTTGTTCAGAAGGAAAGAAAGCACAGAGCCCCAGATTCTATGTTGTCTTGGAGAGCTTGCAGAGCACTGGGGAAAGGCAGGCAGAGAATTCCCTGATAGCACCTTCTCTGTGCCTGGGAAGCAGAAGTGTTCACATTGCTTCGCAAGAATCGCTTTTGTGCAGAAAACAGTAACACTTGTTCAGAAGGAAAGAAAGCACAGAGCCCCAGATTTTATGTTGTCCTGGAGAGCTTGCAGAGCACTGGGGAAAGGCAGGCAGAGAATTCCCTGCTAGCACCTTCTCTGTGCCTGTTCACATTGCTTCGCAGAATCGCTTTTGTGCAGAAAACAGTAACACTTGTTCAGAAGGAAAGAAAGCACAGAGCCCCAGATTTTGTGTTGTCCTGGAGAGCTTGCAGAGCACTGGGGAAAGGCAGGCAGAGAATTCCCTGATAGCACCTTCTCTGTGCCTGTTCACATTGCTTCGCAGAATCGCTTTTGTGCAGAAAACAGTAACACTTGTTCAGAAGGAAAGAAAGCACAGCGCCCCAGATTCTATGTTGTCCTGGAGAGCTTGCAGAGCACTGGGGAAAGGCAGGCAGAGAATTCCCTGCTAGCACCTTCTCTGTGCCTGGGAAGCAGAAGTGTTCACATTGCTTCGCAAGAATCGCTTTTGTGCAGAAAACAGTAACACTTGTTCAGAACGAAAGAAAGCACAGAGCCCCAGATTCTATGTTGTCCTGGAGAGCTTGCAGAGCACTGGGGAAAGGCAGGCAGAGAATTCCCTGCTAGCACCTT
This sequence comes from Strix aluco, assembly GCF_031877795.1. Taxonomy (NCBI): domain Eukaryota; kingdom Metazoa; phylum Chordata; class Aves; order Strigiformes; family Strigidae; genus Strix; species Strix aluco. The sequence goes on along the minus strand of NW_027436615.1, from coordinate 377,454 downwards.
CTCTGTGCCTGTTCACATTGCTTCGCAGAATCGCTTTTGTGCAGAAAACAGTAACACTTGTTCAGAAGGAAAGAAAGCACAGAGCCCCAGATTCTATGTTGTCTTGGAGAGCTTGCAGAGCACTGGGGAAAGGCAGGCAGAGAATTCCCTGATAGCACCTTCTCTGTGCCTGGGAAGCAGAAGTGTTCACATTGCTTCGCAAGAATCGCTTTTGTGCAGAAAACAGTAACACTTGTTCAGAAGGAAAGAAAGCACAGAGCCCCAGATTTTATGTTGTCCTGGAGAGCTTGCAGAGCACTGGGGAAAGGCAGGCAGAGAATTCCCTGCTAGCACCTTCTCTGTGCCTGTTCACATTGCTTCGCAGAATCGCTTTTGTGCAGAAAACAGTAACACTTGTTCAGAAGGAAAGAAAGCACAGAGCCCCAGATTTTGTGTTGTCCTGGAGAGCTTGCAGAGCACTGGGGAAAGGCAGGCAGAGAATTCCCTGATAGCACCTTCTCTGTGCCTGTTCACATTGCTTCGCAGAATCGCTTTTGTGCAGAAAACAGTAACACTTGTTCAGAAGGAAAGAAAGCACAGCGCCCCAGATTCTATGTTGTCCTGGAGAGCTTGCAGAGCACTGGGGAAAGGCAGGCAGAGAATTCCCTGCTAGCACCTTCTCTGTGCCTGGGAAGCAGAAGTGTTCACATTGCTTCGCAAGAATCGCTTTTGTGCAGAAAACAGTAACACTTGTTCAGAACGAAAGAAAGCACAGAGCCCCAGATTCTATGTTGTCCTGGAGAGCTTGCAGAGCACTGGGGAAAGGCAGGCAGAGAATTCCCTGATAGCACCTTCACTGTGCCTGGGAAGCAGAAGTGTTCACATTGCTTCGCAGAATCGCTTTTGTGCAGAAAACAGTAACACTTGTTCAGAAGGAAAGAAAGCACAGAGCCCCAGATTTTATGTTGTCCTGGAGAGCTTGCAGAGCACTGGGGAAAGGCAGGCAGAGAATTCCCTGCTAGCACCTTCTCTGTGCCTGTTCACATTGCTTCGCAGAATCGCTTTTGTGCAGAAAACAGTAACACTTGTTCAGAAGGAAAGAAAGCACAGAGCCCCAGATTTTATGTTGTCCTGGAGAGCTTGCAGAGCACTGGGGAAAGGCAGGCAGAGAATTCCCTGCTAGCACCTTCTCTGTGCCTGGGAAGCAGAAGTGTTCACATTGCTTCGCAAGAATCGCTTTTGTGCAGAAAACAGTAACACTTGTTCAGAACGAAAGAAAGCACAGAGCCCCAGATTCTATGTTGTCCTGGAGAGCTTGCAGAGCACTGGGGAAAGGCAGGCAGAGAATTCCCTGCTATCACCTTCTCTGTGCCTGGGAAGCAGAAGTGTTCACATTGCTTCGCAAGAATCGCTTTTGTGCAGAAAACAGTAACACTTGTTCAGAACGAAAGAAAGCACAGAACCCCAGATTTTATGTTGTCCTGGAGAGCTTGCAGAGCACTGGGGAAAGGTAGGCAGAGAATTCCCTGCTAGCACCTTCTCTGTGCCTGGGAAGCAGAAGTGTTCACATTGCTTCGCAGAATCGCTTTTGTGCAGAAAACAGTAACACTTGTTCAGAAGGAAAGAAAGCACAGCGCCCCAGATTCTATGTTGTCCTGGAGAGCTTGCAGAGCACTGGGGAAAGGCAGGCAGAGAATTCCCTGCTAGCACCTTCTCTGTGCCTGGGAAGCAGAAGTGTTCACATTGCTTCGCAAGAATCGCTTTTGTGCAGAAAACAGTAACAGTTGTTCAGAACGAAAGAAAGCACAGAGCCCCAGATTCTATGTTGTCCTGGAGAGCTTGCAGAGCACTGGGGAAAGGCAGGCAGAGAATTCCCTGATAGCACCTTCTCTGTGCCTGTTCACATTGCTTCGCAGAATCGCTTTTGTGCAGAAAACAGTAACACTTGTTCAGAAGGAAAGAAAGCACAGAGCCCCGGATTTTATGTTGTCCTGGAGAGCTTGCAGAGCACTGGGGAAAGGCAGGCAGAGAATTCCCTGCTAGCACCTTCTCTGTGCCTGGGAAGCAGAAGTGTTCACATTGCTTCGCAAGAATCGCTTTTGTGCAGAAAACAGTAACACTTGTTCAGAAGGAAAGAAAGCACAGAGGCCCAGATTTTATGTTGTCCTGGAGAGCTTGCAGAGCACTGGGGAAAGGCAGGCAGAGAATTCCCTGCTAGCACCTTCTCTGTGCCTGTTCACATTGCTTCGCAGAATCGCTTTTGTGCAGAAAACAGTAACACTTGTTCAGAAGGAAAGAAAGCACAGAGCCCCAGTTTTTATGTTGTCCTGGAGAGCTTGCAGAGCACTGGGGAAAGGCAGGCAGAGAATTCCCTGATAGCACCTTCTCTGTGCCTGTTCACATTGCTTCGCAGAATCGCTTTTGTGCAGAAAACAGTAACACTTGTTCAGAAGGAAAGAAAGCACAGCGCCCCAGATTCTATGCTGTCCTGGAGAGCTTGCAGAGCACTGGGGAAAGGCAGGCAGAGAATTCCCTGCTAGCACCTTCTCTGTGCCTGGGAAGCAGAAGTGTTCACATTGCTTCCCAAGAATCGCTTTTGTGCAGAAAACAGTAACAGTTGTTCAGAACGAAAGAAAGCACAGAGCCCCAGATTCTATGTTGTCCTGGAGAGCTTGCAGAGCACTGGGGAAAGGCAGGCAGAGAATTCCCTGCTAGCACCTTCTCTGTGCCTGGGAAGCAGAAGTGTTCACATTGCTTCGCAAGAATCGCTTTTGTGCAGAAAACAGTAACAGTTGTTCAGAACGAAAGAAAGCACAGAGCCCCAGATTCTATGTTGTCCTGGAGAGCTTGCAGAGCACTGGGGAAAGGCAGGCAGAGAATTCCCTGCTATCACCTTCTCTGTGCCTGGGAAGCAGAAGTGTTCACATTGCTTCGCAAGAATCGCTTTTGTGCAGAAAACAGTAACACTTGTTCAGAACGAAAGAAAGCACAGAACCCCAGATTTTATGTTGTCCTGGAGAGCTTGCAGAGCACTGGGGAAAGGTAGGCAGAGAATTCCCTGCTAGCACCTTCTCTGTGCCTGGGAAGCAGAAGTGTTCACATTGCTTCGCAGAATCGCTTTTGTGCAGAAAACAGTAACACTTGTTCAGAAGGAAAGAAAGCACAGCGCCCCAGATTCTATGTTGTCCTGGAGAGCTTGCAGAGCACTGGGGAAAGGCAGGCAGAGAATTCCCTGCTAGCACCTTCTCTGTGCCTGGGAAGCAGAAGTGTTCACATTGCTTCGCAAGAATCGCTTTTGTGCAGAAAACAGTAACAGTTGTTCAGAACGAAAGAAAGCACAGAGCCCCAGATTCTATGTTGTCCTGGAGAGCTTGCAGAGCACTGGGGAAAGGCAGGCAGAGAATTCCCTGATAGCACCTTCTCTGTGCCTGTTCACATTGCTTCGCAGAATCGCTTTTGTGCAGAAAACAGTAACACTTGTTCAGAAGGAAAGAAAGCACAGAGGCCCAGATTTTATGTTGTCCTGGAGAGCTTGCAGAGCACTGGGGAAAGGCAGGCAGAGAATTCCCTGCTAGCACCTTCTCTGTGCCTGTTCACATTGCTTCGCAGAATCGCTTTTGTGCAGAAAACAGTAACACTTGTTCAGAAGGAAAGAAAGCACAGAGCCCCAGATTTTATGTTGTCCTGGAGAGCTTGCAGAGCACTGGGGAAAGGCAGGCAGAGAATTCCCTGCTAGCACCTTCTCTGTGCCTGTTCACATTGCTTCGCAGAATCGCTTTTGTGCAGAAAACAGTAACACTTGTTCAGAAGGAAAGAAAGCACAGCGCCCCAGATTCTATGCTGTCCTGGAGAGCTTGCAGAGCACTGGGGAAAGGCAGGCAGAGAATTCCCTGCTAGCACCTTCTCTGTGCCTGGGAAGCAGAAGTGTTCACATTGCTTCCCAAGAATCGCTTTTGTGCAGAAAACAGTAACAGTTGTTCAGAACGAAAGAAAGCACAGAGCCCCAGATTCTATGTTGTCCTGGAGAGCTTGCAGAGCACTGGGGAAAGGCAGGCAGAGAATTCCCTGCTAGCACCTTCTCTGTGCCTGGGAAGCAGAAGTGTTCACATTGCTTCGCAGAATCGATTTTGTGCAGAAAACAGTAACACTTGTTCAGAAGGAAAGAAAGCACAGAGCCCCAGATTTTATGTTGTCCTGGAGAGCTTGCAGAGCACTGGGGAAAGGCAGGCAGAGAATTCCCTGCTAGCACCTTCTCTGTGCCTGTTCACATTGCTTCGCAGAATCGCTTTTGTGCAGAAAACAGTAACACTTGTTCAGAAGGAAAGAAAGCACAGAGCCCCAGATTTTATGTTGTCCTGGAGAGCTTGCAGAGCACTGGGGAAAGGCAGGCAGAGAATTCCCTGATAGCACCTTCTCTGTGCCTGTTCACATTGCTTCGCAGAATCGCTTTTGTGCAGAAAACAGTAACACTTGTTCAGAAGGAAAGAAAGCACAGAGCCCCAGATTCTATGTTGTCCTGGAGAGCTTGCAGAGCACTGGGGAAAGGCAGGCAGAGAATTCCCTGCTAGCACCTTCTCTGTGCCTGGGAAGCAGAAGTGTTCACATTGCTTCGCAAGAATCGCTTTTCTGCAGAAAACAGTAACACTTGTTCAGAACGAAAGAAAGCACAGAGCCCCATATTCTATGTTGTCCTGGAGAGCTTGCAGAGCACTGGGGAAAGGCAGGCAGAGAATTCCCTGCTAGCACCTTCTCTGTGCCTGGGAAGCAGAAGTGTTCACATTGCTTCGCAGAATCGCTTTTGTGCAGAAAACAGTAACACTTGTTCAGAAGGAAAGAAAGCACAGAGCCCCAGATTTTACGTTGTCCTGGAGAGCTTGCAGAGCACTGGGGAAAGGCAGGCAGAGAATTCCCTGCTAGCACCTTCTCTGTGCCTCTTCACATTGCTTCGCAGAATCGCTTTTGTGCAGAAAACAGTAACACTTGTTCAGAACGAAAGAAAGCACAGAGCCCCAGATTCTATGTTGTCCTGGAGAGCTTGCAGAGCACTGGGGAAAGGCAGGCAGAGAATTCCCTGCTAGCACCTTCTCTGTGCCTGTTCACATTGCTTCGCAAGAATCGCTTTTGTGCAGAAAACAGTAACACTTGTTCAGAAGGAAAGAAAGCACAGCGCCCCAGATTCTATGTTGTCCTGGAGAGCTTGCAGAGCACTGGGGAAAGGCAGGCAGAGAATTCCCTGCTAGCACCTTCTCTGTGCCTGGGAAGCAGAAGTGTTCACATTGCTTCGCAAGAATCGCTTTTGTGCAGAAAACAGTAACAGTTGTTCAGAACGAAAGAAAGCACAGAGCCCCAGATTCTATGTTGTCCTGGAGAGCTTGCAGAGCACTGGGGAAAGGCAGGCAGAGAATTCCCTGCTAGCACCTTCTCTGTGCCTGTTCACATTGCTTCGCAGAATCGCTTTTGTGCAGAAAACAGTAACACTTGTTCAGAAGGAAAGAAAGCACAGAGCCCCAGATTTTATGTTGTCCTGGAGAGCTTGCAGAGCACTGGGGAAAGGCAGGCAGAGAATTCCCTGCTAGCACCTTCTCTGTGCCTGGGAAGCAGAAGTGTTCACATTGCTTCGCAAGAATCGCTTTTGTGCAGAAAACAGTAACACTTGTTCAGAAGGAAAGAAAGCACAGAACCCCAGATTTTATGTTGTCCTGGAGAGCTTGCAGAGCACTGGGGAAAGGCAGGCAGAGAATTCCCTGCTAGCACCTTCTCTGTGCCTGTTCACATTGCTTCGCAGAATCGCTTTTGTGCAGAAAACAGTAACACTTGTTCAGAACGAAAGAAAGCACAGATCCCCAGATTCTATGTTGTCCTGGAGAGCTTCCAGAGCACTGGGGAAAGGTAGGCAGAGAATTCCCTGCTAGCACCTTCTCTGTGCCTGGGAAGCAGAAGTGTTCACATTGCTTCGCAGAATCGCTTTTGTGCAGAAAACAGTAACACTTGTTCAGAAGGAAAGAAAGCACAGAGCCCCAGATTTTATGTTGTCCTGGAGAGCTTGCAGAGCACTGGGGAAAGGCAGGCAGAGAATTCCCTGCTAGCACCTTCTCTGTGCCTGTTCACATTGCTTCGCAGAATCGCTTTTGTGCAGAAAACAGTAACACTTGTTCAGAAGGAAAGAAAGCACAGAGCCCCAGATTTTATGTTGTCCTGGAGAGCTTGCAGAGCACTGGGGAAAGGCAGGCAGAGAATTCCCTGATAGCACCTTCTCTGTGCCTGTTCACATTGCTTCGCAGAATCGCTTTTGTGCAGAAAACAGTAACACTTGTTCAGAAGGAAAGAAAGCACAGCGCCCCAGATTCTATGTTGTCCTGGAGAGCTTGCAGAGCACTGGGGAAAGGCAGGCAGAGAATTCCCTGCTAGCACCTTCTCTGTGCCTGGGAAGCAGAAGTGTTCACATTGCTTCGCAAGAATCGCTTTTCTGCAGAAAACAGTAACACTTGTTCAGAACGAAAGAAAGCACAGAGCCCCATATTCTATGTTGTCCTGGAGAGCTTGCAGAGCACTGGGGAAAGGCAGGCAGAGAATTCCCTGATAGCACCTTCTCTGTGCCTGGGAAGCAGAAGTGTTCACATTGCTTCGCAGAATCGCTTTTGTGCAGAAAACAGTAACACTTGTTCAGAAGGAAAGAAAGCACAGAGCCCCAGATTCTATGTTGTCCTGGAGAGCTTGCAGAGCACTGGGGAAAGGCAGGCAGAGAATTCCCTGATAGCACCTTCTCTGTGCCTGTTCACATTGCTTCGCAGAATCGCTTTTGTGCAGAAAACAGTAACACTTGTTCAGAACGAAAGAAAGCACAGAGCCCCAGATTCTATGTTGTCCTGGAGAGCTTGCAGAGCACTGGGGAAAGGCAGGCAGAGAATTCCCTGCTAGCACCTTCTCTGTGCCTGTTCACATTGCTTCGCAGAATCGCTTTTGTGCAGAAAACAGTAACACTTGTTCAGAAGGAAAGAAAGCACAGAGCCCCAGATTCTATGTTGTCTTGGAGAGCTTGCAGAGCACTGGGGAAAGGCAGGCAGAGAATTCCCTGATAGCACCTTCTCTGTGCCTGGGAAGCAGAAGTGTTCACATTGCTTCGCAAGAATCGCTTTTGTGCAGAAAACAGTAACACTTGTTCAGAAGGAAAGAAAGCACAGCGCCCCAGATTTTATGTTGTCCTGGAGAGCTTGCAGAGCACTGGGGAAAGGCAGGCAGAGAATTCCCTGCTAGCACCTTCTCTGTGCCTGTTCACATTGCTTCGCAGAATCGCTTTTGTGCAGAAAACAGTAACACTTGTTCAGAAGGAAAGAAAGCACAGAGCCCCAGATTTTATGTTGTCCTGGAGAGCTTGCAGAGCACTGGGGAAAGGCAGGCAGAGAATTCCCTGATAGCACCTTCTCTGTGCCTGTTCACATTGCTTCGCAGAATCGCTTTTGTGCAGAAAACAGTAACACTTGTTCAGAAGGAAAGAAAGCACAGCGCCCCAGATTCTATGTTGTCCTGGAGAGCTTGCAGAGCACTGGGGAAAGTCAGGCAGAGAATTCCCTGCTAGCACCTTCTCTGTGCCTGGGAAGCAGAAGTGTTCACATTGCTTCGCAAGAATCGCTTTTGTGCAGAAAACAGTAACAGTTGTTCAGAACGAAAGAAAGCACAGCGCCCCAGATTCTATGTTGTCCTGGAGAGCTTGCAGAGCACTGGGGAAAGGCAGGCAGAGAATTCCCTGCTAGCACCTTCTCTGTGCCTGTTCACATTGCTTCGCAGAATCGCTTTTGTGCAGAAAACAGTAACACTTGTTCAGAAGGAAAGAAAGCACAGAGCCCCAGATTTTATGTTGTCCTGGAGAGCTTGCAGAGCACTGGGGAAAGGCAGGCAGAGAATTCCCTGATAGCACCTTCTCTGTGCCTGTTCACATTGCTTCGCAGAATCGCTTTTGTGCAGAAAACAGTAACACTTGTTCAGAAGGAAAGAAAGCACAGCGCCCCAGATTCTATGTTGTCCTGGAGAGCTTGCAGAGCACTGGGGAAAGGCAGGCAGAGAATTCCCTGCTAGCACCTTCTCTGTGCCTGGGAAGCAGAAGTGTTCACATTGCTTCGCAAGAATCGCTTTTGTGCAGAAAACAGTAACACTTGTTCAGAACGAAAGAAAGCACAGAGCCCCATATTCTATGTTGTCCTGGAGAGCTTGCAGAGCACTGGGGAAAGGCAGGCAGAGAATTCCCTGCTAGCACCTTCTCTGTGCCTGGGAAGCAGAAGTGTTCACATTGCTTCGCAAGAATCGCTTTTGTGCAGAAAACAGTAACACTTGTTCAGAAGGAAAGAAAGCACAGAACCCCAGATTTTATGTTGTCCTGGAGAGCTTGCAGAGCACTGGGGAAAGGCAGGCAGAGAATTCCCTGATAGCACCTTCTCTGTGCCTGTTCACATTGCTTCGCAGAATCGCTTTTGTGCAGAAAACAGTAACACTTGTTCAGAAGGAAAGAAAGCACAGATCCCCAGATTCTATGTTGTCCTGGAGAGCTTGCAGAGCACTGGGGAAAGGTAGGCAGAGAATTCCCTGCTAGCACCTTCTCTGTGCCTGGGAAGCAGAAGTGTTCACATTGCTTCCCAGAATCGCTTTTGTGCAGAAAACAGTAACACTTGTTCAGAACGAAAGAAAGCACAGAGCCCCAGATTCTATGTTGTCCTGGAGAGCTTGCAGAGCACTGGGGAAAGGCAGGCAGAGAATTCCCTGCTAGCACCTTCTCTGTGCCTGGGAAGCAGAAGTGTTCACATTGCTTCGCAAGAATCGCTTTTGTGCAGAAAACAGTAACAGTTGTTCAGAACGAAAGAAAGCACAGAGCCCCAGATTCTATGTTGTCCTGGAGAGCTTGCAGAGCACTGGGGAAAGGCAGGCAGAGAATTCCCTGATAGCACCTTCTCTGTGCCTGTTCACATTGCTTCGCAGAATCGCTTTTGTGCAGAAAACAGTAACACTTGTTCAGAAGGAAAGAAAGCACAGAGCCCCAGATTCTATGTTGTCCTGGAGAGCTTGCAGAGCACTGGGGAAAGGCAGGCAGAGAATTCCCTGCTAGCACCTTCTCTGTGCCTGGGAAGCAGAAGTGTTCACATTGCTTCGCAAGAATCGCTTTTGTGCAGAAAACAGTAACACTTGTTCAGAAGGAAAGAAAGCACAGAGCCCCAGATTTTATGTTGTCCTGGAGAGCTTGCAGAGCACTGGGGAAAGGCAGGCAGAGAATTCCCTGCTAGCACCTTCTCTGTGCCTGTTCACATTGCTTCGCAGAATCGCTTTTGTGCAGAAAACAGTAACACTTTTTCAGAAGGAAAGAAAGCACAGCGCCCCAGATTCTATGTTGTCCTGGAGAGCTTGCAGAGCACTGGGGAAAGGCAGGCAGAGAATTCCCTGCTAGCACCTTCTCTGTGCCTGGGAAGCAGAAGTGTTCACATTGCTTCGCAAGAATCGCTTTTGTGCAGAAAACAGTAACAGTTGTTCAGAACGAAAGAAAGCACAGAGCCCCAGATTCTATGTTGTCCTGGAGAGCTTGCAGAGCACTGGGGAAAGGCAGGCAGAGAATTCCCTGCTAGCACCTTCTCTGTGCCTGGGAAGCAGAAGTGTTCACATTGCTTCGCAGAATCGCTTTTGTGCAGAAAACAGTAACACTTGTTCAGAAGGAAAGAAAGCACAGAGCCCCAGATTTTATGTTGTCCTGGAGAGCTTGCAGAGCACTGGGGAAAGGCAGGCAGAGAATTCCCTGCTAGCACCTTCTCTGTGCCTGTTCACATTGCTTCGCAGAATCGCTTTTGTGCAGAAAACAGTAACACTTGTTCAGAAGGAAAGAAAGCACAGAGCCCCAGATTCTATGTTGTCCTGGAGAGCTTGCAGAGCACTGGGGAAAGGCAGGCAGAGAATTCCCTGCTAGCACCTTCTCTGTGCCTGGGAAGCAGAAGTGTTCACATTGCTTCGCAAGAATCGCTTTTGTGCAGAAAACAGTAACACTTGTTCAGAACGAAAGAAAGCACAGAGCCCCATATTCTATGTTGTCCTGGAGAGCTTGCAGAGCACTGGGGAAAGGCAGGCAGAGAATTCCCTGCTAGCACCTTCTCTGTGCCTGGGAAGCAGAAGTGTTCACATTGCTTCGCAGAATCGCTTTTGTGCAGAAAACAGTAACACTTGTTCAGAAGGAAAGGAAGCACAGAGCCCCAGATTTTACGTTGTCCTGGAGAGCTTGCAGAGCACTGGGGAAAGGCAGGCAGAGAATTCCCTGCTAGCACCTTCTCTGTGCCTCTTCACATTGCTTCGCAGAATCGCTTTTGTGCAGAAAACAGTAACACTTGTTCAGAACGAAAGAAAGCACAGAGCCCCAGATTCTATGTTGTCCTGGAGAGCTTGCAGAGCACTGGGGAAAGGCAGGCAGAGAATTCCCTGCTAGCACCTTCTCTGTGCCTGTTCACATTGCTTCGCAGAATCGCTTTTGTGCAGAAAACAGTAACACTTGTTCAGAAGGAAAGAAAGCACAGCGCCCCAGATTCTATGTTGTCCTGGAGAGCTTGCAGAGCACTGGGGAAAGGCAGGCAGAGAATTCCCTGCTAGCACCTTCTCTGTGCCTGGGAAGCAGAAGTGTTCACATTGCTTCGCAAGAATCGCTTTTGTGCAGAAAACAGTAACAGTTGTTCAGAACGAAAGAAAGCACAGAGCCCCAGATTCTATGTTGTCCTGGAGAGCTTGCAGAGCACTGGGGAAAGGCAGGCAGAGAATTCCCTGCTAGCACCTTCTCTGTGCCTGTTCACATTGCTTCGCAGAATCGCTTTTGTGCAGAAAACAGTAACACTTGTTCAGAAGGAAAGAAAGCACAGAGCCCCAGATTTTATGTTGTCCTGGAGAGCTTGCAGAGCACTGGGGAAAGGCAGGCAGAGAATTCCCTGATAGCACCTTCTCTGTGCCTGTTCACATTGCTTCGCAGAATCGCTTTTGTGCAGAAAACAGTAACACTTGTTCAGAAGGAAAGAAAGCACAGAGCCCCAGATTCTATGTTGTCCTGGAGAGCTTGCAGAGCACTGGGGAAAGGCAGGCAGAGAATTCCCTGCTAGCACCTTCTCTGTGCCTGGGAAGCAGAAGTGTTCACATTGCTTCGCAAGAATCGCTTTTGTGCAGAAAACAGTAACACTTGTTCAGAACGAAAGAAAGCACAGAGCCCCATATTCTATGTTGTCCTGGAGAGCTTGCAGAGCACTGGGGAAAGGCAGGCAGAGAATTCCCTGCTAGCACCTTCTCTGTGCCTGGGAAGCAGAAGTGTTCACATTGCTTCGCAAGAATCGCTTTTGTGCAGAAAACAGTAACACTTGTTCAGAAGGAAAGAAAGCACAGAACCCCAGATTTTATGTTGTCCTGGAGAGCTTGCAGAGCACTGGGGAAAGGCAGGCAGAGAATTCCCTGATAGCACCTTCTCTGTGCCTGTTCACATTGCTTCGCAGAATCGCTTTTGTGCAGAAAACAGTAACACTTGTTCAGAACGAAAGAAAGCACAGATCCCCAGATTCTATGTTGTCCTGGAGAGCTTGCAGAGCACTGGGGAAAGGTAGGCAGAGAATTCCCTGCTAGCACCTTCTCTGTGCCTGGGAAGCAGAAGTGTTCACATTGCTTCGCAGAATCGCTTTTGTGCAGAAAACAGTAACACTTGTTCAGAAGGAAAGAAAGCACAGAGCCCCAGATTTTATGTTGTCCTGGAGAGCTTGCAGAGCACTGGGGAAAGGCAGGCAGAGAATTCCCTGCTAGCACCTTCTCTGTGCCTGTTCACATTGCTTCGCAGAATCGCTTTTGTGCAGAAAACAGTAACACTTGTTCAGAAGGAAAGAAAGCACAGAGCCCCAGATTTTATGTTGTCCTGGAGAGCTTGCAGAGCACTGGGGAAAGGCAGGCAGAGAATTCCCTGATAGCACCTTCTCTGTGCCTGTTCACATTGCTTCGCAGAATCGCTTTTGTGCAGAAAACAGTAACACTTGTTCAGAAGGAAAGAAAGCACAGCGCCCCAGATTCTATGTTGTCCTGGAGAGCTTGCAGAGCACTGGGGAAAGGCAGGCAGAGAATTCCCTGCTAGCACCTTCTCTGTGCCTGGGAAGCAGAAGTGTTCACATTGCTTCGCAAGAATCGCTTTTCTGCAGAAAACAGTAACACTTGTTCAGAACGAAAGAAAGCACAGAGCCCCATATTCTATGTTGTCCTGGAGAGCTTGCAGAGCACTGGGGAAAGGCAGGCAGAGAATTCCCTGATAGCACCTTCTCTGTGCCTGGGAAGCAGAAGTGTTCACATTGCTTCGCAAGAATTGCTTTTGTGCAGAAAACAGTAACACTTGTTCAGAAGGAAAGAAAGCACAGAGCCCCAGATTTTATGTTGTCCTGGAGAGCTTGCAGAGCACTGGGGAAAGGCAGGCAGAGAATTCCTTGCTAGCACCTTCTCTGTGCCTGGGAAGCAGAAGTGTTCACATTGCTTCGCAGAATCGCTTTTGTGCAGAAAACAGTAACACTTGTTCAGAAGGAAAGAAAGCACAGAGCCCCAGATTCTATGTTGTCCTGGAGAGCTTGCAGAGCACTGGGGAAAGGCAGGCAGAGAATTCCCTGATAGCACCTTCTCTGTGCCTGTTCACATTGCTTCGCAGAATCGCTTTTGTGCAGAAAACAGTAACACTTGTTCAGAACGAAAGAAAGCACAGAGCCCCAGATTCTATGTTGTCCTGGAGAGCTTGCAGAGCACTGGGGAAAGGCAGGCAGAGAATTCCCTGCTAGCACCTTCTCTGTGCCTGTTCACATTGCTTCGCAGAATCGCTTTTGTGCAGAAAACAGTAACACTTGTTCAGAAGGAAAGAAAGCACAGAGCCCCAGATTCTATGTTGTCTTGGAGAGCTTGCAGAGCACTGGGGAAAGGCAGGCAGAGAATTCCCTGATAGCACCTTCTCTGTGCCTGGGAAGCAGAAGTGTTCACATTGCTTCGCAAGAATCGCTTTTGTGCAGAAAACAGTAACACTTGTTCAGAAGGAAAGAAAGCACAGAGCCCCAGATTTTATGTTGTCCTGGAGAGCTTGCAGAGCACTGGGGAAAGGCAGGCAGAGAATTCCCTGATAGCACCTTCTCTGTGCCTGTTCACATTGTTTCGCAGAATCGCTTTTGTGCAGAAAACAGTAACACTTGTTCAGAAGGAAAGAAAGCACAGAGCCCCAGATTTTATGTTGTCCTGGAGAGCTTGCAGAGCACTGGGGAAAGGCAGGCAGAGAATTCCCTGCTAGCACCTTCTCTGTGCCTGTTCACATTGCTTCGCAGAATCGCTTTTGTGCAGAAAACAGTAACACTTGTTCAGAAGGAAAGAAAGCACAGAGCCCCAGATTTTATGTTGTCCTGGAGAGCTTGCAGAGCACTGGGGAAAGGCAGGCAGAGAATTCCCTGATAGCACCTTCTCTGTGCCTGTTCACATTGCTTCGCAGAATCGCTTTTGTGCAGAAAACAGTAACACTTGTTCAGAAGGAAAGAAAGCACAGCGCCCCAGATTCTATGTTGTCCTGGAGAGCTTGCAGAGCACTGGGGAAAGGCAGGCAGAGAATTCCCTGCTAGCACCTTCTCTGTGCCTGGGAAGCAGAAGTGTTCACATTGCTTCGCAAGAATCGCTTTTGTGCAGAAAACAGTAACAGTTGTTCAGAACGAAAGAAAGCACAGAGCCCCAGATTCTATGTTGTCCTGGAGAGCTTGCAGAGCACTGGGGAAAGGCAGGCAGAGAATTCCCTGCTAGCACCTTCTCTGTGCCTGTTCACATTGCTTCGCAGAATCGCTTTTGTGCAGAAAACAGTAACACTTGTTCAGAAGGAAAGAAAGCACAGAGCCCCAGATTTTATGTTGTCCTGGAGAGCTTGCAGAGCACTGGGGAAAGGCAGGCAGAGAATTCCCTGATAGCACCTTCTCTGTGCCTGTTCACATTGCTTCGCAGAATCGCTTTTGTGCAGAAAACAGTAACACTTGTTCAGAAGGAAAGAAAGCACAGAGCCCCAGATTCTATGTTGTCCTGGAGAGCTTGCAGAGCACTGGGGAAAGGCAGGCAGAGAATTCCCTGCTAGCACCTTCTCTGTGCCTGGGAAGCAGAAGTGTTCACATTGCTTCGCAAGAATCGCTTTTGTGCAGAAAACAGTAACAGTTGTTCAGAACGAAAGAAAGCACAGAGCCCCAGATTCTATGTTGTCCTGGAGAGCTTGCAGAGCACTGGGGAAAGGCAGGCAGAGAATTCCCTGCTAGCACCTTCTCTGTGCCTGGGAAGCAGAAGTGTTCACATTGCTTCGCAGAATCGCTTTTGTGCAGAAAACAGTAACACTTGTTCAGAAGGAAAGAAAGCACAGAGCCCCAGATTCTATGTTGTCCTGGAGAGCTTGCAGAGCACTGGGGAAAGGCAGGCAGAGAATTCCCTGCTAGCACCTTCTCTGTGCCTGGGAAGCAGAAGTGTTCACATTGCTTCGCAGAATCGCTTTTGTGCAGAAAACAGTAACACTTGTTCGGAAGGAAAGAAAGCACAGAGCCCCAGATTTTATGTTGTCCTGGAGAGCTTGCAGAGCACTGGGGAAAGGCAGGCAGAGAATTCCCTGCTAGCACCTTCTCTGTGCCTGTTCACATTGCTTCGCAGAATCGCTTTTGTGCAGATAACAGTAACACTTGTTCAGAAGGAAAGAAAGCACAGAGCCCCAGATTTTATGTTGTCCTGGAGAGCTTGCAGAGCACTGGGGAAAGGCAGGCAGAAATTCCCTGCTAGCACCTTCTCTGTGCCTGGGAAGCAGAAGTGTTCACATTGCTTCGCAAGAATCGCTTTTGTGCAGAAAACAGTAACACTTGTTCAGAAGGAAAGAAAGCACAGAGCCCCAGATTTTATGTTGTCCTGGAGAGCTTGCAGAGCACTGGGGAAAGGCAGGCAGAGAATTCCCTGATAGCACCTTCTCTGTGCCTGTTCACATTGCTTCGCAGAATCGCTTTTGTGCAGAAAACAGTAACACTTGTTCAGAAGGAAAGAAAGCACAGAGCCCCAGATTTTATGTTGTCCTGGAGAGCTTGCAGAGCACTGGGGAAAGGCAGGCAGAGAATTCCCTGATAGCACCTTCTCTGTGCCTGTTCACATTGCTTCGCAGAATCGCTTTTGTGCAGAAAACAGTAACACTTGTTCAGAAGGAAAGAAAGCACAGCGCCCCAGATTCTATGTTGTCCTGGAGAGCTTGCAGAGCACTGGGGAAAGGCAGGCAGAGAATTCCCTGCTAGCACCTTCTCTGTGCCTGGGAAGCAGAAGTGTTCACATTGCTTCGCAAGAATCGCTTTTGTGCAGAAAACAGTAACAGTTGTTCAGAACGAAAGAAAGCACAGAGCCCCAGATTCTATGTTGTCCTGGAGAGCTTGCAGAGCACTGGGGAAAGGCAGGCAGAGAATTCCCTGCTAGCACCTTCTCTGTGCCTGTTCACATTGCTTCGCAGAATCGCTTTTGTGCAGAAAACAGTAACACTTGTTCAGAAGGAAAGAAAGCACAGAGCCCCAGATTTTATGTTGTCCTGGAGAGCTTGCAGAGCACTGGGGAAAGGCAGGCAGAGAATTCCCTGATAGCACCTTCTCTGTGCCTGTTCACATTGCTTCGCAGAATCGCTTTTGTGCAGAAAACAGTAACACTTGTTCAGAAGGAAAGAAAGCACAGAGCCCCAGATTCTATGTTGTCCTGGAGAGCTTGCAGAGCACTGGGGAAAGGCAGGCAGAGAATTCCCTGCTAGCACCTTCTCTGTGCCTGGGAAGCAGAAGTGTTCACATTGCTTCGCAAGAATCGCTTTTGTGCAGAAAACAGTAACACTTGTTCAGAACGAAAGAAAGCACAGAGCCCCATATTCTATGTTGTCCTGGAGAGCTTGCAGAGCACTGGGGAAAGGCAGGCAGAGAATTCCCTGCTAGCACCTTCTCTGTGCCTGGGAAGCAGAAGTGTTCACATTGCTTCGCAAGAATCGCTTTTGTGCAGAAAACAGTAACACTTGTTCAGAACGAAAGAAAGCACAGAACCCCAGATTTTATGTTGTCCTGGAGAGCTTGCAGAGCACTGGGGAAAGGCAGGCAGAGAATTCCCTGATAGCACCTTCTCTGTGCCTGTTCACATTGCTTCGCAGAATCGCTTTTGTGCAGAAAACAGTAACACTTGTTCAGAACGAAAGAAAGCACAGATCCCCAGATTCTATGTTGTCCTGGAGAGCTTGCAGAGCACTGGGGAAAGGTAGGCAGAGAATTCCCTGCTAGCACCTTCTCTGTGCCTGGGAAGCAGAAGTGTTCACATTGCTTCGCAGAATCGCTTTTGTGCAGAAAACAGTAACACTTGTTCAGAACGAAAGAAAGCACAGAGCCCCATATTCTATGTTGTCCTGGAGAGCTTGCAGAGCACTGGGGAAAGGCAGGCAGAGAATTCCCTGCTAGCACCTTCTCTGTGCCTGGGAAGCAGAAGTGTTCACATTGCTTCGCAGAATCGCTTTTGTGCAGAAAACAGTAACAGTTGTTCAGAACGAAAGAAAGCACAGAGCCCCAGATTCTATGTTGTCCTGGAGAGCTTGCAGAGCACTGGGGAAAGGCAGGCAGAGAATTCCCTGATAGCACCTTCTCTGTGCCTGTTCACATTGCTTCGCAGAATCGCTTTTGTGCAGAAAACAGTAACACTTGTTCAGAAGGAAAGAAAGCACAGAGCCCCAGATTCTATGTTGTCCTGGAGAGCTTGCAGAGCACTGGGGAAAGGCAGGCAGAGAATTCCCTGATAGCACCTTCTCTGTGCCTGGGAAGCAGAAGTGTTCACATTGCTTCGCAAGAATCGCTTTTGTGCAGAAAACAGTAACACTTGTTCAGAAGGAAAGAAAGCACAGAGCCCCAGATTTTATGTTGTCCTGGAGAGCTTGCAGAGCACTGGGGAAAGGCAGGCAGAGAATTCCCTGCTAGCACCTTCTCTGTGCCTGTTCACATTGCTTCGCAGAATCGCTTTTGTGCAGAAAACAGTAACACTTGTTCAGAAGGAAAGAAAGCACAGAGCCCCAGATTTTATGTTGTCCTGGAGAGCTTGCAGAGCACTGGGGAAAGGCAGGCAGAGAATTCCCTGCTAGCACCTTCTCTGTGCCTCTTCACATTGCTTCGCAAGAATCGCTTTTGTGCAGAAAACAGTAACACTTGTTCAGAAGGAAAGAAAGCACAGCGCCCCAGATTCTATGTTGTCCTGGAGAGCTTGCAGAGCACTGGGGAAAGGCAGGCAGAGAATTCCCTGCTAGCACCTTCTCTGTGCCTGGGAAGCAGAAGTGTTCACATTGCTTCGCAAGAATCGCTTTTGTGCAGAAAACAGTAACAGTTGTTCAGAACGAAAGAAAGCACAGAGCCCCAGATTCTATGTTGTCCTGGAGAGCTTGCAGAGCACTGGGGAAAGGCAGGCAGAGAATTCCCTGCTAGCACCTTCTCTGTGCCTGGGAAGCAGAAGTGTTCACATTGCTTCGCAAGAATCGCTTTTGTGCAGAAAACAGTAACAGTTGTTCAGAACGAAAGAAAGCACAGAGCCCCAGATTCTATGTTGTCCTGGAGAGCTTGCAGAGCACTGGGGAAAGGCAGGCAGAGAATTCCCTGCTAGCACCTTCTCTGTGCCTGTTCACATTGCTTCGCAGAATCGCTTTTGTGCAGAAAACAGTAACACTTGTTCAGAAGGAAAGAAAGCACAGAGCCCCAGATTTTATGTTGTCCTGGAGAGCTTGCAGAGCACTGGGGAAAGGCAGGCAGAGAATTCCCTGATAGCACCTTCTCTGTGCCTGTTCACATTGCTTCGCAGAATCGCTTTTGTGCAGAAAACAGTAACACTTGTTCAGAAGGAAAGAAAGCACAGAGCCCCAGATTCTATGTTGTCCTGGAGAGCTTGCAGAGCACTGGGGAAAGGCAGGCAGAGAATTCCCTGCTAGCACCTTCTCTGTGCCTGGGAAGCAGAAGTGTTCACATTGCTTCGCAAGAATCGCTTTTGTGCAGAAAACAGTAACACTTGTTCAGAACGAAAGAAAGCACAGAGCCCCATATTCTATGTTGTCCTGGAGAGCTTGCAGAGCACTGGGGAAAGGCAGGCAGAGAATTCCCTGCTAGCACCTTCTCTGTGCCTGGGAAGCAGAAGTGTTCACATTGCTTCGCAAGAATCGCTTTTGTGCAGAAAACAGTAACACTTGTTCAGAACGAAAGAAAGCACAGAACCCCAGATTTTATGTTGTCCTGGAGAGCTTGCAGAGCACTGGGGAAAGGCAGGCAGAGAATTCCCTGATAGCACCTTCTCTGTGCCTGTTCACATTGCTTCGCAGAATCGCTTTTGTGCAGAAAACAGTAACACTTGTTCAGAACGAAAGAAAGCACAGATCCCCAGATTCTATGTTGTCCTGGAGAGCTTGCAGAGCACTGGGGAAAGGTAGGCAGAGAATTCCCTGCTAGCACCTTCTCTGTGCCTGGGAAGCAGAAGTGTTCACATTGCTTCGCAGAATCGCTTTTGTGCAGAAAACAGTAACACTTGTTCAGAACGAAAGAAAGCACAGAGCCCCATATTCTATGTTGTCCTGGAGAGCTTGCAGAGCACTGGGGAAAGGCAGGCAGAGAATTCCCTGCTAGCACCTTCTCTGTGCCTGGGAAGCAGAAGTGTTCACATTGCTTCGCAGAATCGCTTTTGTGCAGAAAACAGTAACAGTTGTTCAGAACGAAAGAAAGCACAGAGCCCCAGATTCTATGTTGTCCTGGAGAGCTTGCAGAGCACTGGGGAAAGGCAGGCAGAGAATTCCCTGATAGCACCTTCTCTGTGCCTGTTCACATTGCTTCGCAGAATCGCTTTTGTGCAGAAAACAGTAACACTTGTTCAGAAGGAAAGAAAGCACAGAGCCCCAGATTCTATGTTGTCCTGGAGAGCTTGCAGAGCACTGGGGAAAGGCAGGCAGAGAATTCCCTGCTAGCACCTTCTCTGTGCCTGGGAAGCAGAAGTGTTCACATTGCTTCGCAAGAATCGCTTTTGTGCAGAAAACAGTAACAGTTGTTCAGAACGAAAGAAAGCACAGAGCCCCAGATTCTATGTTGTCCTGGAGAGCTTGCAGAGCACTGGGGAAAGGCAGGCAGAGAATTCCCTGCTAGCACCTTCTCTGTGCCTGGGAAGCAGAAGTGTTCACATTGCTTCGCAGAATCGCTTTTGTGCAGAAAACAGTAACACTTGTTCAGAAGGAAAGAAAGCACAGAGCCCCAGATTTTATGTTGTCCTGGAGAGCTTGCAGAGCACTGGGGAAAGGCAGGCAGAGAATTCCCTGCTAGCACCTTCTCTGTGCCTGTTCACATTGCTTCGCAGAATCGCTTTTGTGCAGAAAACAGTAACACTTGTTCAGAAGGAAAGAAAGCACAGAGCCCCAGATTCTATGTTGTCCTGGAGAGCTTGCAGAGCACTGGGGAAAGGCAGGCAGAGAATTCCCTGATAGCACCTTCTCTGTGCCTGTTCACATTGCTTCGCAGAATCGCTTTTGTGCAGAAAACAGTAACACTTGTTCAGAAGGAAAGAAAGCACAGAGCCCCAGATTCTATGTTGTCCTGGAGAGCTTGCAGAGCACTGGGGAAAGGCAGGCAGAGAATTCCCTGCTAGCACCTTCTCTGTGCCTGGGAAGCAGAAGTGTTCACATTGCTTCGCAAGAATCGCTTTTGTGCAGAAAACAGTAACACTTGTTCAGAACGAAAGAAAGCACAGAGCCCCATATTCTATGTTGTCCTGGAGAGCTTGCAGAGCACTGGGGAAAGGCAGGCAGAGAATTCCCTGCTAGCACCTTCTCTGTGTCTGGGAAGCAGAAGTGTTCACATTGCTTCGCAAGAATCGCTTTTGTGCAGAAAACAGTAACACTTGTTCAGAAGGAAAGAAAGCACAGAACCCCAGATTTTATGTTGTCCTGGAGAGCTTGCAGAGCACTGGGGAAAGGCAGGCAGAGAATTCCCTGATAGCACCTTCTCTGTGCCTGTTCACATTGTTTCGCAGAATCGCTTTTGTGCAGAAAACAGTAACACTTGTTCAGAACGAAAGAAAGCACAGAGCCCCAGATTCTATGTTGTCCTGGAGAGCTTGCAGAGCACTGGGGAAAGGTAGGCAGAGAATTCCCTGCTAGCACCTTCTCTGTGCCTGGGAAGCAGAAGTGTTCACATTGCTTCGCAGAATCGCTTTTGTGCAGAAAACAGTAACACTTGTTCAGAAGGAAAGAAAGCACAGCGCCCCAGATTCTATGTTGTCCTGGAGAGCTTGCAGAGCACTGGGGAAAGGCAGGCAGAGAATTCCCTGCTAGCACCTTCTCTGTGCCTGGGAAGCAGAAGTGTTCACATTGCTTCGCAAGAATCGCTTTTGTGCAGAAAACAGTAACAGTTGTTCAAAACGAAAGAAAGCACAGAGCCCCAGATTCTATGTTGTCCTGGAGAGCTTGCAGAGCACTGGGGAAAGGCAGGCAGAGAATTCCCTGCTAGCACCTTCTCTGTGCCTGGGAAGCAGAAGTGTTCACATTGCTTCGCAGAATCGCTTTTGTGCAGAAAACAGTAACACTTGTTCAGAAGGAAAGAAAGCACAGAGCCCCAGATTCTATGTTGTCCTGGAGAGCTTGCAGAGCACTGGGGAAAGGCAGGCAGAGAATTCCCTGCTAGCACCTTCTCTGTGCCTGGGAAGCAGAAGTGTTCACATTGCTTCGCAGAATCGCTTTTGTGCAGAAAACAGTAACACTTGTTCGGAAGGAAAGAAAGCACAGAGCCCCAGATTTTATGTTGTCCTGGAGAGCTTGCAGAGCACTGGGGAAAGGCAGGCAGAGAATTCCCTGCTAGCACCTTCTCTGTGCCTGTTCACATTGCTTCGCAGAATCGCTTTTGTGCAGAAAACAGTAACACTTGTTCAGAAGGAAAGAAAGCACAGAGCCCCAGATTTTATGTTGTCCTGGAGAGCTTGCAGAGCACTGGGGAAAGGCAGGCAGAAATTCCCTGCTAGCACCTTCTCTGTGCCTGGGAAGCAGAAGTGTTCACATTGCTTCGCAAGAATCGCTTTTGTGCAGAAAACAGTAACACTTGTTCAGAAGGAAAGAAAGCACAGAGCCCCAGATTTTATGTTGTCCTGGAGAGCTTGCAGAGCACTGGGGAAAGGCAGGCAGAGAATTCCCTGATAGCACCTTCTCTGTGCCTGTTCACATTGCTTCGCAGAATCGCTTTTGTGCAGAAAACAGTAACACTTGTTCAGAAGGAAAGAAAGCACAGAGCCCCAGATTTTATGTTGTCCTGGAGAGCTTGCAGAGCACTGGGGAAAGGCAGGCAGAGAATTCCCTGATAGCACCTTCTCTGTGCCTGTTCACATTGCTTCGCAGAATCGCTTTTGTGCAGAAAACAGTAACACTTGTTCAGAAGGAAAGAAAGCACAGCGCCCCAGATTCTATGTTGTCCTGGAGAGCTTGCAGAGCACTGGGGAAAGTCAGGCAGAGAATTCCCTGCTAGCACCTTCTCTGTGCCTGGGAAGCAGAAGTGTTCACATTGCTTCGCAAGAATCGCTTTTGTGCAGAAAACAGTAACAGTTGTTCAGAACGAAAGAAAGCACAGAGCCCCAGATTCTATGTTGTCCTGGAGAGCTTGCAGAGCACTGGGGAAAGGCAGGCAGAGAATTCCCTGCTAGCACCTTCTCTGTGCCTGTTCACATTGCTTCGCAGAATCGCTTTTGTGCAGAAAACAGTAACACTTGTTCAGAAGGAAAGAAAGCACAGAGCCCCAGATTTTATGTTGTCCTGGAGAGCTTGCAGAGCACTGGGGAAAGGCAGGCAGAGAATTCCCTGATAGCACCTTCTCTGTGCCTGTTCACATTGCTTCGCAGAATCGCTTTTGTGCAGAAAACAGTAACACTTGTTCAGAAGGAAAGAAAGCACAGAGCCCCAGATTCTATGTTGTCCTGGAGAGCTTGCAGAGCACTGGGGAAAGGCAGGCAGAGAATTCCCTGCTAGCACCTTCTCTGTGCCTGGGAAGCAGAAGTGTTCACATTGCTTCGCAAGAATCGCTTTTGTGCAGAAAACAGTAACACTTGTTCAGAACGAAAGAAAGCACAGAGCCCCATATTCTATGTTGTCCTGGAGAGCTTGCAGAGCACTGGGGAAAGGCAGGCAGAGAATTCCCTGCTAGCACCTTCTCTGTGCCTGGGAAGCAGAAGTGTTCACATTGCTTCGCAAGAATCGCTTTTGTGCAGAAAACAGTAACACTTGTTCAGAAGGAAAGAAAGCACAGAACCCCAGATTTTATGTTGTCCTGGAGAGCTTGCAGAGCACTGGGGAAAGGCAGGCAGAGAATTCCCTGCTAGCACCTTCTCTGTGCCTGTTCACATTGCTTCGCAGAATCGCTTTTGTGCAGAAAACAGTAACACTTGTTCAGAACGAAAGAAAGCACAGATCCCCAGATTCTATGTTGTCCTGGAGAGCTTGCAGAGCACTGGGGAAAGGTAGGCAGAGAATTCCCTGCTAGCACCTTCTCTGTGCCTGGGAAGCAGAAGTGTTCACATTGCTTCGCAGAATCGCTTTTGTGCAGAAAACAGTAACACTTGTTCAGAAGGAAAGAAAGCACAGAGCCCCAGATTTTATGTTGTCCTGGAGAGCTTGCAGAGCACTGGGGAAAGGCAGGCAGAGAATTCCCTGCTAGCACCTTCTCTGTGCCTGTTCACATTGCTTCGCAGAATCGCTTTTGTGCAGAAAACAGTAACACTTGTTCAGAAGGAAAGAAAGCACAGAGCCCCAGATTTTATGTTGTCCTGGAGAGCTTGCAGAGCACTGGGGAAAGGCAGGCAGAGAATTCCCTGATAGCACCTTCTCTGTGCCTGTTCACATTGCTTCGCAGAATCGCTTTTGTGCAGAAAACAGTAACACTTGTTCAGAAGGAAAGAAAGCACAGCGCCCCAGATTCTATGTTGTCCTGGAGAGCTTGCAGAGCACTGGGGAAAGGCAGGCAGAGAATTCCCTGCTAGCACCTTCTCTGTGCCTGGGAAGCAGAAGTGTTCACATTGCTTCGCAGAATCGCTTTTGTGCAGAAAACAGTAACACTTGTTCAGAACGAAAGAAAGCACAGAGCCCCATATTCTATGTTGTCCTGGAGAGCTTGCAGAGCACTGGGGAAAGGCAGGCAGAGAATTCCCTGCTAGCACCTTCTCTGTGCCTGGGAAGCAGAAGTGTTCACATTGCTTCGCAGAATCGCTTTTGTGCAGAAAACAGTAACAGTTGTTCAGAACGAAAGAAAGCACAGAGCCCCAGATTCTATGTTGTCCTGGAGAGCTTGCAGAGCACTGGGGAAAGGCAGGCAGAGAATTCCCTGATAGCACCTTCTCTGTGCCTGTTCACATTGCTTCGCAGAATCGCTTTTGTGCAGAAAACAGTAACACTTGTTCAGAAGGAAAGAAAGCACAGAGCCCCAGATTCTATGTTGTCCTGGAGAGCTTGCAGAGCACTGGGGAAAGGCAGGCAGAGAATTCCCTGATAGCACCTTCTCTGTGCCTGGGAAGCAGAAGTGTTCACATTGCTTCGCAAGAATCGCTTTTGTGCAGAAAACAGTAACACTTGTTCAGAAGGAAAGAAAGCACAGAGCCCCAGATTTTATGTTGTCCTGGAGAGCTTGCAGAGCACTGGGGAAAGGCAGGCAGAGAATTCCCTGCTAGCACCTTCTCTGTGCCTGTTCACATTGCTTCGCAGAATCGCTTTTGTGCAGAAAACAGTAACACTTGTTCAGAAGGAAAGAAAGCACAGAGCCCCAGATTTTATGTTGTCCTGGAGAGCTTGCAGAGCACTGGGGAAAGGCAGGCAGAGAATTCCCTGCTAGCACCTTCTCTGTGCCTCTTCACATTGCTTCGCAGAATCGCTTTTGTGCAGAAAACAGTAACACTTGTTCAGAAGGAAAGAAAGCACAGCGCCCCAGATTCTATGTTGTCCTGGAGAGCTTGCAGAGCACTGGGGAAAGGCAGGCAGAGAATTCCCTGCTAGCACCTTCTCTGTGCCTGGGAAGCAGAAGTGTTCACATTGCTTCGCAAGAATCGCTTTTGTGCAGAAAACAGTAACAGTTGTTCAGAACGAAAGAAAGCACAGAGCCCCAGATTCTATGTTGTCCTGGAGAGCTTGCAGAGCACTGGGGAAAGGCAGGCAGAGAATTCCCTGCTAGCACCTTCTCTGTGCCTGGGAAGCAGAAGTGTTCACATTGCTTCGCAGAATCGCTTTTGTGCAGAAAACAGTAACACTTGTTCAGAAGGAAAGAAAGCACAGAGCCCCAGATTTTATGTTGTCCTGGAGAGCTTGCAGAGCACTGGGGAAAGGCAGGCAGAGAATTCCCTGCTAGCACCTTCTCTGTGCCTGTTCACATTGCTTCGCAGAATCGCTTTTGTGCAGAAAACAGTAACACTTGTTCAGAAGGAAAGAAAGCACAGAGCCCCAGATTCTATGTTGTCCTGGAGAGCTTGCAGAGCACTGGGGAAAGGCAGGCAGAGAATTCCCTGATAGCACCTTCTCTGTGCCTGTTCACATTGCTTCGCAGAATCGCTTTTGTGCAGAAAACAGTAACACTTGTTCAGAAGGAAAGAAAGCACAGAGCCCCAGATTCTATGTTGTCCTGGAGAGCTTGCAGAGCACTGGGGAAAGGCAGGCAGAGAATTCCCTGCTAGCACCTTCTCTGTGCCTGGGAAGCAGAAGTGTTCACATTGCTTCGCAAGAATCGCTTTTGTGCAGAAAACAGTAACACTTGTTCAGAACGAAAGAAAGCACAGAGCCCCATATTCTATGTTGTCCTGGAGAGCTTGCAGAGCACTGGGGAAAGGCAGGCAGAGAATTCCCTGCTAGCACCTTCTCTGTGTCTGGGAAGCAGAAGTGTTCACATTGCTTCGCAAGAATCGCTTTTGTGCAGAAAACAGTAACACTTGTTCAGAAGGAAAGAAAGCACAGAACCCCAGATTTTATGTTGTCCTGGAGAGCTTGCAGAGCACTGGGGAAAGGCAGGCAGAGAATTCCCTGATAGCACCTTCTCTGTGCCTGTTCACATTGTTTCGCAGAATCGCTTTTGTGCAGAAAACAGTAACACTTGTTCAGAACGAAAGAAAGCACAGAGCCCCAGATTCTATGTTGTCCTGGAGAGCTTGCAGAGCACTGGGGAAAGGTAGGCAGAGAATTCCCTGCTAGCACCTTCTCTGTGCCTGGGAAGCAGAAGTGTTCACATTGCTTCGCAGAATCGCTTTTGTGCAGAAAACAGTAACACTTGTTCAGAAGGAAAGAAAGCACAGCGCCCCAGATTCTATGTTGTCCTGGAGAGCTTGCAGAGCACTGGGGAAAGGCAGGCAGAGAATTCCCTGCTAGCACCTTCTCTGTGCCTGGGAAGCAGAAGTGTTCACATTGCTTCGCAAGAATCGCTTTTGTGCAGAAAACAGTAACAGTTGTTCAGAACGAAAGAAAGCACAGAGCCCCAGATTCTATGTTGTCCTGGAGAGCTTGCAGAGCACTGGGGAAAGGCAGGCAGAGAATTCCCTGCTAGCACCTTCTCTGTGCCTGGGAAGCAGAAGTGTTCACATTGCTTCGCAGAATCGCTTTTGTGCAGAAAACAGTAACACTTGTTCAGAAGGAAAGAAAGCACAGAGCCCCAGATTCTATGTTGTCCTGGAGAGCTTGCAGAGCACTGGGGAAAGGCAGGCAGAGAATTCCCTGCTAGCACCTTCTCTGTGCCTGGGAAGCAGAAGTGTTCACATTGCTTCGCAGAATCGCTTTTGTGCAGAAAACAGTAACACTTGTTCGGAAGGAAAGAAAGCACAGAGCCCCAGATTTTATGTTGTCCTGGAGAGCTTGCAGAGCACTGGGGAAAGGCAGGCAGAGAATTCCCTGCTAGCACCTTCTCTGTGCCTGTTCACATTGCTTCGCAGAATCGCTTTTGTGCAGAAAACAGTAACACTTGTTCAGAAGGAAAGAAAGCACAGAGCCCCAGATTTTATGTTGTCCTGGAGAGCTTGCAGAGCACTGGGGAAAGGCAGGCAGAAATTCCCTGCTAGCACCTTCTCTGTGCCTGGGAAGCAGAAGTGTTCACATTGCTTCGCAAGAATCGCTTTTGTGCAGAAAACAGTAACACTTGTTCAGAAGGAAAGAAAGCACAGAGCCCCAGATTTTATGTTGTCCTGGAGAGCTTGCAGAGCACTGGGGAAAGGCAGGCAGAGAATTCCCTGATAGCACCTTCTCTGTGCCTGTTCACATTGCTTCGCAGAATCGCTTTTGTGCAGAAAACAGTAACACTTGTTCAGAAGGAAAGAAAGCACAGAGCCCCAGATTTTATGTTGTCCTGGAGAGCTTGCAGAGCACTGGGGAAAGGCAGGCAGAGAATTCCCTGATAGCACCTTCTCTGTGCCTGTTCACATTGCTTCGCAGAATCGCTTTTGTGCAGAAAACAGTAACACTTGTTCAGAAGGAAAGAAAGCACAGCGCCCCAGATTCTATGTTGTCCTGGAGAGCTTGCAGAGCACTGGGGAAAGTCAGGCAGAGAATTCCCTGCTAGCACCTTCTCTGTGCCTGGGAAGCAGAAGTGTTCACATTGCTTCGCAAGAATCGCTTTTGTGCAGAAAACAGTAACAGTTGTTCAGAACGAAAGAAAGCACAGAGCCCCAGATTCTATGTTGTCCTGGAGAGCTTGCAGAGCACTGGGGAAAGGCAGGCAGAGAATTCCCTGCTAGCACCTTCTCTGTGCCTGTTCACATTGCTTCGCAGAATCGCTTTTGTGCAGAAAACAGTAACACTTGTTCAGAAGGAAAGAAAGCACAGAGCCCCAGATTTTATGTTGTCCTGGAGAGCTTGCAGAGCACTGGGGAAAGGCAGGCAGAGAATTCCCTGATAGCACCTTCTCTGTGCCTGTTCACATTGCTTCGCAGAATCGCTTTTGTGCAGAAAACAGTAACACTTGTTCAGAAGGAAAGAAAGCACAGAGCCCCAGATTCTATGTTGTCCTGGAGAGCTTGCAGAGCACTGGGGAAAGGCAGGCAGAGAATTCCCTGCTAGCACCTTCTCTGTGCCTGGGAAGCAGAAGTGTTCACATTGCTTCGCAAGAATCGCTTTTGTGCAGAAAACAGTAACACTTGTTCAGAACGAAAGAAAGCACAGAGCCCCATATTCTATGTTGTCCTGGAGAGCTTGCAGAGCACTGGGGAAAGGCAGGCAGAGAATTCCCTGCTAGCACCTTCTCTGTGCCTGGGAAGCAGAAGTGTTCACATTGCTTCGCAAGAATCGCTTTTGTGCAGAAAACAGTAACACTTGTTCAGAAGGAAAGAAAGCACAGAACCCCAGATTTTATGTTGTCCTGGAGAGCTTGCAGAGCACTGGGGAAAGGCAGGCAGAGAATTCCCTGCTAGCACCTTCTCTGTGCCTGTTCACATTGCTTCGCAGAATCGCTTTTGTGCAGAAAACAGTAACACTTGTTCAGAACGAAAGAAAGCACAGATCCCCAGATTCTATGTTGTCCTGGAGAGCTTGCAGAGCACTGGGGAAAGGTAGGCAGAGAATTCCCTGCTAGCACCTTCTCTGTGCCTGGGAAGCAGAAGTGTTCACATTGCTTCGCAGAATCGCTTTTGTGCAGAAAACAGTAACACTTGTTCAGAAGGAAAGAAAGCACAGAGCCCCAGATTTTATGTTGTCCTGGAGAGCTTGCAGAGCACTGGGGAAAGGCAGGCAGAGAATTCCCTGCTAGCACCTTCTCTGTGCCTGTTCACATTGCTTCGCAGAATCGCTTTTGTGCAGAAAACAGTAACACTTGTTCAGAAGGAAAGAAAGCACAGAGCCCCAGATTTTATGTTGTCCTGGAGAGCTTGCAGAGCACTGGGGAAAGGCAGGCAGAGAATTCCCTGATAGCACCTTCTCTGTGCCTGTTCACATTGCTTCGCAGAATCGCTTTTGTGCAGAAAACAGTAACACTTGTTCAGAAGGAAAGAAAGCACAGCGCCCCAGATTCTATGTTGTCCTGGAGAGCTTGCAGAGCACTGGGGAAAGGCAGGCAGAGAATTCCCTGCTAGCACCTTCTCTGTGCCTGGGAAGCAGAAGTGTTCACATTGCTTCGCAAGAATCGCTTTTCTGCAGAAAACAGTAACACTTGTTCAGAACGAAAGAAAGCACAGAGCCCCATATTCTATGTTGTCCTGGAGAGCTTGCAGAGCACTGGGGAAAGGCAGGCAGAGAATTCCCTGATAGCACCTTCTCTGTGCCTGGGAAGCAGAAGTGTTCACATTGCTTCGCAAGAATCGCTTTTGTGCAGAAAACAGTAACACTTGTTCAGAAGGAAAGAAAGCACAGAGCCCCAGATTTTATGTTGTCCTGGAGAGCTTGCAGAGCACTGGGGAAAGGCAGGCAGAGAATTCCTTGCTAGCACCTTCTCTGTGCCTGGGAAGCAGAAGTGTTCACATTGCTTCGCAGAATCGCTTTTGTGCAGAAAACAGTAACACTTGTTCAGAAGGAAAGAAAGCACAGAGCCCCAGATTCTATGTTGTCCTGGAGAGCTTGCAGAGCACTGGGGAAAGGCAGGCAGAGAATTCCCTGATAGCACCTTCTCTGTGCCTGTTCACATTGCTTCGCAGAATCGCTTTTGTGCAGAAAACAGTAACACTTGTTCAGAACGAAAGAAAGCACAGAGCCCCAGATTCTATGTTGTCCTGGAGAGCTTGCAGAGCACTGGGGAAAGGCAGGCAGAGAATTCCCTGCTAGCACCTTCTCTGTGCCTGTTCACATTGCTTCACAGAATCGCTTTTGTGCAGAAAACAGTAACACTTGTTCAGAAGGAAAGAAAGCACAGAGCCCCATATTCTATGTTGTCCTGGAGAGCTTGCAGAGCACTGGGGAAAGGCAGGCAGAGAATTCCCTGCTAGCACCTTCTCTGTGCCTGGGAAGCAGAAGTGTTCACATTGCTTCGCAAGAATCGCTTTTGTGCAGAAAACAGTAACACTTGTTCAGAAGGAAAGAAAGCACAGAACCCCAGATTTTATGTTGTCCTGGAGAGCTTGCAGAGCACTGGGGAAAGGCAGGCAGAGAATTCCCTGCTAGCACCTTCTCTGTGCCTGTTCACATTGCTTCGCAGAATCGCTTTTGTGCAGAAAACAGTAACACTTGTTCAGAACGAAAGAAAGCACAGATCCCCAGATTCTATGTTGTCCTGGAGAGCTTGCAGAGCACTGGGGAAAGGTAGGCAGAGAATTCCCTGCTAGCACCTTCTCTGTGCCTGGGAAGCAGAAGTGTTCACATTGCTTCGCAGAATCGCTTTTGTGCAGAAAACAGTAACACTTGTTCAGAAGGAAAGAAAGCACAGAGCCCCAGATTTTATGTTGTCCTGGAGAGCTTGCAGAGCACTGGGGAAAGGCAGGCAGAGAATTCCCTGCTAGCACCTTCTCTGTGCCTGTTCACATTGCTTCGCAGAATCGCTTTTGTGCAGAAAACAGTAACACTTGTTCAGAAGGAAAGAAAGCACAGAGCCCCAGATTTTATGTTGTCCTGGAGAGCTTGCAGAGCACTGGGGAAAGGCAGGCAGAGAATTCCCTGATAGCACCTTCTCTGTGCCTGTTCACATTGCTTCGCAGAATCGCTTTTGTGCAGAAAACAGTAACACTTGTTCAGAAGGAAAGAAAGCACAGCGCCCCAGATTCTATGTTGTCCTGGAGAGCTTGCAGAGCACTGGGGAAAGGCAGGCAGAGAATTCCCTGCTAGCACCTTCTCTGTGCCTGGGAAGCAGAAGTGTTCACATTGCTTCGCAAGAATCGCTTTTCTGCAGAAAACAGTAACACTTGTTCAGAACGAAAGAAAGCACAGAGCCCCATATTCTATGTTGTCCTGGAGAGCTTGCAGAGCACTGGGGAAAGGCAGGCAGAGAATTCCCTGATAGCACCTTCTCTGTGCCTGGGAAGCAGAAGTGTTCACATTGCTTCGCAAGAATCGCTTTTGTGCAGAAAACAGTAACACTTGTTCAGAAGGAAAGAAAGCACAGAGCCCCAGATTTTATGTTGTCCTGGAGAGCTTGCAGAGCACTGGGGAAAGGCAGGCAGAGAATTCCTTGCTAGCACCTTCTCTGTGCCTGGGAAGCAGAAGTGTTCACATTGCTTCGCAGAATCGCTTTTGTGCAGAAAACAGTAACACTTGTTCAGAAGGAAAGAAAGCACAGAGCCCCAGATTCTATGTTGTCCTGGAGAGCTTGCAGAGCACTGGGGAAAGGCAGGCAGAGAATTCCCTGATAGCACCTTCTCTGTGCCTGTTCACATTGCTTCGCAGAATCGCTTTTGTGCAGAAAACAGTAACACTTGTTCAGAACGAAAGAAAGCACAGAGCCCCAGATTCTATGTTGTCCTGGAGAGCTTGCAGAGCACTGGGGAAAGGCAGGCAGAGAATTCCCTGCTAGCACCTTCTCTGTGCCTGTTCACATTGCTTCACAGAATCGCTTTTGTGCAGAAAACAGTAACACTTGTTCAGAAGGAAAGAAAGCACAGAGCCCCAGATTCTATGTTGTCTTGGAGAGCTTGCAGAGCACTGGGGAAAGGCAGGCAGAGAATTCCCTGATAGCACCTTCTCTGTGCCTGGGAAGCAGAAGTGTTCACATTGCTTCGCAAGAATCGCTTTTGTGCAGAAAACAGTAACACTTGTTCAGAAGGAAAGAAAGCACAGCGCCCCAGATTTTATGTTGTCCTGGAGAGCTTGCAGAGCACTGGGGAAAGGCAGGCAGAGAATTCCCTGCTAGCACCTTCTCTGTGCCTGTTCACATTGCTTCGCAGAATCGCTTTTGTGCAGAAAACAGTAACACTTGTTCAGAAGGAAAGAAAGCACAGAGCCCCAGATTTTATGTTGTCCTGGAGAGCTTGCAGAGCACTGGGGAAAGGCAGGCAGAGAATTCCCTGATAGCACCTTCTCTGTGCCTGTTCACATTGCTTCGCAGAATCGCTTTTGTGCAGAAAACAGTAACACTTGTTCAGAAGGAAAGAAAGCACAGCGCCCCAGATTCTATGTTGTCCTGGAGAGCTTGCAGAGCACTGGGGAAAGTCAGGCAGAGAATTCCCTGCTAGCACCTTCTCTGTGCCTGGGAAGCAGAAGTGTTCACATTGCTTCGCAAGAATCGCTTTTGTGCAGAAAACAGTAACAGTTGTTCAGAACGAAAGAAAGCACAGAGCCCCAGATTCTATGTTGTCCTGGAGAGCTTGCAGAGCACTGGGGAAAGGCAGGCAGAGAATTCCCTGCTAGCACCTTCTCTGTGCCTGTTCACATTGCTTCGCAGAATCGCTTTTGTGCAGAAAACAGTAACACTTGTTCAGAAGGAAAGAAAGCACAGAGCCCCAGATTTTATGTTGTCCTGGAGAGCTTGCAGAGCACTGGGGAAAGGCAGGCAGAGAATTCCCTGATAGCACCTTCTCTGTGCCTGTTCACATTGCTTCGCAGAATCGCTTTTGTGCAGAAAACAGTAACACTTGTTCAGAAGGAAAGAAAGCACAGCGCCCCAGATTCTATGTTGTCCTGGAGAGCTTGCAGAGCACTGGGGAAAGGCAGGCAGAGAATTCCCTGCTAGCACCTTCTCTGTGCCTGGGAAGCAGAAGTGTTCACATTGCTTCGCAAGAATCGCTTTTGTGCAGAAAACAGTAACACTTGTTCAGAACGAAAGAAAGCACAGAGCCCCATATTCTATGTTGTCCTGGAGAGCTTGCAGAGCACTGGGGAAAGGCAGGCAGAGAATTCCCTGCTAGCACCTTCTCTGTGCCTGGGAAGCAGAAGTGTTCACATTGCTTCGCAAGAATCGCTTTTGTGCAGAAAACAGTAACACTTGTTCAGAAGGAAAGAAAGCACAGAGCCCCATATTCTATGTTGTCCTGGAGAGCTTGCAGAGCACTGGGGAAAGGCAGGCAGAGAATTCCCTGCTAGCACCTTCTCTGTGCCTGTTCACATTGCTTCGCAGAATCGCTTTTGTGCAGAAAACAGTAACACTTGTTCAGAACGAAAGAAAGCACAGATCCCCAGATTCTATGTTGTCCTGGAGAGCTTGCAGAGCACTGGGGAAAGGTAGGCAGAGAATTCCCTGCTAGCACCTTCTCTGTGCCTGGGAAGCAGAAGTGTTCACATTGCTTCCCAGAATCGCTTTTGTGCAGAAAACAGTAACACTTGTTCAGAACGAAAGAAAGCACAGAGCCCCAGATTCTATGTTGTCCTGGAGAGCTTGCAGAGCACTGGGGAAAGGCAGGCAGAGAATTCCCTGCTAGCACCTTCTCTGTGCCTGGGAAGCAGAAGTGTTCACATTGCTTCGCAAGAATCGCTTTTGTGCAGAAAACAGTAACAGTTGTTCAGAACGAAAGAAAGCACAGAGCCCCAGATTCTATGTTGTCCTGGAGAGCTTGCAGAGCACTGGGGAAAGGCAGGCAGAGAATTCCCTGATAGCACCTTCTCTGTGCCTGTTCACATTGCTTCGCAGAATCGCTTTTGTGCAGAAAACAGTAACACTTGTTCAGAAGGAAAGAAAGCACAGAGCCCCAGATTCTATGTTGTCCTGGAGAGCTTGCAGAGCACTGGGGAAAGGCAGGCAGAGAATTCCCTGATAGCACCTTCTCTGTGCCTGGGAAGCAGAAGTGTTCACATTGCTTCGCAAGAATCGCTTTTGTGCAGAAAACAGTAACACTTGTTCAGAAGGAAAGAAAGCACAGAGCCCCAGATTTTATGTTGTCCTGGAGAGCTTGCAGAGCACTGGGGAAAGGCAGGCAGAGAATTCCCTGATAGCACCTTCTCTGTGCCTGTTCACATTGCTTCGCAGAATCGCTTTTGTGCAGAAAACAGTAACACTTGTTCAGAAGGAAAGAAAGCACAGAGCCCCAGATTTTATGTTGTCCTGGAGAGCTTGCAGAGCACTGGGGAAAGGCAGGCAGAGAATTCCCTGCTAGCACCTTCTCTGTGCCTGTTCACATTGCTTCGCAGAATCGCTTTTGTGCAGAAAACAGTAACACTTTTTCAGAAGGAAAGAAAGCACAGCGCCCCAGATTCTATGTTGTCCTGGAGAGCTTGCAGAGCACTGGGGAAAGGCAGGCAGAGAATTCCCTGCTAGCACCTTCTCTGTGCCTGGGAAGCAGAAGTGTTCACATTGCTTCGCAAGAATCGCTTTTGTGCAGAAAACAGTAACAGTTGTTCAGAACGAAAGAAAGCACAGAGCCCCAGATTCTATGTTGTCCTGGAGAGCTTGCAGAGCACTGGGGAAAGGCAGGCAGAGAATTCCCTGCTAGCACCTTCTCTGTGCCTGGGAAGCAGAAGTGTTCACATTGCTTCGCAGAATCGCTTTTGTGCAGAAAACAGTAACACTTGTTCAGAAGGAAAGAAAGCACAGAGCCCCAGATTTTATGTTGTCCTGGAGAGCTTGCAGAGCACTGGGGAAAGGCAGGCAGAGAATTCCCTGCTAGCACCTTCTCTGTGCCTGTTCACATTGCTTCGCAGAATCGCTTTTGTGCAGAAAACAGTAACACTTGTTCAGAAGGAAAGAAAGCACAGAGCCCCAGATTCTATGTTGTCCTGGAGAGCTTGCAGAGCACTGGGGAAAGGCAGGCAGAGAATTCCCTGCTAGCACCTTCTCTGTGCCTGGGAAGCAGAAGTGTTCACATTGCTTCGCAAGAATCGCTTTTCTGCAGAAAACAGTAACACTTGTTCAGAACGAAAGAAAGCACAGAGCCCCATATTCTATGTTGTCCTGGAGAGCTTGCAGAGCACTGGGGAAAGGCAGGCAGAGAATTCCCTGCTAGCACCTTCTCTGTGCCTGGGAAGCAGAAGTGTTCACATTGCTTCGCAGAATCGCTTTTGTGCAGAAAACAGTAACACTTGTTCAGAAGGAAAGGAAGCACAGAGCCCCAGATTTTACGTTGTCCTGGAGAGCTTGCAGAGCACTGGGGAAAGGCAGGCAGAGAATTCCCTGCTAGCACCTTCTCTGTGCCTCTTCACATTGCTTCGCAGAATCGCTTTTGTGCAGAAAACAGTAACACTTGTTCAGAACGAAAGAAAGCACAGAGCCCCAGATTCTATGTTGTCCTGGAGAGCTTGCAGAGCACTGGGGAAAGGCAGGCAGAGAATTCCCTGCTAGCACCTTCTCTGTGCCTGTTCACATTGCTTCGCAGAATCGTTTTTGTGCAGAAAACAGTAACACTTGTTCAGAAGGAAAGAAAGCACAGCGCCCCAGATTCTATGTTGTCCTGGAGAGCTTGCAGAGCACTGGGGAAAGGCAGGCAGAGAATTCCCTGCTAGCACCTTCTCTGTGCCTGGGAAGCAGAAGTGTTCACATTGCTTCGCAAGAATCGCTTTTGTGCAGAAAACAGTAACAGTTGTTCAGAACGAAAGAAAGCACAGAGCCCCAGATTCTATGTTGTCCTGGAGAGCTTGCAGAGCACTGGGGAAAGGCAGGCAGAGAATTCCCTGCTAGCACCTTCTCTGTGCCTGTTCACATTGCTTCGCAGAATCGCTTTTGTGCAGAAAACAGTAACACTTGTTCAGAAGGAAAGAAAGCACAGAGCCCCAGATTTTATGTTGTCCTGGAGAGCTTGCAGAGCACTGGGGAAAGGCAGGCAGAGAATTCCCTGATAGCACCTTCTCTGTGCCTGTTCACATTGCTTCGCAGAATCGCTTTTGTGCAGAAAACAGTAACACTTGTTCAGAAGGAAAGAAAGCACAGAGCCCCAGATTCTATGTTGTCCTGGAGAGCTTGCAGAGCACTGGGGAAAGGCAGGCAGAGAATTCCCTGCTAGCACCTTCTCTGTGCCTGGGAAGCAGAAGTGTTCACATTGCTTCGCAAGAATCGCTTTTGTGCAGAAAACAGTAACACTTGTTCAGAACGAAAGAAAGCACAGAGCCCCATATTCTATGTTGTCCTGGAGAGCTTGCAGAGCACTGGGGAAAGGCAGGCAGAGAATTCCCTGCTAGCACCTTCTCTGTGCCTGGGAAGCAGAAGTGTTCACATTGCTTCGCAAGAATCGCTTTTGTGCAGAAAACAGTAACACTTGTTCAGAACGAAAGAAAGCACAGATCCCCAGATTCTATGTTGTCCTGGAGAGCTTGCAGAGCACTGGGGAAAGGTAGGCAGAGAATTCCCTGCTAGCACCTTCTCTGTGCCTGGGAAGCAGAAGTGTTCACATTGCTTCGCAGAATCGCTTTTGTGCAGAAAACAGTAACACTTGTTCAGAAGGAAAGAAAGCACAGAGCCCCAGATTTTATGTTGTCCTGGAGAGCTTGCAGAGCACTGGGGAAAGGCAGGCAGAGAATTCCCTGCTAGCACCTTCTCTGTGCCTGTTCACATTGCTTCGCAGAATCGCTTTTGTGCAGAAAACAGTAACACTTGTTCAGAAGGAAAGAAAGCACAGAGCCCCAGATTTTATGTTGTCCTGGAGAGCTTGCAGAGCACTGGGGAAAGGCAGGCAGAGAATTCCCTGATAGCACCTTCTCTGTGCCTGTTCACATTGCTTCGCAGAATCGCTTTTGTGCAGAAAACAGTAACACTTGTTCAGAAGGAAAGAAAGCACAGCGCCCCAGATTCTATGTTGTCCTGGAGAGCTTGCAGAGCACTGGGGAAAGGCAGGCAGAGAATTCCCTGCTAGCACCTTCTCTGTGCCTGGGAAGCAGAAGTGTTCACATTGCTTCGCAAGAATCGCTTTTCTGCAGAAAACAGTAACACTTGTTCAGAACGAAAGAAAGCACAGAGCCCCATATTCTATGTTGTCCTGGAGAGCTTGCAGAGCACTGGGGAAAGGCAGGCAGAGAATTCCCTGATAGCACCTTCTCTGTGCCTGGGAAGCAGAAGTGTTCACATTGCTTCGCAAGAATTGCTTTTGTGCAGAAAACAGTAACACTTGTTCAGAAGGAAAGAAAGCACAGAGCCCCAGATTTTATGTTGTCCTGGAGAGCTTGCAGAGCACTGGGGAAAGGCAGGCAGAGAATTCCTTGCTAGCACCTTCTCTGTGCCTGGGAAGCAGAAGTGTTCACATTGCTTCGCAGAATCGCTTTTGTGCAGAAAACAGTAACACTTGTTCAGAAGGAAAGAAAGCACAGAGCCCCAGATTCTATGTTGTCCTGGAGAGCTTGCAGAGCACTGGGGAAAGGCAGGCAGAGAATTCCCTGATAGCACCTTCTCTGTGCCTGTTCACATTGCTTCGCAGAATCGCTTTTGTGCAGAAAACAGTAACACTTGTTCAGAACGAAAGAAAGCACAGATCCCCAGATTCTATGTTGTCCTGGAGAGCTTGCAGAGCACTGGGGAAAGGTAGGCAGAGAATTCCCTGCTAGCACCTTCTCTGTGCCTGGGAAGCAGAAGTGTTCACATTGCTTCGCAGAATCGCTTTTGTGCAGAAAACAGTAACACTTGTTCAGAAGGAAAGAAAGCACAGAGCCCCAGATTTTATGTTGTCCTGGAGAGCTTGCAGAGCACTGGGGAAAGGCAGGCAGAGAATTCCCTGCTAGCACCTTCTCTGTGCCTGTTCACATTGCTTCGCAGAATCGCTTTTGTGCAGAAAACAGTAACACTTGTTCAGAAGGAAAGAAAGCACAGAGCCCCAGATTTTATGTTGTCCTGGAGAGCTTGCAGAGCACTGGGGAAAGGCAGGCAGAGAATTCCCTGATAGCACCTTCTCTGTGCCTGTTCACATTGCTTCGCAGAATCGCTTTTGTGCAGAAAACAGTAACACTTGTTCAGAAGGAAAGAAAGCACAGCGCCCCAGATTCTATGTTGTCCTGGAGAGCTTGCAGAGCACTGGGGAAAGGCAGGCAGAGAATTCCCTGCTAGCACCTTCTCTGTGCCTGGGAAGCAGAAGTGTTCACATTGCTTCGCAAGAATCGCTTTTCTGCAGAAAACAGTAACACTTGTTCAGAACGAAAGAAAGCACAGAGCCCCATATTCTATGTTGTCCTGGAGAGCTTGCAGAGCACTGGGGAAAGGCAGGCAGAGAATTCCCTGATAGCACCTTCTCTGTGCCTGGGAAGCAGAAGTGTTCACATTGCTTCGCAAGAATTGCTTTTGTGCAGAAAACAGTAACACTTGTTCAGAAGGAAAGAAAGCACAGAGCCCCAGATTTTATGTTGTCCTGGAGAGCTTGCAGAGCACTGGGGAAAGGCAGGCAGAGAATTCCTTGCTAGCACCTTCTCTGTGCCTGGGAAGCAGAAGTGTTCACATTGCTTCGCAGAATCGCTTTTGTGCAGAAAACAGTAACACTTGTTCAGAAGGAAAGAAAGCACAGAGCCCCAGATTCTATGTTGTCCTGGAGAGCTTGCAGAGCACTGGGGAAAGGCAGGCAGAGAATTCCCTGATAGCACCTTCTCTGTGCCTGTTCACATTGCTTCGCAGAATCGCTTTTGTGCAGAAAACAGTAACACTTGTTCAGAAGGAAAGAAAGCACAGAGCCCCAGATTCTATGTTGTCCTGGAGAGCTTGCAGAGCACTGGGGAAAGGCAGGCAGAGAATTCCCTGCTAGCACCTTCTCTGTGCCTGTTCACATTGCTTCGCAGAATCGCTTTTGTGCAGAAAACAGTAACACTTGTTCAGAAGGAAAGAAAGCACAGAGCCCCAGATTCTATGTTGTCTTGGAGAGCTTGCAGAGCACTGGGGAAAGGCAGGCAGAGAATTCCCTGATAGCACCTTCTCTGTGCCTGGGAAGCAGAAGTGTTCACATTGCTTCGCAAGAATCGCTTTTGTGCAGAAAACAGTAACACTTGTTCAGAAGGAAAGAAAGCACAGAGCCCCAGATTTTATGTTGTCCTGGAGAGCTTGCAGAGCACTGGGGAAAGGCAGGCAGAGAATTCCCTGATAGCACCTTCTCTGTGCCTGTTCACATTGTTTCGCAGAATCGCTTTTGTGCAGAAAACAGTAACACTTGTTCAGAAGGAAAGAAAGCACAGAGCCCCAGATTTTATGTTGTCCTGGAGAGCTTGCAGAGCACTGGGGAAAGGCAGGCAGAGAATTCCCTGCTAGCACCTTCTCTGTGCCTGTTCACATTGCTTCGCAGAATCGCTTTTGTGCAGAAAACAGTAACACTTGTTCAGAAGGAAAGAAAGCACAGAGCCCCAGATTTTATGTTGTCCTGGAGAGCTTGCAGAGCACTGGGGAAAGGCAGGCAGAGAATTCCCTGATAGCACCTTCTCTGTGCCTGTTCACATTGCTTCGCAGAATCGCTTTTGTGCAGAAAACAGTAACACTTGTTCAGAAGGAAAGAAAGCACAGAGCCCCAGATTCTATGTTGTCCTGGAGAGCTTGCAGAGCACTGGGGAAAGGCAGGCAGAGAATTCCCTGCTAGCACCTTCTCTGTGCCTGGGAAGCAGAAGTGTTCACATTGCTTCGCAAGAATCGCTTTTGTGCAGAAAACAGTAACAGTTGTTCAGAACGAAAGAAAGCACAGAGCCCCAGATTCTATGTTGTCCTGGAGAGCTTGCAGAGCACTGGGGAAAGGCAGGCAGAGAATTCCCTGCTAGCACCTTCTCTGTGCCTGTTCACATTGCTTCGCAGAATCGCTTTTGTGCAGAAAACAGTAACACTTGTTCAGAAGGAAAGAAAGCACAGAGCCCCAGATTTTATGTTGTCCTGGAGAGCTTGCAGAGCACTGGGGAAAGGCAGGCAGAGAATTCCCTGATAGCACCTTCTCTGTGCCTGTTCACATTGCTTCGCAGAATCGCTTTTGTGCAGAAAACAGTAACACTTGTTCAGAAGGAAAGAAAGCACAGAGCCCCAGATTCTATGTTGTCCTGGAGAGCTTGCAGAGCACTGGGGAAAGGCAGGCAGAGAATTCCCTGCTAGCACCTTCTCTGTGCCTGGGAAGCAGAAGTGTTCACATTGCTTCGCAAGAATCGCTTTTGTGCAGAAAACAGTAACACTTGTTCAGAACGAAAGAAAGCACAGAGCCCCATATTCTATGTTGTCCTGGAGAGCTTGCAGAGCACTGGGGAAAGGCAGGCAGAGAATTCCCTGATAGCACCTTCTCTGTGCCTGTTCACATTGCTTCGCAGAATCGCTTTTGTGCAGAAAACAGTAACACTTGTTCAGAAGGAAAGAAAGCACAGAGCCCCAGATTCTATGTTGTCCTGGAGAGCTTGCAGAGCACTGGGGAAAGGCAGGCAGAGAATTCCCTGCTAGCACCTTCTCTGTGCCTGGGAAGCAGAAGTGTTCACATTGCTTCGCAAGAATCGCTTTTGTGCAGAAAACAGTAACACTTGTTCAGAACGAAAGAAAGCACAGAGCCCCAGATTCTATGTTGTCCTGGAGAGCTTGCAGAGCACTGGGGAAAGGCAGGCAGAGAATTCCCTGCTAGCACCTTCTCTGTGCCTGGGAAGCAGAAGTGTTCACATTGCTTCGCAAGAATCGCTTTTGTGCAGAAAACAGTAACACTTGTTCAGAAGGAAAGAAAGCACAGAACCCCAGATTTTATGTTGTCCTGGAGAGCTTGCAGAGCACTGGGGAAAGGCAGGCAGAGAATTCCCTGATAGCACCTTCTCTGTGCCTGTTCACATTGCTTCGCAGAATCGCTTTTGTGCAGAAAACAGTAACACTTGTTCAGAACGAAAGAAAGCACAGAGCCCCAGATTCTATGTTGTCCTGGAGAGCTTGCAGAGCACTGGGGAAAGGTAGGCAGAGAATTCCCTGCTAGCACCTTCTCTGTGCCTGGGAAGCAGAAGTGTTCACATTGCTTCGCAGAATCGCTTTTGTGCAGAAAACAGTAACACTTGTTCAGAAGGAAAGAAAGCACAGAGCCCCAGATTTTATGTTGTCCTGGAGAGCTTGCAGAGCACTGGGGAAAGGCAGGCAGAGAATTCCCTGCTAGCACCTTCTCTGTGCCTGTTCACATTGCTTCGCAGAATCGCTTTTGTGCAGAAAACAGTAACACTTGTTCAGAAGGAAAGAAAGCACAGAGCCCCAGATTTTATGTTGTCCTGGAGAGCTTGCAGAGCACTGGGGAAAGGCAGGCAGAGAATTCCCTGCTAGCACCTTCTCTGTGCCTGTTCACATTGCTTCGCAGAATCGCTTTTGTGCAGAAAACAGTAACACTTGTTCAGAAGGAAAGAAAGCACAGCGCCCCAGATTCTATGTTGTCCTGGAGAGCTTGCAGAGCACTGGGGAAAGGCAGGCAGAGAATTCCCTGCTAGCACCTTCTCTGTGCCTGGGAAGCAGAAGTGTTCACATTGCTTCGCAAGAATCGCTTTTCTGCAGAAAACAGTAACACTTGTTCAGAACGAAAGAAAGCACAGAGCCCCATATTCTATGTTGTCCTGGAGAGCTTGCAGAGCACTGGGGAAAGGCAGGCAGAGAATTCCCTGATAGCACCTTCTCTGTGCCTGGGAAGCAGAAGTGTTCACATTGCTTCGCAAGAATTGCTTTTGTGCAGAAAACAGTAACACTTGTTCAGAAGGAAAGAAAGCACAGAGCCCCAGATTTTATGTTGTCCTGGAGAGCTTGCAGAGCACTGGGGAAAGGCAGGCAGAGAATTCCTTGCTAGCACCTTCTCTGTGCCTGGGAAGCAGAAGTGTTCACATTGCTTCGCAGAATCGCTTTTGTGCAGAAAACAGTAACACTTGTTCAGAAGGAAAGAAAGCACAGAGCCCCAGATTCTATGTTGTCCTGGAGAGCTTGCAGAGCACTGGGGAAAGGCAGGCAGAGAATTCCCTGATAGCACCTTCTCTGTGCCTGTTCACATTGCTTCGCAGAATCGCTTTTGTGCAGAAAACAGTAACACTTGTTCAGAACGAAAGAAAGCACAGAGCCCCAGATTCTATGTTGTCCTGGAGAGCTTGCAGAGCACTGGGGAAAGGCAGGCAGAGAATTCCCTGCTAGCACCTTCTCTGTGCCTGTTCACATTGCTTCGCAGAATCGCTTTTGTGCAGAAAACAGTAACACTTGTTCAGAAGGAAAGAAAGCACAGAGCCCCAGATTCTATGTTGTCTTGGAGAGCTTGCAGAGCACTGGGGAAAGGCAGGCAGAGAATTCCCTGATAGCACCTTCTCTGTGCCTGGGAAGCAGAAGTGTTCACATTGCTTCGCAAGAATCGCTTTTGTGCAGAAAACAGTAACACTTGTTCAGAAGGAAAGAAAGCACAGAGCCCCAGATTTTATGTTGTCCTGGAGAGCTTGCAGAGCACTGGGGAAAGGCAGGCAGAGAATTCCCTGATAGCACCTTCTCTGTGCCTGTTCACATTGTTTCGCAGAATCGCTTTTGTGCAGAAAACAGTAACACTTGTTCAGAAGGAAAGAAAGCACAGAGCCCCAGATTTTATGTTGTCCTGGAGAGCTTGCAGAGCACTGGGGAAAGGCAGGCAGAGAATTCCCTGCTAGCACCTTCTCTGTGCCTGTTCACATTGCTTCGCAGAATCGCTTTTGTGCAGAAAACAGTAACACTTGTTCAGAAGGAAAGAAAGCACAGAGCCCCAGATTTTATGTTGTCCTGGAGAGCTTGCAGAGCACTGGGGAAAGGCAGGCAGAGAATTCCCTGATAGCACCTTCTCTGTGCCTGTTCACATTGCTTCGCAGAATCGCTTTTGTGCAGAAAACAGTAACACTTGTTCAGAAGGAAAGAAAGCACAGCGCCCCAGATTCTATGTTGTCCTGGAGAGCTTGCAGAGCACTGGGGAAAGGCAGGCAGAGAATTCCCTGCTAGCACCTTCTCTGTGCCTGGGAAGCAGAAGTGTTCACATTGCTTCGCAAGAATCGCTTTTGTGCAGAAAACAGTAACAGTTGTTCAGAACGAAAGAAAGCACAGAGCCCCAGATTCTATGTTGTCCTGGAGAGCTTGCAGAGCACTGGGGAAAGGCAGGCAGAGAATTCCCTGCTAGCACCTTCTCTGTGCCTGTTCACATTGCTTCGCAGAATCGCTTTTGTGCAGAAAACAGTAACACTTGTTCAGAAGGAAAGAAAGCACAGAGCCCCAGATTTTATGTTGTCCTGGAGAGCTTGCAGAGCACTGGGGAAAGGCAGGCAGAGAATTCCCTGATAGCACCTTCTCTGTGCCTGTTCACATTGCTTCGCAGAATCGCTTTTGTGCAGAAAACAGTAACACTTGTTCAGAAGGAAAGAAAGCACAGAGCCCCAGATTCTATGTTGTCCTGGAGAGCTTGCAGAGCACTGGGGAAAGGCAGGCAGAGAATTCCCTGCTAGCACCTTCTCTGTGCCTGGGAAGCAGAAGTGTTCACATTGCTTCGCAAGAATCGCTTTTGTGCAGAAAACAGTAACACTTGTTCAGAACGAAAGAAAGCACAGAGCCCCATATTCTATGTTGTCCTGGAGAGCTTGCAGAGCACTGGGGAAAGGCAGGCAGAGAATTCCCTGCTAGCACCTTCTCTGTGCCTGGGAAGCAGAAGTGTTCACATTGCTTCGCAAGAATCGCTTTTGTGCAGAAAACAGTAACACTTGTTCAGAACGAAAGAAAGCACAGAACCCCAGATTTTATGTTGTCCTGGAGAGCTTGCAGAGCACTGGGGAAAGGCAGGCAGAGAATTCCCTGATAGCACCTTCTCTGTGCCTGTTCACATTGCTTCGCAGAATCGCTTTTGTGCAGAAAACAGTAACACTTGTTCAGAACGAAAGAAAGCACAGATCCCCAGATTCTATGTTGTCCTGGAGAGCTTGCAGAGCACTGGGGAAAGGTAGGCAGAGAATTCCCTGCTAGCACCTTCTCTGTGCCTGGGAAGCAGAAGTGTTCACATTGCTTCGCAGAATCGCTTTTGTGCAGAAAACAGTAACACTTGTTCAGAACGAAAGAAAGCACAGAGCCCCATATTCTATGTTGTCCTGGAGAGCTTGCAGAGCACTGGGGAAAGGCAGGCAGAGAATTCCCTGATAGCACCTTCTCTGTGCCTGGGAAGCAGAAGTGTTCACATTGCTTCGCAGAATCGCTTTTGTGCAGAAAACAGTAACAGTTGTTCAGAACGAAAGAAAGCACAGAGCCCCAGATTCTATGTTGTCCTGGAGAGCTTGCAGAGCACTGGGGAAAGGCAGGCAGAGAATTCCCTGATAGCACCTTCTCTGTGCCTGTTCACATTGCTTCGCAGAATCGCTTTTGTGCAGAAAACAGTAACACTTGTTCAGAAGGAAAGAAAGCACAGAGCCCCAGATTCTATGTTGTCCTGGAGAGCTTGCAGAGCACTGGGGAAAGGCAGGCAGAGAATTCCCTGATAGCACCTTCTCTGTGCCTGGGAAGCAGAAGTGTTCACATTGCTTCGCAAGAATCGCTTTTGTGCAGAAAACAGTAACACTTGTTCAGAAGGAAAGAAAGCACAGAGCCCCAGATTTTATGTTGTCCTGGAGAGCTTGCAGAGCACTGGGGAAAGGCAGGCAGAGAATTCCCTGCTAGCACCTTCTCTGTGCCTGTTCACATTGCTTCGCAGAATCGCTTTTGTGCAGAAAACAGTAACACTTGTTCAGAAGGAAAGAAAGCACAGAGCCCCAGATTTTATGTTGTCCTGGAGAGCTTGCAGAGCACTGGGGAAAGGCAGGCAGAGAATTCCCTGCTAGCACCTTCTCTGTGCCTCTTCACATTGCTTCGCAGAATCGCTTTTGTGCAGAAAACAGTAACACTTGTTCAGAACGAAAGAAAGCACAGCGCCCCAGATTCTATGTTGTCCTGGAGAGCTTGCAGAGCACTGGGGAAAGGCAGGCAGAGAATTCCCTGCTAGCACCTTCTCTGTGCCTGGGAAGCAGAAGTGTTCACATTGCTTCGCAAGAATCGCTTTTGTGCAGAAAACAGTAACAGTTGTTCAGAACGAAAGAAAGCACAGAGCCCCAGATTCTATGTTGTCCTGGAGAGCTTGCAGAGCACTGGGGAAAGGCAGGCAGAGAATTCCCTGCTAGCACCTTCTCTGTGCCTGGGAAGCAGAAGTGTTCACATTGCTTCGCAGAATCGCTTTTGTGCAGAAAACAGTAACACTTGTTCAGAAGGAAAGAAAGCACAGAGCCCCAGATTTTATGTTGTCCTGGAGAGCTTGCAGAGCACTGGGGAAAGGCAGGCAGAGAATTCCCTGCTAGCACCTTCTCTGTGCCTGTTCACATTGCTTCGCAGAATCGCTTTTGTGCAGAAAACAGTAACACTTGTTCAGAAGGAAAGAAAGCACAGAGCCCCAGATTCTATGTTGTCCTGGAGAGCTTGCAGAGCACTGGGGAAAGGCAGGCAGAGAATTCCCTGATAGCACCTTCTCTGTGCCTGTTCACATTGCTTCGCAGAATCGCTTTTGTGCAGAAAACAGTAACACTTGTTCAGAAGGAAAGAAAGCACAGAGCCCCAGATTCTATGTTGTCCTGGAGAGCTTGCAGAGCACTGGGGAAAGGCAGGCAGAGAATTCCCTGCTAGCACCTTCTCTGTGCCTGGGAAGCAGAAGTGTTCACATTGCTTCGCAAGAATCGCTTTTGTGCAGAAAACAGTAACACTTGTTCAGAACGAAAGAAAGCACAGAGCCCCATATTCTATGTTGTCCTGGAGAGCTTGCAGAGCACTGGGGAAAGGCAGGCAGAGAATTCCCTGCT
This sequence comes from Strix aluco, assembly GCF_031877795.1. Classification (NCBI taxonomy): domain Eukaryota; kingdom Metazoa; phylum Chordata; class Aves; order Strigiformes; family Strigidae; genus Strix; species Strix aluco. The sequence continues at coordinate 332,939 of NW_027436615.1, read as the reverse complement.
AGCACCTTCTCTGTGTCTGGGAAGCAGAAGTGTTCACATTGCTTCGCAAGAATCGCTTTTGTGCAGAAAACAGTAACACTTGTTCAGAAGGAAAGAAAGCACAGAACCCCAGATTTTATGTTGTCCTGGAGAGCTTGCAGAGCACTGGGGAAAGGCAGGCAGAGAATTCCCTGATAGCACCTTCTCTGTGCCTGTTCACATTGTTTCGCAGAATCGCTTTTGTGCAGAAAACAGTAACACTTGTTCAGAACGAAAGAAAGCACAGAGCCCCAGATTCTATGTTGTCCTGGAGAGCTTGCAGAGCACTGGGGAAAGGTAGGCAGAGAATTCCCTGCTAGCACCTTCTCTGTGCCTGGGAAGCAGAAGTGTTCACATTGCTTCGCAGAATCGCTTTTGTGCAGAAAACAGTAACACTTGTTCAGAAGGAAAGAAAGCACAGCGCCCCAGATTCTATGTTGTCCTGGAGAGCTTGCAGAGCACTGGGGAAAGGCAGGCAGAGAATTCCCTGCTAGCACCTTCTCTGTGCCTGGGAAGCAGAAGTGTTCACATTGCTTCGCAAGAATCGCTTTTGTGCAGAAAACAGTAACAGTTGTTCAGAACGAAAGAAAGCACAGAGCCCCAGATTCTATGTTGTCCTGGAGAGCTTGCAGAGCACTGGGGAAAGGCAGGCAGAGAATTCCCTGCTAGCACCTTCTCTGTGCCTGGGAAGCAGAAGTGTTCACATTGCTTCGCAGAATCGCTTTTGTGCAGAAAACAGTAACACTTGTTCAGAAGGAAAGAAAGCACAGAGCCCCAGATTCTATGTTGTCCTGGAGAGCTTGCAGAGCACTGGGGAAAGGCAGGCAGAGAATTCCCTGCTAGCACCTTCTCTGTGCCTGGGAAGCAGAAGTGTTCACATTGCTTCGCAGAATCGCTTTTGTGCAGAAAACAGTAACACTTGTTCGGAAGGAAAGAAAGCACAGAGCCCCAGATTTTATGTTGTCCTGGAGAGCTTGCAGAGCACTGGGGAAAGGCAGGCAGAGAATTCCCTGCTAGCACCTTCTCTGTGCCTGTTCACATTGCTTCGCAGAATCGCTTTTGTGCAGAAAACAGTAACACTTGTTCAGAAGGAAAGAAAGCACAGAGCCCCAGATTTTATGTTGTCCTGGAGAGCTTGCAGAGCACTGGGGAAAGGCAGGCAGAAATTCCCTGCTAGCACCTTCTCTGTGCCTGGGAAGCAGAAGTGTTCACATTGCTTCGCAAGAATCGCTTTTGTGCAGAAAACAGTAACACTTGTTCAGAAGGAAAGAAAGCACAGAGCCCCAGATTTTATGTTGTCCTGGAGAGCTTGCAGAGCACTGGGGAAAGGCAGGCAGAGAATTCCCTGATAGCACCTTCTCTGTGCCTGTTCACATTGCTTCGCAGAATCGCTTTTGTGCAGAAAACAGTAACACTTGTTCAGAAGGAAAGAAAGCACAGAGCCCCAGATTTTATGTTGTCCTGGAGAGCTTGCAGAGCACTGGGGAAAGGCAGGCAGAGAATTCCCTGATAGCACCTTCTCTGTGCCTGTTCACATTGCTTCGCAGAATCGCTTTTGTGCAGAAAACAGTAACACTTGTTCAGAAGGAAAGAAAGCACAGCGCCCCAGATTCTATGTTGTCCTGGAGAGCTTGCAGAGCACTGGGGAAAGTCAGGCAGAGAATTCCCTGCTAGCACCTTCTCTGTGCCTGGGAAGCAGAAGTGTTCACATTGCTTCGCAAGAATCGCTTTTGTGCAGAAAACAGTAACAGTTGTTCAGAACGAAAGAAAGCACAGAGCCCCAGATTCTATGTTGTCCTGGAGAGCTTGCAGAGCACTGGGGAAAGGCAGGCAGAGAATTCCCTGCTAGCACCTTCTCTGTGCCTGTTCACATTGCTTCGCAGAATCGCTTTTGTGCAGAAAACAGTAACACTTGTTCAGAAGGAAAGAAAGCACAGAGCCCCAGATTCTATGTTGTCCTGGAGAGCTTGCAGAGCACTGGGGAAAGGCAGGCAGAGAATTCCCTGCTAGCACCTTCTCTGTGCCTGGGAAGCAGAAGTGTTCACATTGCTTCGCAGAATCGCTTTTGTGCAGAAAACAGTAACACTTGTTCAGAAGGAAAGAAAGCACAGAGCCCCAGATTTTATGTTGTCCTGGAGAGCTTGCAGAGCACTGGGGAAAGGCAGGCAGAGAATTCCCTGCTAGCACCTTCTCTGTGCCTGTTCACATTGCTTCGCAGAATCGCTTTTGTGCAGAAAACAGTAACACTTGTTCAGAAGGAAAGAAAGCACAGAGCCCCAGATTCTATGTTGTCCTGGAGAGCTTGCAGAGCACTGGGGAAAGGCAGGCAGAGAATTCCCTGATAGCACCTTCTCTGTGCCTGTTCACATTGCTTCGCAGAATCGCTTTTGTGCAGAAAACAGTAACACTTGTTCAGAAGGAAAGAAAGCACAGCGCCCCAGATTCTATGTTGTCCTGGAGAGCTTGCAGAGCACTGGGGAAAGGCAGGCAGAGAATTCCCTGCTAGCACCTTCTCTGTGCCTGGGAAGCAGAAGTGTTCACATTGCTTCGCAAGAATCGCTTTTGTGCAGAAAACAGTAACAGTTGTTCAGAACGAAAGAAAGCACAGAGCCCCAGATTCTATGTTGTCCTGGAGAGCTTGCAGAGCACTGGGGAAAGGCAGGCAGAGAATTCCCTGCTAGCACCTTCTCTGTGCCTGGGAAGCAGAAGTGTTCACATTGCTTCGCAGAATCGCTTTTGTGCAGAAAACAGTAACACTTGTTCAGAAGGAAAGAAAGCACAGAGCCCCAGATTCTATGTTGTCCTGGAGAGCTTGCAGAGCACTGGGGAAAGGCAGGCAGAGAATTCCCTGCTAGCACCTTCTCTGTGCCTGGGAAGCAGAAGTGTTCACATTGCTTCGCAGAATCGCTTTTGTGCAGAAAACAGTAACACTTGTTCGGAAGGAAAGAAAGCACAGAGCCCCAGATTTTATGTTGTCCTGGAGAGCTTGCAGAGCACTGGGGAAAGGCAGGCAGAGAATTCCCTGCTAGCACCTTCTCTGTGCCTGTTCACATTGCTTCGCAGAATCGCTTTTGTGCAGAAAACAGTAACACTTGTTCAGAAGGAAAGAAAGCACAGAGCCCCAGATTTTATGTTGTCCTGGAGAGCTTGCAGAGCACTGGGGAAAGGCAGGCAGAGAATTCCCTGCTAGCACCTTCTCTGTGCCTGGGAAGCAGAAGTGTTCACATTGCTTCGCAAGAATCGCTTTTGTGCAGAAAACAGTAACACTTGTTCAGAAGGAAAGAAAGCACAGAGCCCCAGATTTTATGTTGTCCTGGAGAGCTTGCAGAGCACTGGGGAAAGGCAGGCAGAGAATTCCCTGCTAGCACCTTCTCTGTGCCTGTTCACATTGCTTCGCAGAATCGCTTTTGTGCAGAAAACAGTAACACTTGTTCAGAACGAAAGAAAGCACAGAGCCCCAGATTCTATGTTGTCCTGGAGAGCTTGCAGAGCACTGGGGAAAGGCAGGCAGAGAATTCCCTGCTAGCACCTTCTCTGTGCCTGGGAAGCAGAAGTGTTCACATTGCTTCGCAGAATCGCTTTTGTGCAGAAAACAGTAACACTTGTTCAGAAGGAAAGAAAGCACAGAGCCCCAGATTTTATGTTGTCCTGGAGAGCTTGCAGAGCACTGGGGAAAGGCAGGCAGAGAATTCCCTGCTAGCACCTTCTCTGTGCCTGTTCACATTGCTTCGCAGAATCGCTTTTGTGCAGAAAACAGTAACACTTGTTCAGAAGGAAAGAAAGCACAGAGCCCCAGATTTTATGTTGTCCTGGAGAGCTTGCAGAGCACTGGGGAAAGGCAGGCAGAGAATTCCCTGATAGCACCTTCTCTGTGCCTGTTCACATTGCTTCGCAGAATCGCTTTTGTGCAGAAAACAGTAACACTTGTTCAGAAGGAAAGAAAGCACAGAGCCCCAGATTCTATGTTGTCCTGGAGAGCTTGCAGAGCACTGGGGAAAGGCAGGCAGAGAATTCCCTGCTAGCACCTTCTCTGTGCCTGGGAAGCAGAAGTGTTCACATTGCTTCGCAAGAATCGCTTTTGTGCAGAAAACAGTAACACTTGTTCAGAAGGAAAGAAAGCACAGAACCCCAGATTTTATGTTGTCCTGGAGAGCTTGCAGAGCACTGGGGAAAGGCAGGCAGAGAATTCCCTGATAGCACCTTCTCTGTGCCTGTTCACATTGCTTCGCAGAATCGCTTTTGTGCAGAAAACAGTAACACTTGTTCAGAAGGAAAGAAAGCACAGAGCCCCAGATTCTATGTTGTCCTGGAGAGCTTGCAGAGCACTGGGGAAAGGCAGGCAGAGAATTCCCTGCTAGCACCTTCTCTGTGCCTGGGAAGCAGAAGTGTTCACATTGCTTCGCAGAATCGCTTTTGTGCAGAAAACAGTAACACTTGTTCAGAAGGAAATAAAGCACAGAGCCCCAGATTCTATGTTGTCCTGGAGAGCTTGCAGAGCACTGGGGAAAGGCAGGCAGAGAATTCCCTGCTAGCACCTTCTCTGTGCCTGGGAAGCAGAAGTGTTCACATTGCTTCGCAAGAATCGCTTTTGTGCAGAAAACAGTAACAGTTGTTCAGAACGAAAGAAAGCACAGAGCCCCAGATTCTATGTTGTCCTGGAGAGCTTGCAGAGCACTGGGGAAAGGCAGGCAGAGAATTCCCTGATAGCACCTTCTCTGTGCCTGTTCACATTGCTTCGCAGAATCGCTTTTGTGCAGAAAACAGTAACACTTGTTCAGAAGGAAAGAAAGCACAGAGCCCCAGATTTTATGTTGTCCTGGAGAGCTTGCAGAGCACTGGGGAAAGGCAGGCAGAGAATTCCCTGCTAGCACCTTCTCTGTGCCTGTTCACATTGCTTCGCAGAATCGCTTTTGTGCAGAAAACAGTAACACTTGTTCAGAAGGAAAGAAAGCACAGAGCCCCAGATTTTATGTTGTCCTGGAGAGCTTGCAGAGCACTGGGGAAAGGCAGGCAGAGAATTCCCTGATAGCACCTTCTCTGTGCCTGTTCACATTGCTTCGCAGAATCGCTTTTGTGCAGAAAACAGTAACACTTGTTCAGAAGGAAAGAAAGCACAGAGCCCCAGATTCTATGTTGTCCTGGAGAGCTTGCAGAGCACTGGGGAAAGGCAGGCAGAGAATTCCCTGCTAGCACCTTCTCTGTGCCTGGGAAGCAGAAGTGTTCACATTGCTTCGCAGAATCGCTTTTGTGCAGAAAACAGTAACACTTGTTCAGAAGGAAAGAAAGCACAGAGCCCCAGATTTTATGTTGTCCTGGAGAGCTTGCAGAGCACTGGGGAAAGGCAGGCAGAGAATTCCCTGCTAGCACCTTCTCTGTGCCTGTTCACATTGCTTCGCAGAATCGCTTTTGTGCAGAAAACAGTAACACTTGTTCAGAAGGAAAGAAAGCACAGAGCCCCAGATTCTATGTTGTCCTGGAGAGCTTGCAGAGCACTGGGGAAAGGCAGGCAGAGAATTCCCTGATAGCACCTTCTCTGTGCCTGTTCACATTGCTTCGCAGAATCGCTTTTGTGCAGAAAACAGTAACACTTGTTCAGAAGGAAAGAAAGCACAGAGCCCCAGATTCTATGTTGTCCTGGAGAGCTTGCAGAGCACTGGGGAAAGGCAGGCAGAGAATTCCCTGCTAGCACCTTCTCTGTGCCTGGGAAGCAGAAGTGTTCACATTGCTTCGCAAGAATCGCTTTTGTGCAGAAAACAGTAACACTTGTTCAGAACGAAAGAAAGCACAGAGCCCCATATTCTATGTTGTCCTGGAGAGCTTGCAGAGCACTGGGGAAAGGCAGGCAGAGAATTCCCTGCTAGCACCTTCTCTGTGTCTGGGAAGCAGAAGTGTTCACATTGCTTCGCAAGAATCGCTTTTGTGCAGAAAACAGTAACACTTGTTCAGAAGGAAAGAAAGCACAGAACCCCAGATTTTATGTTGTCCTGGAGAGCTTGCAGAGCACTGGGGAAAGGCAGGCAGAGAATTCCCTGATAGCACCTTCTCTGTGCCTGTTCACATTGTTTCGCAGAATCGCTTTTGTGCAGAAAACAGTAACACTTGTTCAGAACGAAAGAAAGCACAGAGCCCCAGATTCTATGTTGTCCTGGAGAGCTTGCAGAGCACTGGGGAAAGGTAGGCAGAGAATTCCCTGCTAGCACCTTCTCTGTGCCTGGGAAGCAGAAGTGTTCACATTGCTTCGCAGAATCGCTTTTGTGCAGAAAACAGTAACACTTGTTCAGAAGGAAAGAAAGCACAGCGCCCCAGATTCTATGTTGTCCTGGAGAGCTTGCAGAGCACTGGGGAAAGGCAGGCAGAGAATTCCCTGCTAGCACCTTCTCTGTGCCTGGGAAGCAGAAGTGTTCACATTGCTTCGCAAGAATCGCTTTTGTGCAGAAAACAGTAACAGTTGTTCAGAACGAAAGAAAGCACAGAGCCCCAGATTCTATGTTGTCCTGGAGAGCTTGCAGAGCACTGGGGAAAGGCAGGCAGAGAATTCCCTGCTAGCACCTTCTCTGTGCCTGGGAAGCAGAAGTGTTCACATTGCTTCGCAGAATCGCTTTTGTGCAGAAAACAGTAACACTTGTTCAGAAGGAAAGAAAGCACAGAGCCCCAGATTCTATGTTGTCCTGGAGAGCTTGCAGAGCACTGGGGAAAGGCAGGCAGAGAATTCCCTGCTAGCACCTTCTCTGTGCCTGGGAAGCAGAAGTGTTCACATTGCTTCGCAGAATCGCTTTTGTGCAGAAAACAGTAACACTTGTTCGGAAGGAAAGAAAGCACAGAGCCCCAGATTTTATGTTGTCCTGGAGAGCTTGCAGAGCACTGGGGAAAGGCAGGCAGAGAATTCCCTGCTAGCACCTTCTCTGTGCCTGTTCACATTGCTTCGCAGAATCGCTTTTGTGCAGAAAACAGTAACACTTGTTCAGAAGGAAAGAAAGCACAGAGCCCCAGATTTTATGTTGTCCTGGAGAGCTTGCAGAGCACTGGGGAAAGGCAGGCAGAAATTCCCTGCTAGCACCTTCTCTGTGCCTGGGAAGCAGAAGTGTTCACATTGCTTCGCAAGAATCGCTTTTGTGCAGAAAACAGTAACACTTGTTCAGAAGGAAAGAAAGCACAGAGCCCCAGATTTTATGTTGTCCTGGAGAGCTTGCAGAGCACTGGGGAAAGGCAGGCAGAGAATTCCCTGATAGCACCTTCTCTGTGCCTGTTCACATTGCTTCGCAGAATCGCTTTTGTGCAGAAAACAGTAACACTTGTTCAGAAGGAAAGAAAGCACAGAGCCCCAGATTTTATGTTGTCCTGGAGAGCTTGCAGAGCACTGGGGAAAGGCAGGCAGAGAATTCCCTGATAGCACCTTCTCTGTGCCTGTTCACATTGCTTCGCAGAATCGCTTTTGTGCAGAAAACAGTAACACTTGTTCAGAAGGAAAGAAAGCACAGCGCCCCAGATTCTATGTTGTCCTGGAGAGCTTGCAGAGCACTGGGGAAAGTCAGGCAGAGAATTCCCTGCTAGCACCTTCTCTGTGCCTGGGAAGCAGAAGTGTTCACATTGCTTCGCAAGAATCGCTTTTGTGCAGAAAACAGTAACAGTTGTTCAGAACGAAAGAAAGCACAGAGCCCCAGATTCTATGTTGTCCTGGAGAGCTTGCAGAGCACTGGGGAAAGGCAGGCAGAGAATTCCCTGCTAGCACCTTCTCTGTGCCTGTTCACATTGCTTCGCAGAATCGCTTTTGTGCAGAAAACAGTAACACTTGTTCAGAAGGAAAGAAAGCACAGAGCCCCAGATTCTATGTTGTCCTGGAGAGCTTGCAGAGCACTGGGGAAAGGCAGGCAGAGAATTCCCTGCTAGCACCTTCTCTGTGCCTGGGAAGCAGAAGTGTTCACATTGCTTCGCAGAATCGCTTTTGTGCAGAAAACAGTAACACTTGTTCAGAAGGAAAGAAAGCACAGAGCCCCAGATTTTATGTTGTCCTGGAGAGCTTGCAGAGCACTGGGGAAAGGCAGGCAGAGAATTCCCTGCTAGCACCTTCTCTGTGCCTGTTCACATTGCTTCGCAGAATCGCTTTTGTGCAGAAAACAGTAACACTTGTTCAGAAGGAAAGAAAGCACAGAGCCCCAGATTCTATGTTGTCCTGGAGAGCTTGCAGAGCACTGGGGAAAGGCAGGCAGAGAATTCCCTGATAGCACCTTCTCTGTGCCTGTTCACATTGCTTCGCAGAATCGCTTTTGTGCAGAAAACAGTAACACTTGTTCAGAAGGAAAGAAAGCACAGCGCCCCAGATTCTATGTTGTCCTGGAGAGCTTGCAGAGCACTGGGGAAAGGCAGGCAGAGAATTCCCTGCTAGCACCTTCTCTGTGCCTGGGAAGAAGTGTTCACATTGCTTCGCAAGAATCGCTTTTGTGCAGAAAACAGTAACAGTTGTTCAGAACGAAAGAAAGCACAGAGCCCCAGATTCTATGTTGTCCTGGAGAGCTTGCAGAGCACTGGGGAAAGGCAGGCAGAGAATTCCCTGCTAGCACCTTCTCTGTGCCTGGGAAGCAGAAGTGTTCACATTGCTTCGCAGAATCGCTTTTGTGCAGAAAACAGTAACACTTGTTCAGAAGGAAAGAAAGCACAGAGCCCCAGATTCTATGTTGTCCTGGAGAGCTTGCAGAGCACTGGGGAAAGGCAGGCAGAGAATTCCCTGCTAGCACCTTCTCTGTGCCTGGGAAGCAGAAGTGTTCACATTGCTTCGCAGAATCGCTTTTGTGCAGAAAACAGTAACACTTGTTCGGAAGGAAAGAAAGCACAGAGCCCCAGATTTTATGTTGTCCTGGAGAGCTTGCAGAGCACTGGGGAAAGGCAGGCAGAGAATTCCCTGCTAGCACCTTCTCTGTGCCTGTTCACATTGCTTCGCAGAATCGCTTTTGTGCAGAAAACAGTAACACTTGTTCAGAAGGAAAGAAAGCACAGAGCCCCAGATTTTATGTTGTCCTGGAGAGCTTGCAGAGCACTGGGGAAAGGCAGGCAGAGAATTCCCTGCTAGCACCTTCTCTGTGCCTGGGAAGCAGAAGTGTTCACATTGCTTCGCAAGAATCGCTTTTGTGCAGAAAACAGTAACACTTGTTCAGAAGGAAAGAAAGCACAGAGCCCCAGATTTTATGTTGTCCTGGAGAGCTTGCAGAGCACTGGGGAAAGGCAGGCAGAGAATTCCCTGATAGCACCTTCTCTGTGCCTGTTCACATTGCTTCGCAGAATCGCTTTTGTGCAGAAAACAGTAACACTTGTTCAGAACGAAAGAAAGCACAGAGCCCCAGATTCTATGTTGTCCTGGAGAGCTTGCAGAGCACTGGGGAAAGGCAGGCAGAGAATTCCCTGCTAGCACCTTCTCTGTGCCTGGGAAGCAGAAGTGTTCACATTGCTTCGCAGAATCGCTTTTGTGCAGAAAACAGTAACACTTGTTCAGAAGGAAAGAAAGCACAGAGCCCCAGATTTTATGTTGTCCTGGAGAGCTTGCAGAGCACTGTGGAAAGGCAGGCAGAGAATTCCCTGCTAGCACCTTCTCTGTGCCTGTTCACATTGCTTCGCAGAATCGCTTTTGTGCAGAAAACAGTAACACTTGTTCAGAAGGAAAGAAAGCACAGAGCCCCAGATTCTATGTTGTCCTGGAGAGCTTGCAGAGCACTGGGGAAAGGCAGGCAGAGAATTCCCTGATAGCACCTTCTCTGTGCCTGTTCACATTGCTTCGCAGAATCGCTTTTGTGCAGAAAACAGTAACACTTGTTCAGAAGGAAAGAAAGCACAGCGCCCCAGATTCTATGTTGTCCTGGAGAGCTTGCAGAGCACTGGGGAAAGGCAGGCAGAGAATTCCCTGCTAGCACCTTCTCTGTGCCTGGGAAGCAGAAGTGTTCACATTGCTTCGCAAGAATCGCTTTTGTGCAGAAAACAGTAACAGTTGTTCAGAACGAAAGAAAGCACAGAGCCCCAGATTCTATGTTGTCCTGGAGAGCTTGCAGAGCACTGGGGAAAGGCAGGCAGAGAATTCCCTGCTAGCACCTTCTCTGTGCCTGGGAAGCAGAAGTGTTCACATTGCTTCGCAGAATCGCTTTTGTGCAGAAAACAGTAACACTTGTTCAGAAGGAAAGAAAGCACAGAGCCCCAGATTCTATGTTGTCCTGGAGAGCTTGCAGAGCACTGGGGAAAGGCAGGCAGAGAATTCCCTGCTAGCACCTTCTCTGTGCCTGGGAAGCAGAAGTGTTCACATTGCTTCGCAGAATCGCTTTTGTGCAGAAAACAGTAACACTTGTTCGGAAGGAAAGAAAGCACAGAGCCCCAGATTTTATGTTGTCCTGGAGAGCTTGCAGAGCACTGGGGAAAGGCAGGCAGAGAATTCCCTGCTAGCACCTTCTCTGTGCCTGTTCACATTGCTTCGCAGAATCGCTTTTGTGCAGAAAACAGTAACACTTGTTCAGAAGGAAAGAAAGCACAGAGCCCCAGATTTTATGTTGTCCTGGAGAGCTTGCAGAGCACTGGGGAAAGGCAGGCAGAGAATTCCCTGCTAGCACCTTCTCTGTGCCTGGGAAGCAGAAGTGTTCACATTTCTTCGCAAGAATCGCTTTTGTGCAGAAAACAGTAACACTTGTTCAGAAGGAAAGAAAGCACAGAGCCCCAGATTTTATGTTGTCCTGGAGAGCTTGCAGAGCACTGGGGAAAGGCAGGCAGAGAATTCCCTGATAGCACCTTCTCTGTGCCTGTTCACATTGCTTCGCAGAATCGCTTTTGTGCAGAAAACAGTAACACTTGTTCAGAACGAAAGAAAGCACAGAGCCCCAGATTCTATGTTGTCCTGGAGAGCTTGCAGAGCACTGGGGAAAGGCAGGCAGAGAATTCCCTGCTAGCACCTTCTCTGTGCCTGGGAAGCAGAAGTGTTCACATTGCTTCGCAGAATCGCTTTTGTGCAGAAAACAGTAACACTTGTTCAGAAGGAAAGAAAGCACAGAGCCCCAGATTTTATGTTGTCCTGGAGAGCTTGCAGAGCACTGGGGAAAGGCAGGCAGAGAATTCCCTGCTAGCACCTTCTCTGTGCCTGTTCACATTGCTTCGCAGAATCGCTTTTGTGCAGAAAACAGTAACACTTGTTCAGAAGGAAAGAAAGCACAGAGCCCCAGATTTTATGTTGTCCTGGAGAGCTTGCAGAGCACTGGGGAAAGGCAGGCAGAGAATTCCCTGATAGCACCTTCTCTGTGCCTGTTCACATTGCTTCGCAGAATCGCTTTTGTGCAGAAAACAGTAACACTTGTTCAGAAGGAAAGAAAGCACAGAGCCCCAGATTCTATGTTGTCCTGGAGAGCTTGCAGAGCACTGGGGAAAGGCAGGCAGAGAATTCCCTGCTAGCACCTTCTCTGTGCCTGGGAAGCAGAAGTGTTCACATTGCTTCGCAAGAATCGCTTTTGTGCAGAAAACAGTAACACTTGTTCAGAAGGAAAGAAAGCACAGAACCCCAGATTTTATGTTGTCCTGGAGAGCTTGCAGAGCACTGGGGAAAGGCAGGCAGAGAATTCCCTGATAGCACCTTCTCTGTGCCTGTTCACATTGCTTCGCAGAATCGCTTTTGTGCAGAAAACAGTAACACTTGTTCAGAAGGAAAGAAAGCACAGAGCCCCAGATTCTATGTTGTCCTGGAGAGCTTGCAGAGCACTGGGGAAAGGCAGGCAGAGAATTCCCTGCTAGCACCTTCTCTGTGCCTGGGAAGCAGAAGTGTTCACATTGCTTCGCAGAATCGCTTTTGTGCAGAAAACAGTAACACTTGTTCAGAAGGAAATAAAGCACAGAGCCCCAGATTCTATGTTGTCCTGGAGAGCTTGCAGAGCACTGGGGAAAGGCAGGCAGAGAATTCCCTGCTAGCACCTTCTCTGTGCCTGGGAAGCAGAAGTGTTCACATTGCTTCGCAAGAATCGCTTTTGTGCAGAAAACAGTAACAGTTGTTCAGAACGAAAGAAAGCACAGAGCCCCAGATTCTATGTTGTCCTGGAGAGCTTGCAGAGCACTGGGGAAAGGCAGGCAGAGAATTCCCTGATAGCACCTTCTCTGTGCCTGTTCACATTGCTTCGCAGAATCGCTTTTGTGCAGAAAACAGTAACACTTGTTCAGAAGGAAAGAAAGCACAGAGCCCCAGATTTTATGTTGTCCTGGAGAGCTTGCAGAGCACTGGGGAAAGGCAGGCAGTGAATTCCCTGCTAGCACCTTCTCTGTGCCTGTTCACATTGCTTCGCAGAATCGCTTTTGTGCAGAAAACAGTAACACTTGTTCAGAAGGAAAGAAAGCACAGAGCCCCAGATTTTATGTTGTCCTGGAGAGCTTGCAGAGCACTGGGGAAAGGCAGGCAGAGAATTCCCTGATAGCACCTTCTCTGTGCCTGTTCACATTGCTTCGCAGAATCGCTTTTGTGCAGAAAACAGTAACACTTGTTCAGAAGGAAAGAAAGCACAGCGCCCCAGATTCTATGTTGTCCTGGAGAGCTTGCAGAGCACTGGGGAAAGGCAGGCAGAGAATTCCCTGCTAGCACCTTCTCTGTGCCTGGGAAGCAGAAGTGTTCACATTGCTTCGCAGAATCGCTTTTGTGCAGAAAACAGTAACACTTGTTCAGAAGGAAAGAAAGCACAGAGCCCCAGATTTTATGTTGTCCTGGAGAGCTTGCAGAGCACTGGGGAAAGGCAGGCAGAGAATTCCCTGCTAGCACCTTCTCTGTGCCTGTTCACATTGCTTCGCAGAATCGCTTTTGTGCAGAAAACAGTAACACTTGTTCAGAAGGAAAGAAAGCACAGAGCCCCAGATTCTATGTTGTCCTGGAGAGCTTGCAGAGCACTGGGGAAAGGCAGGCAGAGAATTCCCTGATAGCACCTTCTCTGTGCCTGTTCACATTGCTTCGCAGAATCGCTTTTGTGCAGAAAACAGTAACACTTGTTCAGAAGGAAAGAAAGCACAGAGCCCCAGATTCTATGTTGTCCTGGAGAGCTTGCAGAGCACTGGGGAAAGGCAGGCAGAGAATTCCCTGCTAGCACCTTCTCTGTGCCTGGGAAGCAGAAGTGTTCACATTGCTTCGCAAGAATCGCTTTTGTGCAGAAAACAGTAACACTTGTTCAGAACGAAAGAAAGCACAGAGCCCCATATTCTATGTTGTCCTGGAGAGCTTGCAGAGCACTGGGGAAAGGCAGGCAGAGAATTCCCTGCTAGCACCTTCTCTGTGTCTGGGAAGCAGAAGTGTTCACATTGCTTCGCAAGAATCGCTTTTGTGCAGAAAACAGTAACACTTGTTCAGAAGGAAAGAAAGCACAGAACCCCAGATTTTATGTTGTCCTGGAGAGCTTGCAGAGCACTGGGGAAAGGCAGGCAGAGAATTCCCTGATAGCACCTTCTCTGTGCCTGTTCACATTGTTTCGCAGAATCGCTTTTGTGCAGAAAACAGTAACACTTGTTCAGAACGAAAGAAAGCACAGAGCCCCAGATTCTATGTTGTCCTGGAGAGCTTGCAGAGCACTGGGGAAAGGTAGGCAGAGAATTCCCTGCTAGCACCTTCTCTGTGCCTGGGAAGCAGAAGTGTTCACATTGCTTCGCAGAATCGCTTTTGTGCAGAAAACAGTAACACTTGTTCAGAAGGAAAGAAAGCACAGCGCCCCAGATTCTATGTTGTCCTGGAGAGCTTGCAGAGCACTGGGGAAAGGCAGGCAGAGAATTCCCTGCTAGCACCTTCTCTGTGCCTGGGAAGCAGAAGTGTTCACATTGCTTCGCAAGAATCGCTTTTGTGCAGAAAACAGTAACAGTTGTTCAGAACGAAAGAAAGCACAGAGCCCCAGATTCTATGTTGTCCTGGAGAGCTTGCAGAGCACTGGGGAAAGGCAGGCAGAGAATTCCCTGCTAGCACCTTCTCTGTGCCTGGGAAGCAGAAGTGTTCACATTGCTTCGCAGAATCGCTTTTGTGCAGAAAACAGTAACACTTGTTCAGAAGGAAAGAAAGCACAGAGCCCCAGATTCTATGTTGTCCTGGAGAGCTTGCAGAGCACTGGGGAAAGGCAGGCAGAGAATTCCCTGCTAGCACCTTCTCTGTGCCTGGGAAGCAGAAGTGTTCACATTGCTTCGCAGAATCGCTTTTGTGCAGAAAACAGTAACACTTGTTCGGAAGGAAAGAAAGCACAGAGCCCCAGATTTTATGTTGTCCTGGAGAGCTTGCAGAGCACTGGGGAAAGGCAGGCAGAGAATTCCCTGCTAGCACCTTCTCTGTGCCTGTTCACATTGCTTCGCAGAATCGCTTTTGTGCAGAAAACAGTAACACTTGTTCAGAAGGAAAGAAAGCACAGAGCCCCAGATTTTATGTTGTCCTGGAGAGCTTGCAGAGCACTGGGGAAAGGCAGGCAGAAATTCCCTGCTAGCACCTTCTCTGTGCCTGGGAAGCAGAAGTGTTCACATTGCTTCGCAAGAATCGCTTTTGTGCAGAAAACAGTAACACTTGTTCAGAAGGAAAGAAAGCACAGAGCCCCAGATTTTATGTTGTCCTGGAGAGCTTGCAGAGCACTGGGGAAAGGCAGGCAGAGAATTCCCTGATAGCACCTTCTCTGTGCCTGTTCACATTGCTTCGCAGAATCGCTTTTGTGCAGAAAACAGTAACACTTGTTCAGAAGGAAAGAAAGCACAGAGCCCCAGATTTTATGTTGTCCTGGAGAGCTTGCAGAGCACTGGGGAAAGGCAGGCAGAGAATTCCCTGATAGCACCTTCTCTGTGCCTGTTCACATTGCTTCGCAGAATCGCTTTTGTGCAGAAAACAGTAACACTTGTTCAGAAGGAAAGAAAGCACAGCGCCCCAGATTCTATGTTGTCCTGGAGAGCTTGCAGAGCACTGGGGAAAGTCAGGCAGAGAATTCCCTGCTAGCACCTTCTCTGTGCCTGGGAAGCAGAAGTGTTCACATTGCTTCGCAAGAATCGCTTTTGTGCAGAAAACAGTAACAGTTGTTCAGAACGAAAGAAAGCACAGAGCCCCAGATTCTATGTTGTCCTGGAGAGCTTGCAGAGCACTGGGGAAAGGCAGGCAGAGAATTCCCTGCTAGCACCTTCTCTGTGCCTGTTCACATTGCTTCGCAGAATCGCTTTTGTGCAGAAAACAGTAACACTTGTTCAGAAGGAAAGAAAGCACAGAGCCCCAGATTCTATGTTGTCCTGGAGAGCTTGCAGAGCACTGGGGAAAGGCAGGCAGAGAATTCCCTGCTAGCACCTTCTCTGTGCCTGGGAAGCAGAAGTGTTCACATTGCTTCGCAGAATCGCTTTTGTGCAGAAAACAGTAACACTTGTTCAGAAGGAAAGAAAGCACAGAGCCCCAGATTCTGTTGTCCTGGAGAGCTTGCAGAGCACTGGGGAAAGGCAGGCAGAGAATTCCCTGCTAGCACCTTCTCTGTGCCTGTTCACATTGCTTCGCAGAATCGCTTTTGTGCAGAAAACAGTAACACTTGTTCAGAAGGAAAGAAAGCACAGAGCCCCAGATTCTATGTTGTCCTGGAGAGCTTGCAGAGCACTGGGGAAAGGCAGGCAGAGAATTCCCTGATAGCACCTTCTCTGTGCCTGTTCACATTGCTTCGCAGAATCGCTTTTGTGCAGAAAACAGTAACACTTGTTCAGAAGGAAAGAAAGCACAGCGCCCCAGATTCTATGTTGTCCTGGAGAGCTTGCAGAGCACTGGGGAAAGGCAGGCAGAGAATTCCCTGCTAGCACCTTCTCTGTGCCTGGGAAGCAGAAGTGTTCACATTGCTTCGCAAGAATCGCTTTTGTGCAGAAAACAGTAACAGTTGTTCAGAACGAAAGAAAGCACAGAGCCCCAGATTCTATGTTGTCCTGGAGAGCTTGCAGAGCACTGGGGAAAGGCAGGCAGAGAATTCCCTGCTAGCACCTTCTCTGTGCCTGGGAAGCAGAAGTGTTCACATTGCTTCGCAGAATCGCTTTTGTGCAGAAAACAGTAACACTTGTTCAGAAGGAAAGAAAGCACAGAGCCCCAGATTCTATGTTGTCCTGGAGAGCTTGCAGAGCACTGGGGAAAGGCAGGCAGAGAATTCCCTGCTAGCACCTTCTCTGTGCCTGGGAAGCAGAAGTGTTCACATTGCTTCGCAGAATCGCTTTTGTGCAGAAAACAGTAACACTTGTTCGGAAGGAAAGAAAGCACAGAGCCCCAGATTTTATGTTGTCCTGGAGAGCTTGCAGAGCACTGGGGAAAGGCAGGCAGAGAATTCCCTGCTAGCACCTTCTCTGTGCCTGTTCACATTGCTTCGCAGAATCGCTTTTGTGCAGAAAACAGTAACACTTGTTCAGAAGGAAAGAAAGCACAGAGCCCCAGATTTTATGTTGTCCTGGAGAGCTTGCAGAGCACTGGGGAAAGGCAGGCAGAGAATTCCCTGCTAGCACCTTCTCTGTGCCTGGGAAGCAGAAGTGTTCACATTGCTTCGCAAGAATCGCTTTTGTGCAGAAAACAGTAACACTTGTTCAGAAGGAAAGAAAGCACAGAGCCCCAGATTTTATGTTGTCCTGGAGAGCTTGCAGAGCACTGGGGAAAGGCAGGCAGAGAATTCCCTGATAGCACCTTCTCTGTGCCTGTTCACATTGCTTCGCAGAATCGCTTTTGTGCAGAAAACAGTAACACTTGTTCAGAACGAAAGAAAGCACAGAGCCCCAGATTCTATGTTGTCCTGGAGAGCTTGCAGAGCACTGGGGAAAGGCAGGCAGAGAATTCCCTGCTAGCACCTTCTCTGTGCCTGGGAAGCAGAAGTGTTCACATTGCTTCGCAGAATCGCTTTTGTGCAGAAAACAGTAACACTTGTTCAGAAGGAAAGAAAGCACAGAGCCCCAGATTTTATGTTGTCCTGGAGAGCTTGCAGAGCACTGGGGAAAGGCAGGCAGAGAATTCCCTGCTAGCACCTTCTCTGTGCCTGTTCACATTGCTTCGCAGAATCGCTTTTGTGCAGAAAACAGTAACACTTGTTCAGAAGGAAAGAAAGCACAGAGCCCCAGATTTTATGTTGTCCTGGAGAGCTTGCAGAGCACTGGGGAAAGGCAGGCAGAGAATTCCCTGATAGCACCTTCTCTGTGCCTGTTCACATTGCTTCGCAGAATCGCTTTTGTGCAGAAAACAGTAACACTTGTTCAGAAGGAAAGAAAGCACAGAGCCCCAGATTTGCTGTTGTCCTGGAGAGCTTGCAGAGCACTGGGGAAAGGCAGGCAGAGAATTCCCTGCTAGCACCTTCTCTGTGCCTGGGAAGCAGAAGTGTTCACATTGCTTCGCAAGAATCGCTTTTGTGCAGAAAACAGTAACACTTGTTCAGAAGGAAAGAAAGCACAGAACCCCAGATTTTATGTTGTCCTGGAGAGCTTGCAGAGCACTGGGGAAAGGCAGGCAGAGAATTCCCTGATAGCACCTTCTCTGTGCCTGTTCACATTGCTTCGCAGAATCGCTTTTGTGCAGAAAACAGTAACACTTGTTCAGAAGGAAAGAAAGCACAGAGCCCCAGATTCTATGTTGTCCTGGAGAGCTTGCAGAGCACTGGGGAAAGGCAGGCAGAGAATTCCCTGCTAGCACCTTCTCTGTGCCTGGGAAGCAGAAGTGTTCACATTGCTTCGCAGAATCGCTTTTGTGCAGAAAACAGTAACACTTGTTCAGAAGGAAATAAAGCACAGAGCCCCAGATTCTATGTTGTCCTGGAGAGCTTGCAGAGCACTGGGGAAAGGCAGGCAGAGAATTCCCTGCTAGCACCTTCTCTGTGCCTGGGAAGCAGAAGTGTTCACATTGCTTCGCAAGAATCGCTTTTGTGCAGAAAACAGTAACAGTTGTTCAGAACGAAAGAAAGCACAGAGCCCCAGATTCTATGTTGTCCTGGAGAGCTTGCAGAGCACTGGGGAAAGGCAGGCAGAGAATTCCCTGATAGCACCTTCTCTGTGCCTGTTCACATTGCTTCGCAGAATCGCTTTTGTGCAGAAAACAGTAACACTTGTTCAGAAGGAAAGAAAGCACAGAGCCCCAGATTTTATGTTGTCCTGGAGAGCTTGCAGAGCACTGGGGAAAGGCAGGCAGAGAATTCCCTGCTAGCACCTTCTCTGTGCCTGTTCACATTGCTTCGCAGAATCGCTTTTGTGCAGAAAACAGTAACACTTGTTCAGAAGGAAAGAAAGCACAGAGCCCCAGATTTTATGTTGTCCTGGAGAGCTTGCAGAGCACTGGGGAAAGGCAGGCAGAGAATTCCCTGATAGCACCTTCTCTGTGCCTGTTCACATTGCTTCGCAGAATCGCTTTTGTGCAGAAAACAGTAACACTTGTTCAGAAGGAAAGAAAGCACAGCGCCCCAGATTCTATGTTGTCCTGGAGAGCTTGCAGAGCACTGGGGAAAGGCAGGCAGAGAATTCCCTGCTAGCACCTTCTCTGTGCCTGGGAAGCAGAAGTGTTCACATTGCTTCGCAGAATCGCTTTTGTGCAGAAAACAGTAACACTTGTTCAGAAGGAAAGAAAGCACAGAGCCCCAGATTTTATGTTGTCCTGGAGAGCTTGCAGAGCACTGGGGAAAGGCAGGCAGAGAATTCCCTGCTAGCACCTTCTCTGTGCCTGTTCACATTGCTTCGCAGAATCGCTTTTGTGCAGAAAACAGTAACACTTGTTCAGAAGGAAAGAAAGCACAGAGCCCCAGATTCTATGTTGTCCTGGAGAGCTTGCAGAGCACTGGGGAAAGGCAGGCAGAGAATTCCCTGATAGCACCTTCTCTGTGCCTGTTCACATTGCTTCGCAGAATCGCTTTTGTGCAGAAAACAGTAACACTTGTTCAGAAGGAAAGAAAGCACAGAGCCCCAGATTCTATGTTGTCCTGGAGAGCTTGCAGAGCACTGGGGAAAGGCAGGCAGAGAATTCCCTGCTAGCACCTTCTCTGTGCCTGGGAAGCAGAAGTGTTCACATTGCTTCGCAAGAATCGCTTTTGTGCAGAAAACAGTAACACTTGTTCAGAAGGAAAGAAAGCACAGAACCCCAGATTTTATGTTGTCCTGGAGAGCTTGCAGAGCACTGGGGAAAGGCAGGCAGAGAATTCCCTGATAGCACCTTCTCTGTGCCTGTTCACATTGTTTCGCAGAATCGCTTTTGTGCAGAAAACAGTAACACTTGCTCAGAACGAAAGAAAGCACAGAGCCCCAGATTCTATGTTGTCCTGGAGAGCTTGCAGAGCACTGGGGAAAGGTAGGCAGAGAATTCCCTGCTAGCACCTTCTCTGTGCCTGGGAAGCAGAAGTGTTCACATTGCTTCGCAGAATCGCTTTTGTGCAGAAAACAGTAACACTTGTTCAGAAGGAAAGAAAGCACAGCGCCCCAGATTCTATGTTGTCCTGGAGAGCTTGCAGAGCACTGGGGAAAGGCAGGCAGAGAATTCCCTGCTAGCACCTTCTCTGTGCCTGGGAAGCAGAAGTGTTCACATTGCTTCGCAAGAATCGCTTTTGTGCAGAAAACAGTAACAGTTGTTCAGAACGAAAGAAAGCACAGAGCCCCAGATTCTATGTTGTCCTGGAGAGCTTGCAGAGCACTGGGGAAAGGCAGGCAGAGAATTCCCTGCTAGCACCTTCTCTGTGCCTGGGAAGCAGAAGTGTTCACATTGCTTCGCAGAATCGCTTTTGTGCAGAAAACAGTAACACTTGTTCGGAAGGAAAGAAAGCACAGAGCCCCAGATTTTATGTTGTCCTGGAGAGCTTGCAGAGCACTGGGGAAAGGCAGGCAGAGAATTCCCTGCTAGCACCTTCTCTGTGCCTGTTCACATTGCTTCGCAGAATCGCTTTTGTGCAGAAAACAGTAACACTTGTTCAGAAGGAAAGAAAGCACAGAGCCCCAGATTTTATGTTGTCCTGGAGAGCTTGCAGAGCACTGGGGAAAGGCAGGCAGAGAATTCCCTGATAGCACCTTCTCTGTGCCTGGGAAGCAGAAGTGTTCACATTGCTTCGCAAGAATCGCTTTTGTGCAGAAAACAGTAACACTTGTTCAGAACGAAAGAAAGCACAGAGCCCCAGATTCTATGTTGTCCTGGAGAGCTTGCAGAGCACTGGGGAAAGGCAGGCAGAGAATTCCCTGCTAGCACCTTCTCTGTGCCTGGGAAGCAGAAGTGTTCACATTGCTTCGCAAGAATCGCTTTTGTGCAGAAAACAGTAACACTTGTTCAGAACGAAAGAAAGCACAGAGCCCCAGATTTTATGTTGTCCTGGAGAGCTTGCAGAGCACTGGGGAAAGGCAGGCATGGAATTCCCTGCTAGCACCTTCTCTGTGCCTCTTCACATTGCTTCGCAGAATCGCTTTTGTGCAGAAAACAGTAACACTTGTTCAGAAGGAAAGAAAGCACAGCGCCCCAGATTCTATGTTGTCCTGGAGAGCTTGCAGAGCACTGGGGAAAGGCAGGCAGAGAATTCCCTGCTAGCACCTTCTCTGTGCCTGGGAAGCAGAAGTGTTCACATTGCTTCGCAAGAATAGCTTTTGTGCAGAAAACAGTAACACTTGTTCAGAAGGAAAGAAAGCACAGAACCCCAGATTTTATGTTGTCCTGGAGAGCTTGCAGAGCACTGGGGAAAGGCAGGCAGAGAATTCCCTGATAGCACCTTCTCTGTGCCTGTTCACATTGCTTCGCAGAATCGCTTTTGTGCAGAAAACAGTAACACTTGTTCAGAAGGAAAGAAAGCACAGAGCCCCAGATTCTATGTTGTCCTGGAGAGCTTGCAGAGCACTGGGGAAAGGCAGGCAGAGAATTCCCTGCTAGCACCTTCTCTGTGCCTGGGAAACAGAAGTGTTCACATTGCTTCGCAAGAATCGCTTTTGTGCAGAAAACAGTAACAGTTGTTCAGAACGAAAGAAAGCACAGAGCCCCAGATTCTATGTTGTCCTGGAGAGCTTGCAGAGCACTGGGGAAAGGCAGGCAGAGAATTCCCTGATAGCACCTTCTCTGTGCCTGTTCACATTGCTTCGCAGAATCGCTTTTGTGCAGAAAACAGTAACACTTGTTCAGAAGGAAAGAAAGCCCAGAGCCCCAGATTCTATGTTGTCTTGGAGAGCTTGCAGAGCACTGGGGAAAGGCAGGCAGAGAATTCCCTGATAGCACCTTCTCTGTGCCTGGGAAGCAGAAGTGTTCACATTGCTTCGCAAGAATCGCTTTTGTGCAGAAAACAGTAACACTTGTTCAGAAGGAAAGAAAGCACAGAGCCCCAGATTTTATGTTGTCCTGGAGAGCTTGCAGAGCACTGGGGAAAGGCAGGCAGAGAATTCCCTGATAGCACCTTCTCTGTGCCTGTTCACATTGCTTCGCAGAATCGCTTTTGTGCAGAAAACAGTAACACTTGTTCAGAAGGAAAGAAAGCACAGAGCCCCAGATTTTATGTTGTCCTGGAGAGCTTGCAGAGCACTGGGGAAAGGCAGGCAGAGAATTCCCTGATAGCACCTTCTCTGTGCCTGTTCACATTGCTTCGCAGAATCGCTTTTGTGCAGAAAACAGTAACACTTGTTCAGAAGGAAAGAAAGCACAGCGCCCCAGATTCTATGTTGTCCTGGAGAGCTTGCAGAGCACTGGGGAAAGGCAGGCAGAGAATTCCCTGCTAGCACCTTCTCTGTGCCTGGGAAGCAGAAGTGTTCACATTGCTTCGCAAGAATCGCTTTTGTGCAGAAAACAGTAACAGTTGTTCAGAACGAAAGAAAGCACAGAGCCCCAGATTCTATGTTGTCCTGGAGAGCTTGCAGAGCACTGGGGAAAGGCAGGCAGAGAATTCCCTGCTAGCACCTTCTCTGTGCCTGTTCACATTGCTTCGCAGAATCGCTTTTGTGCAGAAAACAGTAACACTTGTTCAGAAGGAAAGAAAGCACAGAGCCCCAGATTTTATGTTGTCCTGGAGAGCTTGCAGAGCACTGGGGAAAGGCAGGCAGAGAATTCCCTGCTAGCACCTTCTCTGTGCCTGTTCACATTGCTTCGCAGAATCGCTTTTGTGCAGAAAACAGTAACACTTGTTCAGAAGGAAAGAAAGCACAGAGCCCCAGATTCTATGTTGTCCTGGAGAGCTTGCAGAGCACTGGGGAAAGGCAGGCAGAGAATTCCCTGATAGCACTTTCTCTGTGCCTGTTCACATTGCTTCGCAGAATCGCTTTTGTGCAGAAAACAGTAACACTTGTTCAGAAGGAAAGAAAGCACAGAGCCCCAGATTCTATGTTGTCCTGGAGAGCTTGCAGAGCACTGGGGAAAGGCAGGCAGAGAATTCCCTGCTAGCACCTTCTCTGTGCCTGGGAAGCAGAAGTGTTCACATTGCTTCGCAAGAATCGCTTTTGTGCAGAAAACAGTAACACTTGTTCAGAACGAAAGAAAGCACAGAGCCCCATATTCTATGTTGTCCTGGAGAGCTTGCAGAGCACTGGGGAAAGGCAGGCAGAGAATTCCCTGCTAGCACCTTCTCTGTGCCTGGGAAGCAGAAGTGTTCACATTGCTTCGCAAGAATCGCTTTTGTGCAGAAAACAGTAACACTTGTTCAGAAGGAAAGAAAGCACAGAACCCCAGATTTTATGTTGTCCTGGAGAGCTTGCAGAGCACTGGGGAAAGGCAGGCAGAGAATTCCCTGCTAGCACCTTCTCTGTGCCTGTTCACATTGTTTCGCAGAATCGCTTTTGTGCAGAAAACAGTAACACTTGCTCAGAACGAAAGAAAGCACAGAGCCCCAGATTCTATGTTGTCCTGGAGAGCTTGCAGAGCACTGGGGAAAGGTAGGCAGAGAATTCCCTGCTAGCACCTTCTCTGTGCCTGGGAAGCAGAAGTGTTCACATTGCTTCGCAGAATCGCTTTTGTGCAGAAAACAGTAACACTTGTTCAGAAGGAAAGAAAGCACAGCGCCCCAGATTCTATGTTGTCCTGGAGAGCTTGCAGAGCACTGGGGAAAGGCAGGCAGAGAATTCCTTGCTAGCACCTTCTCTGTGCCTGGGAAGCAGAAGTGTTCACATTGCTTCGCAAGAATCGCTTTTGTGCAGAAAACAGTAACAGTTGTTCAGAACGAAAGAAAGCACAGAGCCCCAGATTCTATGTTGTCCTGGAGAGCTTGCAGAGCACTGGGGAAAGGCAGGCAGAGAATTCCCTGATAGCACCTTCTCTGTGCCTGGGAAGCAGAAGTGTTCACATTGCTTCGCAGAATCGCTTTTGTGCAGAAAACAGTAACACTTGTTCAGAAGGAAAGAAAGCACAGAGCCCCAGATTCTATGTTGTCCTGGAGAGCTTGCAGAGCACTGGGGAAAGGCAGGCAGAGAATTCCCTGCTAGCACCTTCTCTGTGCCTGGGAAGCAGAAGTGTTCACATTGCTTCGCAGAATCGCTTTTGTGCAGAAAACAGTAACACTTGTTCGGAAGGAAAGAAAGCACAGAGCCCCAGATTTTATGTTGTCCTGGAGAGCTTGCAGAGCACTGGGGAAAGGCAGGCAGAGAATTCCCTGCTAGCACCTTCTCTGTGCCTGTTCACATTGCTTCGCAGAATCGCTTTTGTGCAGAAAACAGTAACACTTGTTCAGAAGGAAAGAAAGCACAGAGCCCCAGATTTTATGTTGTCCTGGAGAGCTTGCAGAGCACTGGGGAAAGGCAGGCAGAGAATTCCCTGCTAGCACCTTCTCTGTGCCTGGGAAGCAGAAGTGTTCACATTGCTTCGCAAGAATCGCTTTTGTGCAGAAAACAGTAACACTTGTTCAGAACGAAAGAAAGCACAGAGCCCCAGATTCTATGTTGTCCTGGAGAGCTTGCAGAGCACTGGGGAAAGGCAGGCAGAGAATTCCCTGCTAGCACCTTCTCTGTGCCTGGGAAGCAGAAGTGTTCACATTGCTTCGCAAGAATCGCTTTTGTGCAGAAAACAGTAACACTTGTTCAGAACGAAAGAAAGCACAGAGCCCCAGATTTTATGTTGTCCTGGAGAGCTTGCAGAGCACTGGGGAAAGGCAGGCATGGAATTCCCTGCTAGCACCTTCTCTGTGCCTGTTCACATTGCTTCGCAGAATCGCTTTTGTGCAGAAAACAGTAACACTTGTTCAGAAGGAAAGAAAGCACAGCGCCCCAGATTCTATGTTGTCCTGGAGAGCTTGCAGAGCACTGGGGAAAGGCAGGCAGAGAATTCCCTGCTAGCACCTTCTCTGTGCCTGGGAAGCAGAAGTGTTCACATTGCTTCGCAGAATCGCTTTTGTGCAGAAAACAGTAACACTTGTTCAGAAGGAAAGAAAGCACAGAGCCCCAGATTTTATGTTGTCCTGGAGAGCTTGCAGAGCACTGGGGAAACGCAGGCAGAGAATTCCCTGCTAGCACCTTCTCTGTGCCTGGGAAGCAGAAGTGTTCACATTGCTTCGCAAGAATCGCTTTTGTGCAGAAAACAGTAACACTTGTTCAGAAGGAAAGAAAGCACAGAGCCCCAGATTTTATGTTGTCCTGGAGAGCTTGCAGAGCACTGGGGAAAGGCAGGCAGAGAATTCCTTGCTAGCACCTTCTCTGTGCCTGGGAAGCAGAAGTGTTCACATTGCTTCGCAGAATCGCTTTTGTGCAGAAAACAGTAACAGTTGTTCAGAACGAAAGAAAGCACAGAGCCCCAGATTTTATGTTGTCCTGGAGAGCTTGCAGAGCACTGGGGAAAGGCAGGCAGAGAATTCCTTGCTAGCACCTTCTCTGTGCCTGGGAAGCAGAAGTGTTCACATTGCTTCGCAGAATCGCTTTTGTGCAGAAAACAGTAACACTTGTTCAGAAGGAAAGAAAGCACAGCGCCCCAGATTCTATGTTGTCCTGGAGAGCTTGCAGAGCACTGGGGAAAGGCAGGCAGAGAATTCCCTGCTAGCACCTTCTCTGTGCCTGGGAAGCAGAAGTGTTCACATTGCTTCGCAAGAATCGCTTTTGTGCAGAAAACAGTAACACTTGTTCAGAAGGAAAGAAAGCACAGAGCCCCAGATTCTATGTTGTCCTGGAGAGCTTGCAGAGCACTGGGGAAAGGCAGGCAGAGAATTCCCTGCTAGCACCTTCTCTGTGCCTGGGAAGCAGAAGTGTTCACATTGCTTCGCAGAATCGCTTTTGTGCAGAAAACAGTAACAGTTGTTCAGAACGAAAGAAAGCACAGAGCCCCAGATTTTATGTTGTCCTGGAGAGCTTGCAGAGCACTGGGGAAAGGCAGGCAGAGAATTCCCTGCTAGCACCTTCTCTGTGCCTCTTCACATTGCTTCGCAGAATCGCTTTTGTGCAGAAAACAGTAACACTTGTTCAGAAGGAAAGAAAGCACAGCGCCCCAGATTCTATGTTGTCCTGGAGAGCTTGCAGAGCACTGGGGAAAGGCAGGCAGAGAATTCCCTGCTAGCACCTTCTCTGTGCCTGGGAAGCAGAAGTGTTCACATTGCTTCGCAAGAATCGCTTTTGTGCAGAAAACAGTAACACTTGTTCAGAAGGAAAGAAAGCACAGAGCCCCAGATTCTATGTTGTCCTGGAGAGCTTGCAGAGCACTGGGGAAAGGCAGGCAGAGAATTCCTTGCTAGCACCTTCTCTGTGCCTGGGAAGCAGAAGTGTTCACATTGCTTCGCAGAATCGCTTTTGTGCAGAAAACAGTAACACTTGTTCAGAAGGAAAGAAAGCACAGAGCCCCAGATTCTATGTTGTCCTGGAGAGCTTGCAGAGCACTGGGGAAAGGCAGGCAGAGAATTCCCTGCTAGCACCTTCTCTGTGCCTGGGAAGCAGAAGTGTTCACATTGCTTCGCAAGAATCGCTTTTGTGCAGAAAACAGTAACACTTGTTCAGAAGGAAAGAAAGCACAGAGCCCCAGATTTTATGTTGTCCTGGAGAGCTTGCAGAGCACTGGGGAAAGGCAGGCAGAGAATTCCCTGCTAGCACCTTCTCTGTGCCTGTTCACATTGCTTCGCAGAATCGCTTTTGTGCAGAAAACAGTAACACTTGTTCAGAAGGAAAGAAAGCACAGAGCCCCAGATTTTATGTTGTCCTGGAGAGCTTGCAGAGCACTGGGGAAAGGCAGGCAGAGAATTCCCTGCTAGCACCTTCTCTGTGCCTGTTCACATTGCTTCGCAGAATCGCTTTTGTGCAGAAAACAGTAACACTTGTTCAGAAGGAAAGAAAGCACAGAGCCCCAGATTCTATGTTGTCCTGGAGAGCTTGCAGAGCACTGGGGAAAGGCAGGCAGAGAATTCCCTGCTAGCACCTTCTCTGTGCCTGGGAAGCAGAAGTGTTCACATTGCTTCGCAAGAATCGCTTTTGTGCAGAAAACAGTAACAGTTGTTCAGAACGAAAGAAAGCACAGAGCCCCAGATTCTATGTTGTCTGGAGAGCTTGCAGAGCACTGGGGAAAGGCAGGCAGAGAATTCCCTGCTAGCACCTTCTCTGAGCCTGGGAAGCAGAAGTGTTCACATTGCTTCGCAAGAATCGCTTTTGTGCAGAAAACAGTAACACTTGTTCAGAACGAAAGAAAGCACAGAGCCCCAGATTCTATGTTGTCCTGGAGAGCTTGCAGAGCACTGGGGAAAGGCAGGCAGAGAATTCCCTGCTAGCACCTTCTCTGTGCCTGGGAAGCAGAAGTGTTCACATTGCTTCGCAGAATCGCTTTTGTGCAGAAAACAGTAACACTTGTTCAGAAGGAAAGAAAGCACAGCGCCCCAGATTCTATGTTGTCCTGGAGAGCTTGCAGAGCACTGGGGAAAGGCAGGCAGAGAATTCCCTGCTAGCACCTTCTCTGTGCCTGGGAAGCAGAAGTGTTCACATTGCTTCGCAAGAATCGCTTTTGTGCAGAAAACAGTAACACTTGTTCAGAAGGAAAGAAAGCACAGAGCCCCAGATTCTATGTTGTCCTGGAGAGCTTGCAGAGCACTGGGGAAAGGCAGGCAGAGAATTCCCTGCTAGCACCTTCTCTGTGCCTGGGAAGCAGAAGTGTTCACATTGCTTCGCAGAATCGCTTTTGTGCAGAAAACAGTAACAGTTGTTCAGAACGAAAGAAAGCACAGAGCCCCAGATTTTATGTTGTCCTGGAGAGCTTGCAGAGCACTGGGGAAAGGCAGGCAGAGAATTCCCTGCTAGCACCTTCTCTGTGCCTGGGAAGCAGAAGTGTTCACATTGCTTCGCAGAATCGCTTTTGTGCAGAAAACAGTAACACTTGTTCAGAAGGAAAGAAAGCACAGAGCCCCAGATTTTATGTTGTCCTGGAGAGCTTGCAGAGCACTGGGGAAAGGCAGGCAGAGAATTCCTTGCTAGCACCTTCTCTGTGCCTGGGAAGCAGAAGTGTTCACATTGCTTCGCAGAATCGCTTTTGTGCAGAAAACAGTAACACTTGTTCAGAAGGAAAGAAAGCACAGCGCCCCAGATTCTATGTTGTCCTGGAGAGCTTGCAGAGCACTGGGGAAAGGCAGGCAGAGAATTCCCTGCTAGCACCTTCTCTGTGCCTGGGAAGCAGAAGTGTTCACATTGCTTCGCAAGAATCGCTTTTGTGCAGAAAACAGTAACACTTGTTCAGAAGGAAAGAAAGCACAGAGCCCCAGATTCTATGTTGTCCTGGAGAGCTTGCAGAGCACTGGGGAAAGGCAGGCAGAGAATTCCCTGCTAGCACCTTCTCTGTGCCTGGGAAGCAGAAGTGTTCACATTGCTTCGCAGAATCGCTTTTGTGCAGAAAACAGTAACAGTTGTTCAGAACGAAAGAAAGCACAGAGCCCCAGATTCTATGTTGTCCTGGAGAGCTTGCAGAGCACTGGGGAAAGGCAGGCAGAGAATTCCCTGCTAGCACCTTCTCTGTGCCTGGGAAGCAGAAGTGTTCACATTGCTTCGCAAGAATCGCTTTTGTGCAGAAAACAGTAACACTTGTTCAGAACGAAAGAAAGCACAGAGCCCCAGATTTTATGTTGTCCTGGAGAGCTTGCAGAGCACTGGGGAAAGGCAGGCATGGAATTCCCTGCTAGCACCTTCTCTGTGCCTGTTCACATTGCTTCGCAGAATCGCTTTTGTGCAGAAAACAGTAACACTTGTTCAGAAGGAAAGAAAGCACAGCGCCCCAGATTCTATGTTGTCCTGGAGAGCTTGCAGAGCACTGGGGAAAGGCAGGCAGAGAATTCCCTGCTAGCACCTTCTCTGTGCCTGGGAAGCAGAAGTGTTCACATTGCTTCGCAAGAATCGCTTTTGTGCAGAAAACAGTAACACTTGTTCAGAAGGAAAGAAAGCACAGAGCCCCAGATTCTATGTTGTCCTGGAGAGCTTGCAGAGCACTGGGGAAAGGCAGGCAGAGAATTCCCTGCTAGCACCTTCTCTGTGCCTGGGAAGCAGAAGTGTTCACATTGCTTCGCAGAATCGCTTTTGTGCAGAAAACAGTAACACTTGTTCAGAAGGAAAGAAAGCACAGAGCCCCAGATTTTATGTTGTCCTGGAGAGCTTGCAGAGCACTGGGGAAACGCAGGCAGAGAATTCCCTGCTAGCACCTTCTCTGTGCCTGGGAAGCAGAAGTGTTCACATTGCTTCGCAAGAATCGCTTTTGTGCAGAAAACAGTAACACTTGTTCAGAAGGAAAGAAAGCACAGAGCCCCAGATTTTATGTTGTCCTGGAGAGCTTGCAGAGCACTGGGGAAAGGCAGGCAGAGAATTCCTTGCTAGCACCTTCTCTGTGCCTGGGAAGCAGAAGTGTTCACATTGCTTCGCAGAATCGCTTTTGTGCAGAAAACAGTAACAGTTGTTCAGAACGAAAGAAAGCACAGAGCCCCAGATTTTATGTTGTCCTGGAGAGCTTGCAGAGCACTGGGGAAAGGCAGGCAGAGAATTCCTTGCTAGCACCTTCTCTGTGCCTGGGAAGCAGAAGTGTTCACATTGCTTCGCAGAATCGC